>NC_135310.1:7331383-7631383 GCF_048772815.1 Callospermophilus lateralis
GTGGATTAAAATCTATTATCCCTTTTTACAGACTGGACATAGAGCAGAGCTTCAAACCCAGGCAACCCAGGGCTTCCACCTGCTCCCCACCCCCACAGCAGTCTAAGACTGGGATTCGAGGTCAGAGGTGGAGGTCAAAAACCTAAGAACCCAAAGAAACCAGGGCTGTGTGCCCACTCCTCCGAAGGCTTGCCTGCCCGGTCCCCCCTTGAACACTGCCAATGTCATGCTGAGCCCCAGTGGGTTAGTATCAGGGAGGGCTTTACCTGAGGATATGGTGGTCTTGAACTTTCACAAGGAGAAAATCCTTCCTTTTCCTAACACCCTGCCACTGATTGGGAGCTGAAGAAGGCGGCCCCGCCCAGGACCCCTGCATATCTGATATTGGCTGGTTTCCTTTTCTTGGTGCTAAATCAGCAAAGGATTTGTTAAGTACGTTACCTACGTTTGCTAGACCCCAGGAACCCAGGGAAGAATCACACTTCTAGCAAGACTGTCTGGAAGCTATTAGTGACTAATCCAGGTACTAGGAATAAATTGCATGAATATTCAACATCCAACGGCGACTGCTGCCAACTGTATCCAAAATCACTCCTTCCTGTGCATGTGGCTGCTCAAGCTCTGTGCCTGGTCCTGAGAGGGAGGCTGCCCGCGTCAAGTTCACAGTCCGGAAACGTCTGCAGAAATGCTGTCTAGGAAGGGCTGAAACGTGCTTGCTCTGACCAGCTCTGCCACACCGATGGCAGAGAAACCCGGCCAAAGGTTCCGTGGCATGTCCCTCTCAGAAAGCCATGGGAGTAACACAGGGTGCAGTACCCCTTCCAGACCACCTGGGCAAGTGGTACGCGCCTCCAGTGACCATCCTCACAGCTGAGTGTTGAGGGCCACAGCCAAGTCGGGATGACGCATGGCATTTTTGCCAGAAGTAGTGGTTGAGAGGTGACGCTAGCTAGGCATTAAGATGATGACTTTTGAGTTCTGGCAGAGTTCCCGTTGAGTTCCGCTTGAGCTCTCACGGGGATTCCTGGAGAGTTCCCATTGGTTGGGGAAGTGCTGGAGGAGGGATTTTCCGGTTGCTGGTTCCTGGAGGAGCCCCGTGGGTGGCGTTCGGGAGAATTCCTGGGAGCATGTGTGGAATGTGCTGGTGGAGTTCAGAAATAAAGTTTGTTCCTGCTTCAGTGGCTCGTGATTTGTGCCCAGCCAGACTGGGGCAGCTGAGGTCGTCCCCAAGCCAACCTAGAGTTCCCAGGAGAGAGGCCAGCTTCCCCACTCTGAGCGTCCTTTGGGCCCATGAACCTCCATGCAGGCCACATGGTCTTTTGCTCTTGGGATAACTTCTGGGCTGTTCTGAGCCAAGAGAAGCCCCTCCTCAGACCTAAGGAGTACAACAGCCAGGACAGGTGCAGGAAAGAGCTCAGAGTTACAGCCAAGCCCCAAGATCAGTTGTCAGTTGCCCAACTTAGGAGTTGCCTCAGTTTCTTTTTTTGAAAAATGGGTTAATAATACTTACCTTGTAGGATTCATGGGCGTGTTGAAGGAGATAATAGATGTGCAGCTATTACATAGACCATTCATTTGGGGGCATTATTGATGAAGATTGTGACAAATCTAGGATCTGTCAACTATTAAAGTTGGTCCTAGAACTTGTGTTCTTCCTGGGGTACATTCTGCTCCTAGGAGAAGCCAGCCTGCTCTGCTCCCGCCAGCCTGCATCAGAGCCTCCCAGACCCCTGCCTTTGCACCTTGCCTCAAAGGCTTCATTTGTCAAACTGTGAGGTCATTTCGTTTTGGAGCTGGAGTCTGGTCACAGGACCAGGAACCTGGTTGCTCTGTATGTGTTGCATGTCTGATTTTAGAACATTTAAGGTGTGTGGGGGGAGAAGGGGTACAGTGGGGGAGTCCTCTTGTCTTCATAGTTAGGAGTGTTTACTGGCATCCACAAAGTTCAGCCTCTGTCTACCTTCATTAAATCATTCTGCACATATTAGAAAATAATTGCATTCCGTCCACATGCTGATGATGGTTTCCGGGGCTGGGAGACAGTGATGATCTTCAAGATGGTCTTGGAGCAGCTGGCAGCCCAGAGGAGGAAGGCGAGCCCCTGGACCAGCAAGCAGAGGGACAGCAGATGTGCACTAGGATGGGGTACTGGGGGGCCAGTCCAGCCCCACTGTGTCCCCAAAACGAAGCCCAGGGCTGGAGTTCAGGCACGTCCTGCCAGAAGGGAGGGGCCATTGAGACCTGGAGGAAAAGAACAAACAAGACACAGAGGGAGAAGGACAGGCCAGGTGGGGGGGGTGACAGAGGGAAGGCCCAGAGCTGGGGCCTTCACTGGGAGCCGCATGGACCGGGGACAGCACGTGGGAATGTGGCTCAGTGCCCACCTGGCCACCACTCAGCTGGGAGCGTGGAGACCCATCTACAATAATGGTCCCAACTTCAGAGGGCTCCCAAGAGTTAGAGGGGATGTTGTTCTAAAAGCATCCAGACTGCAGCTGCAGGAACTAAGCGCTATGGCAATATTTGCGAAATAAAAGTAAATCGACTGAGGCACACAGAGTCTAATCTCGAGCATAAATTTTTCTTTTCAGAGCATCTTTTCTGACTTCAAAAGCACATCACGCTTTGGCTAATGTTTGGCATCTGTTTGTGTTTCAGCGGCTTTTCCTGAGTCCTGGGTCTTCCTTTCGTCTGGACATATTCTACCGCAGCTATTTATTTATTTTTGAACAAGAACATCTCACGTCATGGACCTCGTTGGACTGCTCAAGTCCCAGTTCCTGTGCCACCTGGTTTTCTGCTACGTGTTCATTGCCTCGGGGCTCATCATCAACGCCACGCAGCTCTGCACGCTCGTCCTCTGGCCCATCAACAAGCAGCTCTTCAGGAAGATCAACTGCAGACTGTCCTACTGCGTCTCCAGCCGTAAGACCCTTCCTTACACTTCTGTCCTCCCGGCTTCCCCGGGTCCAGTCTGTCGGGACTGTGGCTCTTGACATGGTCCCCTGGACTTTCGGTCCCTGCTCCGCTGCTCTGGGTTTTGTTTTGGTCTGCTTTCTGTTGGAAATGTCTGTTTTCATCCTCACTCTTTGAAAATCGTGCTTTGAATGAGGACTGCCAGGAACGTGAAATTCAGTGGGCAAGAATGCTGTGTGGCTTCTACCCTCAGTTCTTGCTTCTCACACGCGACCGTGTCCCTGGGTCTTAGTTATCCTTAGAGCAACAGTAGGTACATCTGGCCTGTGAGTGTACCTGTGAGTCTCTCTGCGTGTGTACATTGACACACTATATATACACTTCTTTTGGCAATGCTGGGGATCAAATATGCATATATTTTTTTAAATGAATGGCAATTTTCTATATTCTCTTCCTTGCTTTCCCCCATCTTTTATTTTGAGGTGATCATAGATTTACATGCAACTCTAAGAAACAATAAGGTAAAATCCCAAATGCCCTTCAGCCCGTTTCCCCCGGTGGTAACATCTTGCACAGTGAATTACAACATCCCTAGAAATGGACATTAAGACGATCCACCAACCCTTCTTGGCTTTCTCAGCTCTTATACACACTTGTTGGTGTGTGTGTTTATGTCATTAGTTTCACACATGACTAATCTAAGTAGCCTGAGTTTGGGCATTTAAAAGGGAAATCAGTGTACTGCGTATCTAGAGATGTGCTCCATCATTGCTGTTGATTGACTTTAAGCTCATACCTCTTCTCAAAAGCGGAACATGCACTGTATCTGTAGCATTACGCACAGGTACAAACGTATTTCAAAATATGAATGCTTTCAAATTAGTCCTCTTCAAAATCTGTAACCTTAGATTATGTCACCAGTCCAAAATCATCGATATTTTTGTGAAACCTTAAAGAAAAAAAAGAATTTGAATCAAAACAATAAAAGCTATGTATAATTTTCTAAATGAGTTACTAGTGATCTAGTTTGTTTTTATGTTTTTAATGTATTTTTAACTTTTATTGACACGTAGTAATTATGCATATTTTGGGGGTACAGTGTGACACTTTGATATGTATATACAAGCACAATGATCAGATCAGAATAACTGGGCACATCCATCATCTCAAACAGTCGTTGCTCTTTGTCTTGGGAACATTCCAGTTCTCTCTACCAGCCACTTTGAAATATACCATTGATTTTTGTTGTAATATCCTACTGTGCTGTAGCACATTAGAAGTTACTACTCCTCTACGCCACAATGCTGCACCTGTTAGCTGAGCTCTCTCCATCCCTCTCCCCCTCGCCTTCCCAGGCTCTGGGAACCACCATCCAACTTTCCACATGTAAATGAGAACTTGTGGAATTTGTCTTTCTACGCCTGACTGATTCCCCTTAGCATAACATCCTTTGCTTCTGTTCATGTTGCTGTAACTGATATTTTGCCATTCACTTTTGTGCTGAGTAATATTCTAACACAGGTGTGGACCACATTTTCTCCATCTGCCCATCCTTCAGTGGACACTGGGTTGATTGATCAATCTCTTGGCTATGTTGAGTAGTGCTGTAACACACTGTGAAGTACTGATGTCTCGTGACATACTGATTTTATTTCCTTTGGATGTCTATCCAGTCGTGGGAGTGCTAGATATGTGGCGGTTCTGTTTCCGGCTTCTTGAGGAACCTCTGCACTGCTTTCCACAATAGCTGTGCTAATTTATATGGTTAGCACTGCTGGCTTTCCCTGAATCCTCGCCACCAATTGCTATTTTTTTGACCCTTTGAAAACAGCCATTCTAAGTGGGGTAAGATGGTATTTCAGTGTGGTTTTGATTGGCATTTCTCTGATGAGTAGTCATGTTGAACATTTTTTCATATGTTTGCCATTTATACTTCTTTTTTGAGAAATGTCTATTTAGGTCATTTGCCCATTTTTAAAATCAGCTCACCATCACCATCATCACCATCATCACTGCCACCATCACCATCATCATCACCATCAGTCACTGTCTTCATCACCATCATTACCATCATCACCATCACTACCTGACCATCATCATCACCACCACTATCACCATCGTCATCACCATCATCGTCACCATCAACCACTGTCATCATCACCATCACTACCATCATCACCTGACCGTCGTCATCATCATCACCACTATCACCATCATCACCACCACTATCACCATCATCATCACCATCCATCACCATCATCGTCACCGTCATCATTTTATTTTGAGTTGCCTGCACTCCTTAATGTCCTGGATATTAACCCCTTGCCAGATGACTAGTTCATTGTGATTATTACACAAGCATGAAATAACGTTTGCTCCAATTCAGTCCCTTGTACTTTTTTCCTCCTCTTCTTCCTCCCCCTGTTCCCTTTCCTTTACTTACTGATCTTTCTCCTGTTTATTTATGGTTTTTAAAATTAGTGCATTACAGATATACATAAAGGAGATATTCATATACATACAGGGGCAGTTTTGGTCAGCTTTGCCCCCCCATTCTTCCCTTTTCCTGTCCCTCCTCCCTCCCCCATCTGCTTTTTCCACTCCATTGATCTTTCTTCTATTTTCATGGAATGCTCCCAACGTCTTTCTTTGTTTCTTTTCTTTCCCCTTTATTTTGGTCTAGCTTCCGCATATGGGAGAAACATTCAGCCCTTCTGAGTCTGGCTTATGTCACTTCACGCGATGCTCTCTAGTTCATCCATTCACCAGCAAATGCTGTGATTTCCTTCTTCTTCAAGGTTGAGTGAAACTCCATTGTGTAGATAGACCACTTTTTTTCCTATTGTTCTTTGACAGGCACCTAGATGTTTCCATAATTTGGCCGTTGTGTATTGCACTGTACTGATGTGGCTGCATTCCTGTAGTAGGTGCTGATTTTGGATCCCTTGGGTGTATCCCAAGGAGTGCTCTAGCTGGTCATGTGGTGTTTCCTTTCCTCATTTTTTCAGGAGGCTCCATATTGTTTCCCAGACTGGCTGTACTAATTTGCAGTCCCAACAATAATGTATGAATGTACATTTCCCCCACATCCTTACTCACATTTATTGTTATTTGTATACTTGATAATTGCCATTCTGATTTAAAATCAGGAATCACTACACGGGATGGCATCAAATTATAAAGCTTCTACACAGCAAAGGAAACAATTAGGAGCCTAAAGAGAGACACTACAGAAGGGAGAAAGATCTTTGCCATCTGCTCCTCAGATAGGAGCTTAATATCCAGAATGTATAAAGAATTCAAAAAGTTTAACACCAAAAGAATAAATGACTCAATAAACAAATGAACAAAGGAATTAAACAGATACTTCCCCCCCCCCCCATACCAGTGATTGAAGTCAGGGCCACTTAACCACTGAGCCACATCCTCAACCCCCCACCCTTTTTTTTTTTTTTTGTATTTTACTTAGAGACATGGTCTCACTGAGTTACTTAGTGCCTTGCTAAGTTGCTGAGTCTGACTTTGAACTCTCAATCCTCTTGCCTCGACCTCTGGAGCTGCTGGGATTATAGACGTGCACCACTGCACCCAGCTAAACAGATACTTCTTAAAAGAAGAAATACAAATGACCAATATATATGGAAAAATGGCAATTATCAAGAATATCAGGGAAATGCAAATCAAAATAACACTGAGATTTGATCTCACTCTAGTCAGAATGGCAATTATCAAGTTTCAGATCTTACATATAAATTTGATACATTTGGAGTTGATTTTTTTTTTTTTTAAATGATGAGAGTTAGGGATCTACTTTCATTCTTCTGCATGTGGAATCCAGTTTTCCCAATATCATTGAGGGGACTGTCCTTTGAAGAGTATGTCCCTGCTGACTCTGTCAAAAATCAGTTAGCTATAAAAATATGAGTTTATTTCTGGGTTCTCTGTGCTATCCCACTGGTCTCTGTTCTATATCGTAGCTTCATAAAAAGTCTTGCATTCAGGTGTCAGGATGCCTCCCACTATGCTCTTTTGTTTGGGATTGCTGGACTATTGTCTTTGTGGTTTCATACAAATTAGGAGGGTTTTTTCCCCCCTATGTTTATGAAGAATGTCATTTGTATTTGTTAGGAATTACAGAATCTATGGATTACTTTGAGTAGCATGGGCATTTTATATTTTTAATTTTAATTTTTTTGCAGTACTGGGAATTGAACCCAGGGATGCTCTACCACTGAATTACACTCCCAGTATTTTCATTTGATTTTTTTGAGATAGCATCTCACTACGTTGCTGAGGCTGGCTATGAACTTGTGATCCTCTTGCCTCAGCCTCCTGAGTCACTGCGATTACAGGTGAACACTATGACCAGCAGCACGGACATTTTAACAATTATTCAATCTGTCTAAAGATTGAATAATTGTTAAAAAGACAGACAGATTGAATAATTGTTAAAATGTCGGTGCTGCTGGTCATAGTGTTCACCTGTAATCCCAGTGACTTTAATTGATATTAGTTCTTCTTTAAAAATTTGGTCAGATTCAATAGGGAATGTGTTTGTGTGTGTGTGTGGGGGGGGGGTGTGTCCTCTTTATCGTCCTTCATTAGCATTTTTGAATTTCATTGTACAGACCACTTGCTTCCTCAGTTAAGTTGATCTCTAGACATTTTTTTTCCTTCGTAGCTATTGTGAATGGGATTGCTTTCATTTCTTTCTCAGCAGTTTCGTTAGTGGTGTTTAACAATGCTGTTGACTTTTGTATGTTGATCTTGTGTCCTGCAACCTGACTGTTTTAGTAGTTTGGGATGGAGTCATGAAATCATGTCCTCTGCCAATAGGGATGAGCTGATGTTCTCCTTTCCTACTCGAATGTCCTTTATTTATTCCTCTTATGCTCCACTCTGCTTAAGACGTCCAGTACTAGGTGGAATAGCATGGTGGAAGTGGGCATCCTTGTCTGGGTCCTGACCCTACTGGAAATGGCCTTCACCCCTTCAGTAGGATGTTGGCTGTGGGTTTATCTTTAGTATTTAGCCTTTATTGAGGTACATTCCTTCCTAGTATTTGAGGGTGTTTATCATGAAGGTATGTTGAATTTCATTGAAATTTTTGGTTGCATCTGTTAAGGCAATGAGAAGGTCTAGGGCCTCCACCCTGTCCATGTGATGTATCACATTTCCTGATTCCCATGAGGAACCTTCCTGCACCCCTGGGATTAGCCCCACTTGATCATGATGTGTAATATTTCGGATTTAGTGCTGTTGATTTAGTTCGCCAGCATTTGGCACAGATTTTCGCATCTGTATTCATCAGGGATATTGGTTTGTGGTTTTCTCTCTTTATCCCTTTGATTTCTTTTCAACGTCCTTTTCTGGTTTTAGCTGGTCTTACAGAATGAATTTGGAAGGGTTGTTCCATTTCCGTTTTGGTGGTGCTAGGTTTTGTTTTCCTCCCCCCCCCCCCCCCCCCCGCCCTTATTTCTTTTATTTTCTTTTGAGGGGGGAATACTTTGAGGAAATTGATATTAGTTCCTCTTTAAAAGTTTGGTCAGATCAGTAGGGAAGCCGTTTGGTCCTTGGCATCTTTGCATCTTTTCCTGCCTGTGGTGTGGATTCTAATGTTTCTTTTTCATTTCTGATTTTATTCATTTCCACCGCTTCTCTTTTTTTCTCAGTCTAGCTAAAATCTTGTTGACTTTGTTTCCTTTTAAAAAGCAGACTCTCTCTTCCGTCTGTCTTTGGTGTTCTTTTACATTCTCTATTTTATTTCTGCTCTGATGTTTGTTATTCTTTTCTTCCTTTAATTTTAGGTTTGTTTTGTTCTTGTGTTTCTAGTTCCTTGAGTTGTATCATCAGGTTGTTTATTTAAAACTTTTTTTTTTCTTTTTTTGATGTAGGCATTTATTTCTATAAACTTTCCTGTTTGTAATTTTTTTTCTTTATCCCAAAGATTTTGGTACGTTGTTTCCATTTTCATTCATCTCAAGAAAGTTTAAAATGTCCTTTTGATTTCTTCATTGATTGTGGATCATTTAAGATCATATCATTCAGTTTCCACATATTTGTACCATTTCTAAAGTTTCTCTTGTCGTTTCTAATTTTATTCCACTGTCACCAGGGAAGATACATGATATGGTTCTGATTTTTAAATATCTGTTGAGACTTGTTTTGCATGCTGACACAGGCTCTGTCCTGGAGAATGTTGCACGTGCTGATGAGTAGAATAGATCTTCTGCAGCTGTTGGATGAAATGTTCTGTAAACATCTGTTAGGTCATTTGATCTACAGTGTAGTTTAACTCCAATGTTTCTTTGTTTTTTTTTTTTTGTTGTTCTAGATGACTTACCCACTGATGAAAGTGGAAAATTAAAGTCCCCAGCTATTCCTGCATTTGGAGTCTATTTCTACCTTTAACATTTGGTAACATTTGCTTTATATAATTGAGTGCTCAGTGACATGTGCGTATATATCACAATTGTTATTTCTTATTGTTGAATTGATCTTTCTTTCCTTCTATTACACTGTGGTCTTCCTGGCCTCTGTTTACATTTTGTAGCTTGCGTCTGTTTTGCGTGATGTAGGAGGAGCCGCTTCTGCTGACTTCTGATTCCCTGTATATGGTAGATCTTTGCTATCCTTTCATTTCCAGTCTGTGTGTGTCTTTAATAGTGAAGTGAGTTTCTTAAAATCAGCATATCAGTGTGTGTGTGTGTGTGTGTGTGTGTGTGTGTGTGTTTAACCCATTCAGTCAGTTTAAGTCTTTTAATTGGGAATTTAATGGATTTACACTTAAGATTATTGTTGATAAATAAATACTACTTGTCATTTTTTCTGTAAAACCTTTGTTCCTTTCTTCCTATGTTCCTATTTATGATTTGATGATTTTATGTGTTGAGAATGTTTGATTCTCTTCCCTCTTTTGTGTATCTACTCTACTAGTGAGTTTTGTACTTTTTCATGTTTCATGATGATAGTATCTTTTTTGCATCTTTAAGCAAAAAAAAAAAAATCTATAGAGTTGGGTTATTTTGGAATGACTTTCTTCTTCATTTCTGAAGGATAATTTTGCTGGGCATAATATTCTTGGTTGACAAATTTTTTCTTTTAGGACTTGGAATGTATCATCCCCCCCGCCCACCCCCCTTTTTTAAAAAAATATTATCACCCCTTGTCCAGGTTTGTAAGCTTTCTGCTGAGAAGTCTGCTGTTAGTCACATGGGGATTCCCTTATATGTGAATTCTCATTGTCTTGCTATTTTTAGAATTCTCCTTCTTGTTTAGTACTTCTGACAGTTCACTTATATAATGTTCCTTGGAAAGCATCTTTTTTAGTGGAATCTATTATAGGTACTTTGAGTTTCCTGGATCTGGGTGTCCATATTTTTTCCAAGATTTAGAATGTTTTGCTATTACTTTGTAGATTTTTTTTAATGCCTCCCCCCACCCCCCTTCTTCCGGAGGACCTATAATGCAAATATTTGTTTGCTTCTTGGTGTTCCTTCTGTCTCATAAGCTTCCTTCATTCCCCTAAGGTTTTTTCCTTCTGTGTGATAGATTTATTTCAAAAGACCTTTTTTCAAGCTAAAATTTTTTTGTGTGTATGCTTGATTTGTCTCTTGTTGAGGCTCCTGCATTTCTATTTCATTTTTTGAGTTTGTTAGCTCCACATTTCTATATGGTAGTTGTTAATGATCCCTATCTCTTTGCCAAATGTATTCAGGTCATGAATTGTTTTCCTAACCTCACTGAATTCTTGCTCAGTATTCTCTTATATCTTTATTTCCTTACCATCGTTAGTTTGCATTCTTTTAAAGGAAGTTCGTGGATTTCATTTTCTTCGTGGTCTGTTTCTAAAAAGTTGCTGTTTTGTTGTTGTTTGGAGGCACCACGTCACTGTGTCCTTTCCTGCTTCTTGCATCTCTACCTTGATGTGGATCATTGCCTCTGACAGTTTTGTGGGGTGGTTTTCATAGTTAAAGGCCCTCCTGACTTTGTGTTCTAGGATGTAGGCTGTGTGGGCTCTGTTGGTTTTGGCTCAAGGGGAGAGCAGCAGTGATGGAGATGTCGATGCTGTTGTCTAAGTGGCCCAGACCATAGGGATTTGTGGTTGTTGCTCCACCAGCTGGGGTGCATCTCTCTAGGGAGGGTGAGTTTACCGCAGCTCTGGGAATGGTGAGCCCACATAGGCGAAGGATGACTGGTGAAGTGGGGGGGTAGAGTGCGTGGTGCTGTGTGAGGCCCACAGGTGGTTGGCTTCCCTGATGGGCCCTGGTGGGGTATCTGTCAGTGTGCCAGGGCCATGCAGATGCCTTTGCAGAGCCATGGTGGGGGTGGGGGGTGGCAACCTGCTCTAGGTGAGCTTCCTGTTTAGTTTCTGAGACCTCAGAAAGCCAAGCAGCTTAGGGAAGGCTACCTGGTTGCTTCCTGTGGACAATGGGTGGGGTTGCCTGCTGCATCCCAGGACATTGATGGGTTGACCTTCTCATGACAGGCTGTGTCCGAGCCACTCAGGATAGACAGCCCAGCTACTTTACAAGGGAAAGTAGGGGTAATCAGACAACCTGCCTGCTTCCCATGGGTCTCTATGGGCTTAGCCACTCAGAATGCACTGTAGGCTGTGACCTGGGTGTGAGGGGGATTTGGACCCTGGCTGCATGGCAGGAGCCTGCACAGTCAGGGCACAATGCTACTGGGCTCTCTCTAGAGCAGTGCTATCGTGCAGTGACCCAGCAGCTCCCCAACAGGACTTGGAGCCCACAAAAAGTTGCATGCCTCTCAGCAGCATATGCTTCATGCCTGCTGGGGGCCAGTGCTTTCCCCTTAGGTTAGGCTGCCCTGGCTTTAGGGACGATCTCCCCTGCAGAGAAGGGATGGTAGCTGCTATGTGCCTCTCTCCCTTCTTTATAAGGCTGTTGTGTGTCTCCGTGCTCCATGATACCTCTCTGCCCCACCCCACTGCACTCCAGTGCCCCACCCCAAACCCTCCCAGTGATGTAGCTCAAGATTTCCCTTTCTTGGGTCCTTTTTTGCAATGAAAAAACACAGCAGGCACCTCTAGTTAGCCATCTTGAAGTCCCAATACCTTTTGTGTCTTATTTTTGTAAACTACCTGTAAGGGAAAAAGTGATAGCAACATCCTTATTCATGATGTCTTTTACCAACTCAGAATGTGCAAATGTGTCGGATGCTATTTCTATTATGGCTTGAGCACAATATTTATCATATCTTGTATTAGAGTGTTTTACATAAATATGTCTTGAAAATGTTCATAACAGCATAAGGCTGATGTAATGGTCCAAAAATCTCTGTAATCCATTTGTCTGTGGCCTGTTAAGTATGAACACCCATTGAATCCAATTCCTCATAATGTACTTCTCTTTAGCATGTGTTTTACTGGATCTTGTTCTCCTGGTATTTAGCCATCTAGGATAGTAACGGAAAAGGAAAGACTTGTCAGGATAGGGCAGAGAGAGCAGGAGATGGTCTGGAGCTATAGCTGTTTGAAGACAGGAGTTTGCATAATTGAGAGGGGAGCTAGTTGCCTGAGATTAACCTTATAATTTTAAATGCCTTTTACACTCTAGCAACAATTTTCTTTTTCTTTCTTTCTTTTTTGCAAAATTAAAGATTTACTACAGCAATGTTGGTCGTACTTTTCATGGAAACCTGCATGTATATAATTTGCATGCACCTTGGGAGATCCCCAAATCTTTCAGTTTGAAATTAAAAATCACAGATATTTGCACTATCATAATCCCTGTCCAAATTTCAAGCAGATGGTGGCTAAGGATCGGATTACTCATTAGTAGTTAAGAAGTTAAGAAATCAGATCTGGGATCTAAGTTCCTGAAGGCACTATCTTTTGTTCTCAAGTACCTGCTTGTTTCTGATATAGATTAATAAGTAACAAATGCAGAAAGCAAGGTGGAATATTTATCATCATAAATTATTTAGAACAAATTCCAAATGAAACTCAAGGAGTTAATCCTGCAAGATGACTAGCATTTCAGGGCAGGCACCTCCATCCAGGTGTGTGTCCCATAATGCTGTGTGACTGCTTCCCCATGGGCTTTGGGGCCAGCAGTAGCAGAGACATGTTCTAGTGATCTGAAAGGAGAAGGAAAGACTTCTGTCTAAAGGAGCAGTCCTCGCTCCAAGGGAGGGAGACTGTGGCAGAGGCAGGGGATCCATGTTGGGCACAGCTCATGGCCACCTCCCTGTAGTGAGTCCATTCAAATCAAGAATGGTGCCCCTTGTGCAGGGTTCTCCCTGTTCTGTCTTCCAGCAGGCATTAGGTGCGGGGCTGGCCTTTTTTGCTGCTTCTTTTTCCTTGTTCTGATTGACAGATTCACTCACACCTGGAGAGTTTCACAGCCTCCAAAGCCCTGAAGAGAGCATTGGGAAGGTTTCCTGGGCTCTGACGCAGCAGGCGGCGGCTCTCGGGCTGTTCTGCAGCTTCAGTTTGGTTTAGCTCCCGTCTTCTCTCCAGTTCAGATAAAAACTATTCACGGGGTCTAATTGTGTCTTCTGGCATATGAATCACGCTAAGCGTACAAAATCAGCAGCATTCATCATTCGCAGTTGATTTTCTAAGAAAAAGGGCAGAATAGAGTGTTTCCTCAAGATGCGGATGCGTCCCTCGCCCTGGCCACGCTTCACTAACACAGCTATGCCCTCTCCCTTCTCACATTAACTGTTGGTTAAGGGCTGGATGCTGTAACACATGCCAACTCACATGCCAAAGGCCACACTGATGTCAACGATAGAGTCAAAGCACAGAAAAGAGCAGGACGCCCCAAGAGACAGCGCAAGTCCAGCCCCAAGAACCCCCCTCGTGGTACCCGTTCTGTAATCTAGACGCTGGCTTTTAAGGGGCAGGGGTTGCCCTCTTTTTGCCTGGATATGCAGACAGGAAATGCCAAGGCTGCCTGCTTGGTGTACTGAATGAGCAAGGTAAGACTGGACCGCGCTTCCTGAAGGTCAAAACAAGTAAGACAGGGGTCAGCAGCCGTGCAGGTAGAATTTTGCATTGTGCAGATGTGCCTTTTAATCTCCAGGGAAAGGTGGCCAGGACTGGCAATTTATTTTCCTTCCTCCTGACATGATGGATTTTTAAAAAAACAAAACCAGAAAAATTAGGAGGCTATTCATGTCAGAGCTTAAAACAGGAAAAAAAGAAAATAAAAGCAGGGGTGGGGAAGGAGGGCTACAGATGACTCTGGTGTTCTGAAAAGGACCAGAGGGACAAGGCACAATGGAGACAGCCCCGCCGCCCCGCCCGCCCCTGCTCCGGGCCTCGCTTCCAAATCCAGCGCAGCACGCGGTGCGGAGGGAGCCTGGGAGGGAGCACGCGGTGCGGAGGGAGCCTGGGAGGGAGCACGCGGTGCGGAGGGAGCCTGGGAGGGAGCACGCGGTGCGGAGGGAGCCTGGGAGGGAGCACGCGGTGCGGAGGGAGCCTGGGAGGGAGCACGCGGTGCGGAGGGAGCCTGGGAGGGAGCACGCGGTGCGGAGGGAGCCTGGGAGGGAGCACGCGGTGCGGAGGGAGCCTGGGAGGGAGCCTGCCGCGCGGAGGGAGCCTGCCGCGCTGTCCTGCTGCGCCCGCTCGGTTTCAAAGGCCCGTGACGCAGGCCCCACCGAGTTCCTTTCATGGGCGAGGCCACGTGCTGGCAAGGAGGGGGCAGAATTTGGAGAGTGAGGATGCAAAATAAAACATGGTGCCCACGCACTCCCAGGCCGCGCGGCCGGGGGCGGGCGAGCCGCAGGAACCCTCCCAAATCACAGGGCCCAGGAGGGCAAGGGCCGAGGAAGGCCGGGAAAGGCTGCGCCTGGAAGCCTGTGTGCACGGATGGAAGTTCACCGGGTGTCAGAGGCGGATCTCCGCAGGAGGGAGAGCAAGGAGGGTGGGCAGGGTGGCCGTTTCCTTCCGTGGTGGTTGATCACCTGAGCAGGTGACTTCGAAAACCAACCACATAGGAAATACAGAGGAAGGGATAGAGTTGACCGGGATCCTGTATTCTTCTCACAAAGGGCTTAGATGGTTTTGTTCTTGGGAAGCTGTTGACGTCTGCTTTCCCCGCCCTCCTTTTGAAGGTTGTTTGTGTTGTATTTGCAATGGGGTGGGTGGTGGAGCCACGGCTTAGGCACCCTGGGTGTCCTGCCTTAATGACGACAGACATCTGTGGCGTCCTTCAGGGGCTCCAGCAGCAGCCAGCAACCCTGGCAGAGGTTGTCTGTGATCCTGTCTAGAAGGGAGGACGGGGCTCTAACTTGTCAGCCCCTGCTGAAGCCCGGGCTGTGCAGGCAGGAGGCACGGGGGCTCTGCAGCTTCTGGAGACCTGCATCCCTGGCACCCTCTCTGAACCTGAAGTCCACAGCGAGTGGGAGCCCCTCTGTTCCTGGGGGAGCAGATTCTCCGCCCAGGCAGAGCCTTCTGGGTGAGTTTGAGAGCAGACAGGCTTCCCGGCTGGGTGGAAGGCGTGATTTTGACCCTCCTCTGGACAGGGCCGAGGTTCTCTGGTGTGAATCTGCTCTTGTTCTTATTTGTCATGGCCAAGGAGTCACCAGGCAGGTCTGCAGAGCTACCAAGGTGAAGCTGGTGGAGGGAAGCAGCCTGTGTTCTGCGTTCCAGGGAGACCTGCGGTGGCCTGGGTTCTTTTGGTTCTGGGTTGGTTTTGTTTGATGCTGGGTTCTGCACAGGGCAGTCCCAGAGACTGGCAGGCCCATCTGCTTTTCCACAGTACTGGAACTGTGTCTAGGCGTGGCTGCGGGGCCTGCCCAGGAGGCCTGATTTTGAACCCCGCCCCCTCACAAGTACCCCTTGGCATTACAGTTCCAATAATGCAATAAACTGCAAAACCAGACAATCGCATTTTTCTTTCACAACGACCTCACTATGCTAGAGAAGTGCTGCCAGGCAGGGCAGATGGCAGTCTCATGACCTCTCTCTAGGCCCCTTGGGTGGGACAGAAGGCAGGACCAGGAGGATGCCATGGGGGACAGTCCAGTGCTTTTATTCCCACCTCACAGGTGGGAATTCTGTGCCCTGGAAGTCAATGCCAGGTTGGTCTGGCTCTCCAGGCAGTCCAACGGCCTTCCTGACTCTGAGAAGTATGAGAAGACCAAGCTGAACTGTCACTCTCAGGGCAGCGACTCACCTCTAAGGTGTCAGAAACAGTCTTCATTAAAATGTTCCCAAGTCCCTTCCCCTGCCGCCTCTGAGCCTGCTAACAAGGAAGACAAGATTTACCAGCTTCCGCTGTTGTAGGACCACTGTTCAAAACGCATCCATCTTTGAAGGTCTAAGGAGCCGTCCCTAACAGCTCCAGCTGGGATCCATGCCACCCAAGGCCAGCATTCTGTCCCTGCACTGTAGCTGCACCAGTGGCATTGGAGAGTCAAATCAGTTGGAAAGGGAGTTCATGCCCCTGAGAGCCCCCTTAGAACTGCCCCTCAGCTCCTCGGCCTGCGGCCTGAGGCTCCAAAGCCCTTCTTCTGCACTGAGCAGGGGGGTGTGAGTTCTCCCTTGGAATAGTGCTGTCACTGGCTGGGACATTTTGCTTCCCCTGAAGTATGTGTGTTGCCGCACTGTTCGGTGTGGACAAGCCAACATGGCCCTATCATCTGGAATTGTGTGCTGTAGTAGCCTGATCTCAGGAGGGTCCTTGACTTCCACAGTGGTGGTGTGGTTGGGTGCTCTTGGGCACCAGCAAAGTTTAGCCATCTTCCTTCTGTTCTCTAGGCCTAAGGGGTGTGTGTCCCCAGATGATGACACTCCATCCACCAGATGAGGCTGCGTTGAATCAACAGCAGAGCTCTCACTCCATGTCATTTTGGGGTGACTTGTCCCACAGGTATTCAGGAACACTTAGTATGTGCTTGGTGCTGGGGCCTTGAGGAGAGCAAGGGCCACTGCTGCCCTGTCGCCACACAGCTGCAGCCTGGGTGTCATGGCCACTTGCAAGTCTTTGCCAGGTCCTGCCTAGCACACAGTCGTATCCACAGACCGGAACCGTCGGTTGGCCAAAACGGGCCTTGCTCCCTTTCCTCCTCACATAGGCTCTTGGGATAGTATTGAGGAAGTCATATCAAAGGAGGCTCCTGGGGTGTGGCCCAATGATGGTGGTTAAGTGATGTGCTCACAAACCCAGAACCTCCAAGGGACACTCTGGAGGGCTAAGGGGAACAGAAATAGGACCAGAACAGGTAGCTGTTCCCCTTCTGCTCATTTCTCTTGCTGTAACTCGCCAGGGTCAACCATGTATTGGACATTGTGCTGAATCTCCTAGATTGTTGCCTGCTCAGTCACATGATCACTCCCAAAGTGCCCCGTTTTGTGGATCCCTTCACTGGGGTTTAGAGAGCTCGGGGGACTTGTCGAAGCCATGTAGAGTCCATTTTCTCTGCTACACTTTGAAGTACCCGCAGTACGCCCTGTGCATTTCATCTTAGCACCTGTGGACAATGTTAGGCAAAGGTGTGCGCAGGTCATGTAGCACGGTCTCAGAGCCAGGTGACCCAGCCAAATGCCTGCCGCTGCCCAGCAGGTGTTCTTGAACAAGCACGCTCTTGAGATCACTGGGGAGGCAGTTGCTGGGCTGGCACTTGGAGTACAGAGACGGAGGGCACGCAGCCACTGCCCTCAGGAGATCCCTTCTGGTGGGGAGACCCGTGGGCCCAAAGCACGGAAAAGCAGTGAGGTAAAAGACTCGGACCAGGGAGTGCAGGGAAAGGACAGCCAGCGCTCCTGGCGGGGAGCCAAAGCGGAGCCACAAGCCGGGTGCTGGCGACTGAGCGGACTGTGAGGTGTGGGCAAGACAAGCAAGGGGTGTGTGTCAGAGGAAGGGCGGGCGGGCTCATCTCACGGGTTCGGCAGCCTCACTTCAGAGGGGGTGGACCCACCAGATGCTGTCTTGGCCTTGTGCGTCACGTCCCTTAACTCAGGCCATTTTCTGCCACGGCCAGATACCACGGGCAGGGGACTTTACAGTCCACTTGTGGAGACTGGAAGTCCCATGATGCTCCATCGGCTGAGCCCTTCTTGCTGCATCGATGGCACCGCCGGGCATCACTGTCAGAGCAGGTGTGTAGCTCAGGTCTCTCTTCTTGGCCACAGTGGCCCCACCCCCGCGACCTCAGCACCAAATTACCCCCTAGAGGCGCCAGCTCCACATTCATTGACATGAATTTGGGGATTGTTCCCCACACAGGAACTTTGGGGAACCCAGTTAAATAAACCACAGCAGCGTCCTTATGTCACCCGGCTGCCGTGGGAATGATGGAGCCCTAAGACGCCCCGAGAAGCCTGCAGAAGAGCGGGCACAGAGACGGGATGCCCAGGTGTAGAGGAAGCCATTGGCACGCTGTCGCTGGATGGGCTTCCACAAGTCCCTCCCTGGGGACTCCAAGCTGCTTGGACGTCAGTTTACTTCAAGATTCATTTTTGACATGGCCTGAGCAACATCGTATACCACGGACCTGGAGGAATTGTTAATTTGCTTTTTGAAAAAAGTGTTGACACATAAGCTTTTAGAGAAAGTTACCCCACTGGGTCATTCTTTCCTTGAACCACATTATACCCTAAGTAGAATATTAAGTCAAAACAGCACCATGCAAAGCTGTGGGCACAGCTAATACCAGATCTTTCAATAGAGTCTGGAAATTCATTTATCCACATGCTATTTTTAGGAATTATAACTAGGGGATGATTTCTAAAAACTGTCTTTACATCTTCAAAACAAGAAACAAAACCAACGCCATAAAAGAACCAAATAGGAAATAGCTCGTGGAAGAGAGTAGGAAAGGCAGATATAAAATGAGTGGGATTCTGTCAAAACCATCCATCTGTTGAGTGATGTGTTGATGGATGGACTGAAGGCTTCTTCCAAGCTGGTTGGCAGAGGCCGGGGCCAGTGGTTCCGCAAGGCCAGGCCTGCACAGGACCTGATCGGATCCCAGTCAGCCTTTGTCCTAACTCAGGGGAAAGGAGCTGGGAGGACAGAAAGGCCACCAAAGCTGGGTGCCTAGTGCTCTGGCTCAGTTGTCTCCACCCCAGGATACTGAGGTCCCAATGCCCAGGGCCTGCAAATGTGGCCTGGTGTGGAGGTAGGTGCTTTGTGGATGATCAAGTCATCAGGGTGACTGGCCCCTTCCTAGGGAAAGGACATTATTTAGGACTGGGCTTTACCTTATGGAACTTTTCCACATGATGCTCATTACAAAATTAGCTTTTTGTCAACACTTTCTGGTTTAATTAGAGGAAAGAAAGAGGTATTGGGACTGAGATCTGATGAGTCCATCAGTGTGTTATTAGCTCAGTGGGCCAAGTAATATCACAGCTGTGTGGGTGACACCCTGGTGACAGGCAGCAGGAAGCTGACTCAGTCCAAGGAGGGTGATAAGAAAGGACACTGGGCTTTTAAGTTCTTAAACAGAGTGATGTAGCTGTGCTGTCCCGTACCTTGTTTATTTTGAGTAACACTCTGCTTCTGTATCTTAAGTGTGTGTGTGTGTGTGTGTGTGTGTGTGTGTGTGTGTGTTGTGATATATATTTCTTCTATTAGGAATCTGAGACCCTTAGTATAATAAATGACTTCACATTTTAATTAGGGAACTTAATGCTCTAGATTTCAAACAGGTACACTAACGAAACAGCACATTTAAAATAACCATGTTGGACTGAATTGTATGAGTGGTTGCATGGTTTAAGCAAGTTGCCTTAGTTGTTGATAGTTTATAAATATATTAATTGTGTCAAGGAGCCCATTTGTTTTTGGAAGTATTAAGTTTCACTTAGCTGTAAGTTTGACTTTGGTGTCTTATAACTTCAGATGATTCAGAGCAGGGCGGGTGTTCACAGGAGCTAAGAAAGACAAGTGTCAGGGTGTAGAAAGAAACCTCAGGACTCCTCTTTGTTTCTTTTATTCTATCTATCTGGATACAATTATCATTTTAAAATACATTTTGAGATTATATAAAAACATAAATTTTAAACATAAGATTTGCATGCTAGTAGTACATTTTTAGTTTTCTCAAGCAATCAAACATTTGAAGATGACTGTGTTAGCCTTTTCATCTCAATATATTGGAAATACATGTTAAATAACACTAATTTGAAGTAAGGGGGAAATTAATTTCATTAAAACAAAAGGGAAGACTAATGGCAAAAGGTGTTTTTGCTATTTTCCACTATTTTACCTTATCTCAGGCTGAGATGGCAGATGGGACATTTTCAAACTTCCTGAGCCTTCCCTTCTCGGATGCCACTGAGGCCCAGGTAGAGCGGGGATTCTAGATACAGTAGTCCCGCTTCCCCAGTTGGGTTTTGTTTGTTTGTTCTACTTAGTTACAGGTGACAGTAGAATGCACTTTGCACAGCATACTAAATGGAGCGTAACTCCTCACTCTTCCTGTTGTACGTTATGTAGAATCGCCAGGTTGTGTAGTCCTATCTGGGTAATAATGTTCTATTCATTCTGCTGTCCCCCCTGCCCCCAGACCCCCTGGGCTCCCTTCACTCCCCTGGCCTCATCCACAGGACCTCTGTTCTTCCCTAGATGCCCCACCCCCATTGTGAATTAGCATCCGAGGGTCAGAGAAGACATCCCGCCTTTGGTTCTTTGGGACTGGCTTATTTTGCTTATCATCTTACTCCCCAGTTGCTTTTGAAGAAGAAACTAGAAATGCTTGGGGGTCCCAGTGTCCCATCACACTGTTTATGACACCTGTCCCACGCTCTCCACCTCAGGGAGGGCTGAGGGCAGCTGCTGGCCGCCAGCATTCCCATGGCTCCCTTGGGAGGAAGGATGCTGCCCTGGAGCCTGGCGTCCTGGCTTCCTCTGTGCTCACCTAGCCACCTGGTGACGGGGTTGCCTTACCTGGGGCTTTGTTCCTCGTTAGTAAAACAAGGGGAATAAATTCTAGCTCGCTACGAAAACATCAGGTACGATCGCTGCTGCCCGCCCTGAGTGGGACCATCCCACTGACAGATGGTGCTGAGCCAGAGCCTGCTTGACCGGCAGGCTGACCACCTGGAATGGGCGCAGAGGAGGTGATGGGTGGTGCGGGTTGTGGGGAGCTGGGTCTGGGGGTCTCAGAGCTGTGCCTCCTGCATTTGAAGGACACTCTGTGGGAGCAGGACTGCGGCATTCTCACAACCCTAGAAAGAAGGACTCGGGCGTCTGCAGAGAGCTATGCTGAAGGTCTCTTGTGGTAGGAACCTTCCCGAATGCAGCAGGAGGCTCGGAACACAGCAGCTTCCTCCTCTGGATTCTGCCCAGATAGGGTCTAACCAGTTTGCAGAAGGATTCACAGGGATTTCTTCAGTCCACCCATCAGCATGGAGGAGTTCTTGCCACAGCCTTTAAATCTGCTTCCAGCCTTAAGAATCTTGAGAACCATTATAGGCCAGAGAGGGCTGCATCTGTCGAGAACAGTCCTTGAGGGCATCCTGAGGAGCTGGCCCTTGGCATTTAACAAAGGAATACCAGATTTGTCTCAGGTTTGTAGAGTAGAAAAAAGGCAGGCCAGATAGATGGGCAGATGGAGCCGTAAATGTTCTCCTTATGCATGAGTGGAGGGCAGAGGGACGGACATAAACAAATTCTGTTGAAAATAACAGGATTAAAACTTTTTGGCAAGAAAAACAGTGTTTTGGACTGACCAGATGGTTAGGCAACACAGGTGGCTAGGTCCCACTGTGGTCCCATTTTGCTGGTGATGGTGATGGTCATGGGCAAAGACCATTTAGCCCAATTCACCCCTTCCTCCCATTCTGGTCCTCAGGTAATCAATCTTCCCATGACCCTCAGACTGAGCCTTGGGACTTTCTGTTCTAAAATTGGGATGCTCTCTGACAAGCTGGGTGAGGTTGCTCACACCAAGTGCGGATCCCTAGGCCCAAACCCACCTCCAGAACCAGAGAGAGCTCTGTGCATTCTCTGACCCGTGGTGGGTGATCTCAAGGCAAGGCCTGCAGATACTACGGTAACCCAGACGCCCAGGTTTCAGTGTCTACTGCCCTGCTCTCTGTCCTGGGAATCCACCACTGCTCGTTTCTCAAGGAGCATCTTTGGACAGACTCTGATATGATGCTTTGGCTGCAGGCTCCGAGCGACACTGAGGCTGAGCATCTGTGTTTTATAGACTTGACCCTCGTGTGTGTTGCTTCAGACAGTTATGTACTGATGGAAAGAAGTGAGTCGTATAAATTCAACAGTAGAGAAAAAGTGAAGGCTAATATTGCTGTCCACACTTTGTGTTTGAAGGTCATTTTCCAACTGTACACATCATCGGGCAGGTGGAGGCCTGTCTGGATTAGGGACCTCCTGTGGGCACGTGAAGGTGGAGAATCCCTTTCATGTAATTTGCATCAGAATAATGTGTGCGTGTGATGCTTAAGGTCATTTTCCTGGCATTTCAGGCAGGTATTGCCACACTGAGAGAATACAGTGGTGCCTTCTGGCAGACTTGCAGGTGTGCAATGCCAGGTCTGGGGGTATCTTACTAATGGGCCTGGTAGCTTGCTCTGCTGAGGTCCCACTCCATTGCGTGTATACACTGTCTCTCAGTTTCCCCTGAGCTCCAGAGAGATGCACGTGCCTTTCCAGTGCTTCCCAGCTGGCGCTCCTGCAGTGCCTACCCTGGCTGACCAGTGTGAACTCTGAGGGCAGTGATGTTTGCTTAGGGGTCAGGTCACAGAGCCAGCAGCCACGCTGGCCCTGGCATTAGACAAGGGCTCTCTAAGTGGGTGAATGAATGGACAGAAGATGACTTGGAGTCGGGTGTGAGCCCCTGGACCACTCGAGCCTCCCAGTGTCCTTCCTCGTACTTTCATCTGGCTGCAGGGAGCGCTGATTGGAGGACCTGGAGGAGCTCACTGCCTTTCCTGCTTTCAGGTCATAATGATTCAATGAGCTCAGACTGCATTGGGGGCACCTCTAGTGTCAGCCGTGAAAGCCAGTTCAGCACAGAGAAAGGAAACACAGGCTGGTGGAGCCGATTCCTGACTGAGGTGGGAGGGGCGCAGTTCTGCAGAATTCCAAGGAGCAGGAGAGGTGACCATGGGCTGGACAGGCAGGGAAGGCTTTGGGAAGGGGGTGTGCCCAGCCGGCCTTCGGCTGGGCAAGGAAGGTTGGCTAGGGCCCCTGGCAGCTTGGGCCTAAAGCCCAGCTGGCTCCAGCTGAAGACAGGGACTTACTAGCTCACAGAGCCAGTGCGGGCGGGCGGTGAGCCTGGGCCCTGGCCACGAGAGCAGCGTGCCGAACGCCGTGCCACGTGGCTGCCTGTGCAGACGCACTGTCTGATTTTCAGCTTCTGCAGCCGCCTCTCCATGGAGTCAGGCTGCCAGCAGCTGCCAGCGCCCTGCCCCCTTCCTTCCTTTCTGTTCCAAGGAGGACAAGTGTCCCCCAACTCCAGTGCCTGGCCCAGTTTGAGTCACAGGCCCATCTCCACATCCAGGAGTGTGCTAGAAACAGCTTGGGCCATTAACTAGTGCCAGCAGGTAAAATGTCAGGGGTTTTTCCAAGTCGGTGATTAAACTCAGAGAGCATAAATATGAAGTAGGTTATGTAATGAAACAAAGATGAGCCGGGCGTGGTGGCACGCATCTGTGATCCCAGCAGCTTGAGAGGCTGAGGCAGGAGGATTCCACATTCAGAACCCACCTTGGCAACTTAACAAAACCCCATCTTGAAATTAAAAATAAAAAAATAAATAAAAGGATGAGGATGTAGCTCAGTGGTTAAGTGCCCCTGGTTCAATTCCTGGTACCAATACATAAAACAAAACAAAAAACCCCAATAACAAAACAAAGATAATACTCAAAACCCATCATTCCCTGGGTGGTTGACTACATTTACTATTATCTTTGCCCTTAGGCTATTTACATTCTTGTTTCTGAGTTCTAGAAATTACATAAAACAGTGAGCTGCTGTGCTTCTCTTTCCAGCTTCTCATTTGGTGATTTTACATCCACAGCTGGACATTAACCAAGTGGGGATATTTGCACCATGGAAATCAGCAAAGCTATTAATCAGCTCCCCCAGCCCCCGCCGCCCGGAGCTGGTTGTTGACCGTTTCCCAGCACAGCACCGTGTGCACCATCACTGTGAGGAGGGTCTTGTGCAGGTGCATGCCCACTCTGGCATATGGTTGTCTTATCAGAAGCAAAGGGCACTGCAGGTCCACGACATCAGCCTTCGCAGAGCACTGTAGAGGCCAGGGAGGGGCAGACAGTGGTCTTTACAGGCTTCAGCAGAGTACTGTGCTTGGTACCAAGAGGTGAGGGGATGCAGGCACCCCACCCCTCAGCCCAGTCAAGGTCTAGTGAGGGAACAACGTCTGTCCAAGGAATGGCTGAGTGGTGAGCACAGGGCTCTGCAGGAGTGAGGCCTATGGCAGGGGAGCTGACCGTGGCGGCCACACCCTGTGGGCAGCTGCAGAGCAGACAGGCTGGGCTGGATTCTGGTCCTCCTTCATCTGGCGTTTCTCCTTGGAAATCTTAACGTGTTGATTGGGTGATTGCTCCCCCGAGTCAGCCCTTCCACCAGAAAACTTAGATGTTGCAACTATGTGATCATTCATGATCAATTTCTAAACCAATAGCCAAGTTCTTTCAGTTGGAAGTAACAAGTTATATTCCCACGTCTCCAAGGAGAGCAGGACATGGTCAGTGAGAGGAGGCAGGGATGAGGCCCTGCCTCTGTCCTGGGCTGGCATGGGTTGGATGGACCCTCGGGTACAAGAAAGCCACTGGGACACTGCAGGAAGCTCTGAGCAGACGTCTCCTCCACGCCCTGCAGCCTCCACATGAGACCCAAGAGTGTTTTTAAAAAGCACACGCAGAAAATGAAATGCCCCCGGGTCTTCAGTGGACACTTACTGAGCCCCTGCTCTGACCAGGAGCTGGGCCTTGGGCTGAAGCCCTGCAGCCAGATGATTGGAGCCTGGTTCTGTCCTGAGGCTGCATTTTCCAGCCCCAGCTCCACACCTGGCCTCCCAAGTGGAGCCACCTCTTCTCCTGACCCCTTGTGTCCCCACACCTGGCTCACTGTCGCTCCCCTGGCATGCCCCCTCTTTCTGAGTGTTCATCTTTCATGGCTAAGTCAGGCCGGAGGAAGCTGAGACAAGGTCAGGGAAGTCTAAAGGCAGAGGACAAGTGCAACACGCGAGGAGCGCGGTGATCAAACCAAGGTGTGGACGGGAGACCTGCCCCGGACGGCCAGGGAGGCAGGAGGACGGGCACCGACCACCAGGGCCATCGCTTCCACGTCAGCAGTGCTGGGGCCAGACATTGTCTGAGCTCGCGCACCTGGAGCGCAGGGAAGGGAGGACCAGTGCACACGTCTCCCTGGACGGATAAAGCTGAGCCTGAACATGGGAGACGGCAGCCGCCGTGCTTCTCTGCTCCCCGGGACCCAGGAGGCCTGCTGGTGCTGACAGCTGCTTGAGAAATGAAGATCCAGGGGTGCTCTGCTCTCCCTGATCACAGCTTCCCGCAAGGGCTCGCCTGGGTGCCTCGGTCCTTCACACCCATTGACTATTAATTTATTCACTCCCAACCCCACCACCCAGCGGGGTCAGAGCTGTTTTTGAAACAGAGACATCACCAACTTGTATCTGTGTCTCCAAACTGTTGGTCTTTGTTGGACTGTGAAGGAGCCCTGTCAAGTCGGAGAGCTCTTGGCAGCTCCTGAATCTGGCCGGCGTTGAATGGCATTTTTGTTTGTTTTTCTTTGATCTCTCTCCACTGGACACGGAGCCGTAGTAGAGGAGGCAAGCGCGCGCATCTGAGACCAACAGCTTCCGGCTCTGGGGGCAGAGAAGGGTGGACCCTCCCCAGGAGGGAGCAGGCCGAGTTTTGCTGGCGAGGAGAGAGATGAACGTGGTTTTGCCAACTCTGCCCAATTTGGCATGCAGACTGAGAGGTGATCTTGCTGCATGAAGGATAAAGGAGAGGTGCAGCCACCTGGAAAGTGGTGGACGGTGGATGGACGGTGACCATGGGTTGGGACTGTTTGAGTGTGGGCTCCCAACAAGAGCCGTGGGTTTTGTTTTCGGTTTCTTTCTGAGCTGGGGGAGAACACGGTGCTGGGTGGTCCTGAGCCGTGGAAGGATCTCAGTATTTCAGGAATGTGCTGGATGCCAGGACATAAAGACCAGAATGTTCGAGATTCAAAGAGATCTAGCTGTGAATTTTAAACATGGGTCTTGCCTATTACATGTGCCAGAGAGATAGACCTGTGGAATACTCAGGCCGAACAAGCAGGATATTTTGATGTGACCACTTGGACTGAGGCCGCACCAAGTCACTGTCCTGCCACACATGCTGGTACGATTGTGCATTCCACAAAGTCAGGAGCAAGAACGGGAGTGAGCCACAGCCTCGGGGAACTTGAGACCCAACACAAATACGCCCACTGGGGCGCGAACGCTCCCTACCCACGGAGGGCGGAAACCCAATTCTTCGAAGACATTCACAAACCAAGCAACAGATTAGAAATACAGTGCTCTGGGTTATGTAGGAGTGGGACCATAAATTAAATAGGATAATTAGGATGTCTTGCCCAATTGTAGAGACTCATTTAATAATGAGTATTAAAACTGTACTGTGCTTCGTAGACACAAGGAGAGTCCTGATATCCCACTGGGGGATTTAAAGCAGTGTTTAAAATATCACGTAAAAGCAGAGTTGGTCGCTCACTAAAGAAAAACTTGGTGTCCAGCTGGATGTGGTGCAGGTGATTGTTCAGGACCCAGAGGGGCCTGTTGCCTTTGTCTCAGGCCCGTCTGCGGAGCCGGCAGAACTGGTTTGGAGGCGCAGAGCCGGTCCCCAGGGTATTCTCCGAGCTGAGGCCAGCCGTTGAACGTGCCTGCCAGCTGATAATTAAACCAGTCTTTGGTAGCTCCTCTGAGGCTTGGGTAGCCAGAAACGGTGCCAATGGACAGTTTCCAGTGCTTACATGGGGAAGCCCATAGGAGACCAAAGAAGTGACTGTCCCCTGTTGTGTCCACTGAGAGCATATGTGGTCAGTGACCTGTAGGGTCCAGGCTGGCCAGGCTGGTTTTGGGTCCTCCTCCACAGGACTGTGCAGAGCCCAGGGCTGAGCTGCCCCATGGGACTCCCTCAGTTCTTGCCTTTGTGTTTCTCCAGCCTCCTGCCCACCTCCCTGGGTTCTAGTCATGGCCTCTGGCCTCTGACCCACCATTGGTGTGTGTGCCTTGATTGACTTCATTCATCCGTTCCACAAACATGGCTCATGTTCTAGGAGCTGGGCAGACAGATGAAGACGTATTTATAGCTTATATTCCGGTTACAAAATCCACGACGTGGCCTCTGACCCTCAGGAGCCCATTAGGATTGGAGTCCTAAGTGGCCCCCACCCCTGGCTCTGTCCTGCCTGTTTCCAGGACCCTCCTGCCCTGAGCTTTCAGAGGCCCCTGCTGTGCTGGCCCCAATTCTCCCGTGTCCCTGGCTGTGGGACCGACTAGCAAGGTCAGCATCAAAAGAAGCAGAAACCCCTTCCCTCTTTGTCAGACCCACTGCCATATTTGATGGGTCGGTGTGTGGAGGCGTTTTCTAGCACTTTCCTCATGCATGAGGGGTGATCAAGCCTCCTCTCCGGGCCTGAGCCACGTGGTCTCCCACGCCGTTAGAGAAATTGATTGCAGCTTCGTCCAAGCCCAGGAGAGGAGAAAGCAGGCCTTCACACAGTCTTGTGGCTTTCTGCCTAGCTTTCCTCCAGAGGGTCCTGGGGGGGACACCATTGTGTGCCACCGTCCCACTTTGGTGAGGATGGCGTCTCACCGTACAGCCCGGCAGCACCAGCCCACGCAGCACTGGGTTTCGGGCCCACGTATGGGTGCCCTGACTTCCCCCATTGGCTGACTTCCCAGGGCCGCTGGCTGTGAGCATCTTCCCCAGCGACACCCAGGGGGTCAGGGTGAGGGCTCCAGGGACCCCCTCCAGCATGAGTCTCCCCTTGACACTCTGCCCGCGGAGGGGCCTGGGGGCATTGTTCCAGCTGCTGACTCACAGTTCCTTCCTGTTGGGCAGGCTACACATTTCATCTGGTTTTGCTTGAATGGCTACAGATTATGAGCTGATGGGATTGAAGTGTTTGATGGGCCTTGTGTCGATGCTTGGGAAGGATTCCTTATTTGTATCAGTCAGCATCAAATTGTTTTGCTTTGAACATATATACTCCTCTTCCAGTTCTCTTTCCTAAGTTTTATTTTTCGCAGCTATGAATCTTAAAACTTTAAGTGATGGATGGTGGTTATTTTTTCCATCCAAGTGGTTCATTGCAAGCGTTTGTTGTTGTTTTTGTTTTGAGTGAATCTAAAGGACCTAAGGGAGCGAGGGGGAGACACCTTATTGGATTTTCTCTTAAATGATGTGAATGTCATGAAAAAAAATTGAATCTTTAGATGTTGACACTCTCTGCACATGCGTACTCATGAGTGTGTACTGAGCTGTTAAAAACAAAAGGACTTCAAGGAAAGAAAAGGAAGTGTACCACTGAAGCTAGAAAGATGATGACTACATGGCGGGCTGAGCCTGCCTGGGACTCAGGTTCACTTTTTATGCCACGTCCATAGTTTAGTGGAACAGAAGGAAGTGTGTCTTTTCCAGCATGGACCTGGAAGTCCAGGATGATCTTGTTGCTGCCCGTTTATTTATTTGGCTAATTTGTTTATTTCGCAGTGTGGGGATGGACCAGGCGTCACACGCGATAGGCAAGTGGTCACCACTGAGCAGCAGCCCAGCCCCCTAAGGTCCTATTGTAGAAGACAAGGCTCTGAAAATGAGATCCAAAAGGAAAGGGGTTTTATGTGCGCACGTTGGCTGTTATTACAATTTCAATCTTACAGTGGCCTTTTCCTCTAATCCATTTCTCAAGAATCGATTTCCCTTCAACTTGATGATTTGTTTTGTATTGTTTTTCTGTGACCTGCCAGTAGGACATTTTATGAGAGCCTTTCTCCTTTGAAAGTGCTATTGCTTCTTACTGTAAAACTAGCCACTTACCTAGTTGATTTTCCATGGTGGTTGGGGATGCTGTAGGTGGAAAGACAGCAAATGCATTTTAAGTCACCTGTGACTTGTGCTTTAGAGGCCCCTCTGCCCTCTTTGGCTGTGAGGTGTTGCTCTTTCAGGCTTCTGACCTTGAAGTGTTTCTCCTGGTCACTCTTGATGCTGCTGAATTATTGCCCAGCATTGATGCAGGAAGAGAACCCTCTAACCTCAGCCCCAGGAAATACGGGCACAGGGATCCTCGTGCCTGCCTCTGCTCCTGCTTTGGGATGGTTCTAGCCAGTTGGCTCCACTGCTTGAATTTCTGATAAGCTGGAGTGAGAGTCACACAGGGCCCTGTGGTCAGTGGGACGTGCATCCCACCGTCCATGGCGGGGCAGCCAGGAGGGTCGGGCATGAACCAGAGGGAAAGGCACAGTTTCAGGATCAGCCGTGCCAGTGGTCTTTATCTGACTCTCCCTAAAACACGGTTTTGTCAGTCGTGAGATCCTACCTGCTCTCTCTCTCTCTCTCTCTCTCTCTCTCTCTCTCTGGTGCTTTTTAATGAACAGTGGCACGAAGTCGTCTGTAGCAGGTTTATATATTTAATTTTTTTTTCTGTTTGTGGTGCTGGGGCTCCAACCTGGGCCTCTGCTCATGCCAGGCAAGTGCTCTGTCACTGAGCTACATCCCTGGTCCTCGGGTCTCGTTTTGAATGTGATGATCTTTCTTATTTGGGGGTGACTGTTGAAGAAAACAGAAGTCATTCTGATAGCCGACTCAGTCATAATTCCAAAGAAGTCCAGTGGCGGCTCGGCTTCCCTGAGAGTGTGGGTTGCACTTGGGGCAGACCTGCCTGCCTCTGTGATCCACCACTTCGGAGTGTGTCCCCGGCATTTGGCACTGGGGCACTTGCTTTGCATTTGAGGAAATTGTTTTTTGAAGCTGCTGAGGACAAGCCACTGTAGATCAGTTTTGATTGACATTGTGTTTGCCTTTTAAGATTTAATTAGCATTTGTAAAATTTCGGGGAGTTAAACGTAATCAAGAGATGATAATGAGATAATGAGAACTCAGTGCTGTTTCTAGATAACTGTCTTCTGCTGAAGGGTAAATATGGTGAGAGGATTTAGCAGGGCCTGGAGGATTTGCCTTCAGAGGTGGAGCTGTTATGAAATTGGTTCCATGGATATTAGCGGGAGGCACTTGTCATTATTAAACACAGTACAATAACGCATTAGGCCAAGGACCAGCTGAAGGGCGTAATGAGCATGTACTGATGAACCTTTATCCAGCCAGAGCAACTCGGATGACCTCCTCGAAGTCCACACATCCATCCTCTACACTCACACAAAAAAATAGCATGATTCATGAACAATACCCCTTTGTGTATGTTTATAAATGTGAAGATTTAAATGCATTCAACTTGTATGACTACAACTGAGAAAAACCTAGGATTTTTAAACCCGTCTTCCGGACTATGTGTGCAGAATGAGAAGTCAGGTCAGCTGTCACGCCCTGGAATCAGCCATGAGCCAAGTGTTACTGGCTTTGAGGTCACCACCACATTTCTGATCATTTTCACTGTTGATTTTGTAATGGCATGCAAGTCCTTGTGGAGGAGTGGAAACAGACCTATAAAGTGCTTTCAGTGTCAATTTAGAAGGTCAAAGGAAGGGCAGGGGAAAAATAAAACCAGCAAAACCCTCCAGGGCAGGAGATGGGTGCACCCCGCTGGCTTAGGAGTAAGTTCATTGTATTCCGGGCCTCCACCAGTCTCCCCCAGAATTTCACAAACTCCTATTCATTCATTATCCACTTTAACAAACGTATCACGCGCCAAGCACTGTACTGGGTGCCAGCGTTATGTGCATGAGTAAGAAAGACACATCTAATGACCCAGATGATTTATGACCTAACAATCCAAGGAGAGAGAGACCATAACTAAACAATGATAATGCAGAGAGTGTTCCAGTTACTATATGCTGTGTAACAAATCATCCCGCAACTCGGTGACTGAAAACAGCCATTCCATAATGCCTGTGGATTCTGTGGGTCTGGAATCTGACCAGGAACCAGTGGGCACAGCTGAAGTCCGCCCCTGCAGGCTTGTTCTCAGTGGAAAGACTGGACACTGGGGGCAGGAGACAGTAGCCGACAGCCGACCCACAGGTCTGGAAGTAAGTTGATGTCAGCTCCTGGCTGGAGCCTCACCTAGGGCTATTCAGGTGAGCAGCTCATCCCCGTAGCCTGGTCTTCCTCCTGGCATCGCAGCCTCAAGGCGGTAGGATTCCCTACTGGTTGTTCAGGGCTCCAGAAGTGAATGTTCCAGATCAGAGTGCTGGAGGAGCTCTGCCTTTTATGATCTGACCTTAACAGTCATGCGTTACTTCTACCCCACTCTCCTGGTAACAAGCACCATGGGCACCTCCCAGGGCAAGAGGAGGGGAATTCTGGCCTACTTTTGAGGGGGCAATGACTACATTCTAAAAGAGCCTGGGGGAGATGTGATATTGTTACTGCCATCTTTGGAAAGTATAGTCTGCTGAGATCATAGTTTTAAAATGCGTCTCTGACCGTCTTTCCTGCGATTCATTGACCCTGACGCTTGGGGTAGGCTGGACTTAGTGACTTCTATTAAGTGGCACAAATGATGCTGCATGACTTCTAAGGCGAAGCCATAAAACCCGTGGGTTCTGCCTGGTGTTTGCCCCGTCTGTGTCCCTCTGTCCACTCTCAACCTGGGGAAGCCAACAACCAAGACCTTCACGCATGAGAACTTCTCAGTGGTCTTCAGAGAGGCCCTTCAGCCAATAACCAGCCCCGACTCACTGAGCTCAGGCAAGTCCAGCGGAATTCTTGACTTCACCTCCCAGGGACCCCAAGCCAGAACCCCAAGGCTTGGCATGTCCTTGACTCCTGGCTCCGGAAGCCATCAGGGACCACTGTTTATAGTTACCCTAAGCCACCCGATTTGGGGTACTTGTTACTGAGCAGTAGGTAGCCCATGCATACGGGGCACATCAGTGTGTGGGAGAGGGAACTGGGTGTGAACAGAGTCCCCTGGTCCCAGCGCCAGGTCAGGGAGGCGTCCTGGAGGAGAAAAAGAGTGAGGAGTCTCTGGAGGCTTAGACTGGGAGTGGCAGGCTGAGCTCTGTGAACTTGAGCGGGCCAAGTGAAAACCCTGGAAAAAGGAAAAGAACTGGGGTCGAGTTAATTGTCCACAAAGTGGAGACTTCCTTCTGGACTGGTCAGAGAACCCGTAGAGCTAATGCAGTTCCAGAGTGGAGGCCAGGACCCCGTTCTTGTGGGGACACAGTACTCCACCAGCCCCTCTGCCCTTTACCAGCCTCAACATGGCCCTGGGGTGGTCTAAGACGCAGACTCTCAGGCCCTCTCCCCAGACCCAGGACTCTGCGCCATGGTGAGTTGACGGCGGCCAGGGCTCGTTACTTCTGAAGCTCTGCTGCAGAGGGCAGAGGCCCTGTGCCCCCCCCCCCCAGAGCTCCTGGCCCCTCCCAGGTGGAGCTCATCGGGGAGAAATTCAGTTGACAGCCTGGAAACCCAGAAGTGACTAATAAAAGAAACAGAAAACCATCTCTCCCGGTTTTTTATAAATGACTTTCTTATTTCTATGTTCTATTTTTAACCTGAAGTGCTCTTTGAATAAATATAAGACTTAGGGGAAAAAAAAAAAGTCAATTGGTTCCTGCAATTTTCCTTTCTTCAAATAATTTAACATCTCTCTTGGGATTGTAGTGCTCATTAATCCAGTCCCAAGGAAAATTGTCATTTTCATTAACGGCTTCTTAACCTTCGCCTTATCTGATTAGGTGAAGAATGAAGGCTCCCTTGCAAAGCCTCCGTCCCCTCTCCCCTGCCAGCTAATGTTCTCCAGAAAGGACTGGACACCACTATTGCAGAGGAATCCAGCTGACAGTGGGACGAGGTTCCCTTTGTAGCTGCCCGACTTAGGACCACCTCCTCAGCCAGAGAAGAGGCACAGGCAGGAGCCGGGGAGCTTCCGATGCCGCTGATGGAGGACTGGCTACCCCTGTAGCCCCCCAGCCACCACCCGCCAACCTCCCCGGGCTCAAGAGTGTCCATTCAGTTGATGCACTTGATGGCCTGAGTGGCCCCAAGGACAAATGGATCCTCATCTGGATTCAAATATAAAACCTATTGGTCACAGGTTTTTGTTTGATTGATTGTTTGGGGTGTGTGTGCGTGTACGTGTGTGCGTGTGTGTGTGTGTGTGCATCCGTGTGCATGCAGTGTTGAGATGGAGCCCAGGGAGGGCCTCATGCATACCAGGCAGGTGCTCTGCCATTGTGCTGCAGCCCAGCCCTTGTCCCTGATTCTTGACCTAGGCAAGGGAGGGACCTACGGTCACGTTATAAAGTAACAACTGATAATAAATGATGAAGTGACAATTGAAGAGGAAAAGACACTGGTGATTCTCTTCAAAGCAGGCCTGTGGCATATGCCCACACGCCTGGCTTCCCCAGGTGCCGGCCGGCCCTGTCAGACACTGGGCAGAGGAGGAAGGAAAGGCTCAGGGAGCAGGGCTTCCCGTGGATAATCAGGATCTCACCACGGTTGTTTGGAGATTGTGGCCTATTATTTAAGATGAAACTCCAAACCAGGACAGCCACTCCATTATTTTCAGGCTTGCAGCTGCTTTAGCGCAGATCTTCATCTGGAGTATTAATGATGCCGACCGAGTGCTCACATGTCCACGCTGCCTCTTCTGGGCACTCTCCGCCCGTCCGCTCTGGAAGGCTCACATGGCCCTCTTGGCCTCGCTGAAGGCCCGTGTGGAGTCCTTGCTTCTTCCTTCCCTGAGGCCCAAATTCGCCCCGAGACAAAGTTCGCTCCCTGGAAAACTGCCAGTGCCTTTTCCTGTCCTTCATCTTCACCCCCGTGTCACTCTGGCCACCTTCAAGGAAGCTGGTGATCCAGGAGGCCAGAGCCGGAAAGTCTCCACGCAGGAATCGGCCTTGGTGGTGGGGGCCGGGGCATCACCCCAGACCTTCCCCGAGCTGGGACGGTGGGTGTGGCCTCAGCCTGCCTAAAGGGGCCCCTGTCCTAAAGGGGCCCCTGTGGACAGGCACATTCTCGAGCTTTCCTGAGATTCAACGTGTGTGTGTGTGTATGTGCTGGTGTGTCTGCGTGTGTCGCCACACCACACCCCCTGCGCGGCAGCGCCGAGTCAGTGTCTGAGTAACTGCCGCCTGGCCTAGGAGAGTGTAGGACTGGCCATCGCTCGACCGTGCCAGGGAGCCGTACATGAGGGTCTGTGCCCTTAACCTCGGCCTCCTTGGCCTGGGCTTTGAACGGCGAAAGAACCGCAGGCGGAGAGGGCACACCCAGGACAGTGCTGACGGGATGCAGACACGCCTGCTCGACACGCTCGCGGTGCTGCGGACAGGTGTCACCGTCCCCACCCCTGGCTCAGTGTGGCCGAAGGTCATTTATGCAGAAAGACTCAGAGGCCAATTAGTGGTTTTTATCAGTTCCCTCTAATTAGACAACTAGAATGCTTTTGGAGCCTGCATTATTGAGCCTGTCTCTAACATCCGATGTCCTACCATTGGCCAGTGATAAAATGCTCAGAATGAATGTCAACAGTCTGCCCCAAACTTTACTGCATCATGGACTCCAAAACAGATCTTGGGACCTCAGACAAGACAGCAGCAGTCTCCTGTCCACTGGTGCGAGGGCTCTCTGGAGGTCGGTGTGGAATCTTGGATAAGATAAACCAGGTGTTTTCCCCCAGTGAGCGGATGCCATCTGTTAAGCCTTGGGAAAAGCAGACGAGTTCAGGCCAGTTCCTCTGTTGACCGCCACATCCACTGCCCCGGAGAGTGGGAGAGGCCACGTGTGCGAGCAAGGTGCTGGGCCTCCCGTTGTTTGCCTGGTCGGCTTCCTTCAGCCGGAGCCACCTTGGGAAAAGGAGCGTGAGGCCCAGGGAGCTCAGATACCTCGCCCATGGCCCCGCAGCTGGAAGGTGACGGAGTCAGGATGCAAACCCGGCCCAAGCGGTCACTTATCTAGCTTCCGTCGACAGGTCAGGTTACCACCTTGGTTTGTCCTTGTCCCTGCAGAGGGCCCAAAGCAGGTTTCTCAATGGCAGCGCTACTGACATGGGGACAGGATGATTATGGTTACGGGGACTGTCCTAAGCCCTGCAGGGGTTTCGCCAGCACCCTGCCCCTCCTCCCAAGCTGTCACAACCCCAAATGCTGCAGATGTTGCCAACTGTTCCCGGGGATGGGATGAGGGACAGAATCACTGTCAGCCAAGAGCCATTTGCCATAGAATGAAAAATCAGTTGAAGGTTTTATGTACCACACCAGGTTAAAAGTAAGCAGTATAACTGAGGTTTTCATTATATTTTGGAGAAAAATATATAAGTTGTTTAATTTCCACTTTTAAAATGAGAATTAAAAAATAAACCCCTTTAATAAGCGTATCCGCGAAGCATATTTTAGTTCTTTTCTCCCCAAGGTACTGGAGAATGGAACCCAGGGCACTCGACCACTGAGCCACATCTCCAGCCCTCTTTATTTTCAGCTTGGAACAGGGTCTTGCTAAGTTGCTGAGGATGGCTTGGAGTTTGGATCCTCCTGCCTCAGCCTCCCAAGTTGCTGAGGTGGCAGGTGAACTCCACCATGACCAGGTCCCATTCTTTGTCACAGAAAATATTCACCAAGATCACGTGGAATAGAACTTTAATAAATAAAATCACCCGGAGCCTCCCAGGGCAGCACATCCCACTGTGTTTGCTGGGGCTCAGTCTTCAGTGTCCTTAGCAGCTCAAGGTCAGGGGCCGCACACATCCCTACTCTGAAAACACCCGCTGCCCGTCAGCACCCTCCATCTCCCGAGGGCTCTGGTGGGGAAGACGGGGGTTAGCTCCCTACTTTTCCAAGTGACCCACCTCCCCATTTGTCAGCATCCACTAGTAAAGAGTTACCGGTGGGGTTCCATGGAGCAGAGTTTGGGAATGTGGTTCCTGCACACGTGACCGACTGTGAATACCTTCTCTAGAAGTGACTTGTGAAGCAAAATCCTGCTGATGTCCCTGGACTGCAAGGACAATCCTGCCTTCACTCACGAGCTCCCTCCCCAGAGCCGACTCGTTCCCTGTCCATCACTTAAAGAAGCTGTCCAGGCACAGAGGTTGCCCTTTTCCAGTCTGGAGCTGAGCGTAGATGTTCACCCTGCCGGCCTTCCCCATCTTCAAAACACACTACTCCTTTCATCTCAGGGTTGAGATCCTCCCATGGCCTCCCATTAGGAAAACCCAAAGTCCTGGCCATGGTCTACGAGGACAGCTGTGGTCTACGAGGACAGCTGTGGTCTACGAGGACAGGTGTGGTCTATAAGGACAGGTGTGGTCTATAAGGATAGGTGTGGTCTATAAGGACAGATGTGGTCTATGAGGACAGGTGTGGTCGATAAGGACAGGTGTGGTCTATAAGGATAGGTGTGGTCTATAAGGACAGGTATGGTCTACAGGACAGGTGTGGTCTACAGGACAGGTGTGGTCTATAAGGATAGGTGTGGTCTATAAGGACAGGTATGGTCTACAGGACAGATGTGGTCTATAAGGACAGATGTGGTCTATGAGGACAGCTGTGGTCTATAAGGACAGGTGTGGTCTATAAGGACAGCTGTGGTCTACGAGGACAGGTGTGGTCTACAAGGACAGGTGTGGTCTATAAGGACAGGTGTGGTCTATAAGGATAGGTGTGGTCTACGAGGACAGGTGTGGTCTACAGGACAGCTGTGGTCTACGAGGACAGGTGTGGTTTACAAGGACAGGGGTGGTCTATGAGGACAGACGTGATCTGACCAACTGTGGCCTCTGACTTCACCCCTCTACCCCCTGGTCCTTCAGTCTCTCCACCTCCCACGGACTTGGGATGCACCTGGTGTGTCCCATGCAGGACTGGCCTTTTCTGTTCCTGCTGCCGCAGACCCTCTTCCATTCACTCCTTGGTGGATTTTCAGAGACCAGACCCCAGAGGCCTCCCTACTTCCCTCCCTCAAGCTGCCCACTCCCCCTTCCCCTGAGGTGTGTTCCTGTACCACACCCCCTGCCCCCGCCCGTCCGTCGCCCGCTCCTCCATGACCCTCCAATTCCAAGAGGACTGAATCTTGGTCTCCTGCTCACGCAGAATCCCCCTGTGCCCAGGACTGGGCCAGGCGCCTAGGAGTGCTCCTCTGGTGTTTGCTCAGCGAGGAGTCCTGATGTCACCACCGGACATCCGATTTCCTGTGTGTCCTCCCAGCTGACCTCTCCTGGCTCCTCGGGTTCAACACACTAAATTAAACACGACCCCAACTCTAGTTTTCACCCAATTCTGTTGCTTCTGACCTCCTTAGGACCCCAGGTTGCCTGCCCCCAGCCTGACCCCTCACTTGATCACACCCACCCCAGTCACGGTGTCTTGTTTGATGTCACTTCTGTGTGTCATTTGGCACTGATCACCTTCTCCTTCCTTTTCAAATATTCTGTTAGTTTCCAGAACATACTTCTCCTGACTTCCCCTGGCCTCCCTAACTACCCTGATCCTGAAGTTTTCTTGATATCGCTCTGAGTCGGACCCAGAGGAGCCCCCAAAGCCTCCCTATGTCCCAACTGCAGCACTTCTTTCCTCCCATCGACAGACTCCAGGGAGCGAGTCACAAGGAAGGAGCGAGGATCACCTTTCCGTGGTGTGACTGTGATGTCCTTAAGGACATTAAGTCGTATCAGGCTCTTGAATGTCAAGTGCAGCAGCTGTATGTGTCACGGAGCCCTGTGGGAGCACGCTGCCCGGGTCACTGTGCAGAGGACAGGGAGAGCTTTCCTAGTAGATGCTGGGCAAGGTGTGAGCCTGGTGAGCTCTCTCACCCGGTCGCCTGGCTGCTGAGCGCAGGAAGGCTGGCGCACCTGGCCGCTGACCTGCGACAGGCAAGACAGGAGTAACGCCCCTGTTGACGGACCCTGGGGGCACAGCAAATGCCCTGTGTCTCCGTCTCCAGACGTGTAAAGTTTGGAACCAAGAGAGGGAGGGCAGCTTTCCTAGAGGTCATTCCTGGAATTCGCTGGTCTTGAGCGTCGTTGAGAGGGCCCGGGCGAGGCGCGGCTGGAGCCCTCAGTGGCTCCAGGGCCTCTGTTCCCTCCGCGTCTCTGACCCCTTGGTGAGTTCTAAGTGTGCTCTCACGGCAGGCATCACGCGCACGTCAACAGATACACACTAAGTGCACTCTAGGAAACGCTCTGAGCTTTTAAAAATGCCTGGCTGTTGTTCAAGCCACTGCTTCTGATGATGGTGACGTCACTGTGTTTCTAGATGGCTTTAAAGTTTGGAGTGACTGAGCCTTCACCGCAGGACCTGCTGCACGGTGAACGTGGTTTAGAAGGAGTTCGCAGTCCATTCCGTGTCCCAGGACAGTTGGCCACTCTCTCCTCCTGAAGACTTGCATTGAACAGGGAAGGCTGGAATCTTACCCCCCAAATCGTAGCTAACTGCTTACCTTCGGCTACTCTTGGGTTAAGTGGAAATGTTCGACTTCTGAATGATGTTTCTGGTGTAGTTAAATTAGACTGTATTATGTCCTCCCGGAGAAAAGAACATATTCAATTTTGGACTTAGATAATGTTGAGATCCCAAGAGGGTCCCAATCAATAGTGTCCCTCTCAGTTATTTTTCTGAACAATTTGAGAAATTAAGCAAAGCCGTGAAAGATGGTGGCAAAAATGGTCCCTTTACGCTGAAGGAGGCTCACTTGAAGGCCTTGTGTGGGAGCTGATAAATAAATAGGTTTACTAATAAACCCTGTGCTTTAGGGTTTATGGATTTGCCCATCCAGGCCCAGGCAGGGCTGGCCCCGGGCAGCTCTGCACGGTCAAGGAGAGCAGGTCCCAGGGAGTTCGATTCACTCTCGCGGAAGTGTCGAGCCCAGCCCAGCCCAGATGCCCATCTAACCTTCCCACCTTGACCCCTCTGTGGGTCACTCCCCCTCAGCTGGGGCAAGTGAGCAAGGGTGCAGGGACACACCCCTGCTGAGAGGGACAGGTGGCTCTCTCTAAAAGACTGTCGCATCCACGAGCTTCTCAACTGTGTGTGGAGCTGCGACTGGACCCAGCCCCAAGTCTCCTGACCAGAGGGGAGAGGGTCAGCGTCTGCTCCCCAGCAACAGCCTGGCAGAGGAAGCATATGCCTGCTCGTGCACACACCCACACCCACACACACACACACATGCACACACTCACCCACACTCACCCAGACTCACACACCTGCACTCACACACACCCACACCCAGTGCCACACTCACACACCCACACATGCCACACACACCCCACACACCCACACACTCACCCACACTTACACATCCACACATACCCATACACACACACACACACACGCACACACACATGCACACGAGGCATAGCAGCCACATTGGGGAACGTGTGACAGGGGAGGCAGGAATGGCTTATCGGGTGTCACTGTGACATTGCCAGGATTCTGCCACTCTGCTAGGTCAGTGCTGTCTGCTAAAACATATGGAGGACCACATACACAATTTCTAACTTTCTGGGTAGACACATTAAAGAAATGCAAATAAATAGGTGTGATTAATTCTAACAATGTATCTTATGAACACATTCTATCAAAGTATTTTTAATTGCGTTTTAGCCATTCAAAAACCATGACTGAGGTCTTCTGCTTTCTCTCTGTGCTGAGTCTTCCCGGGGGTATTTCATGCTCTGGCGTGTCTCCACTCGGACTGGCCATGTTTCAGATGCTCCCGGGCAGCTGCGTGTGGGAGATCAGAGCCAGGACCACAGCGGTGAGCCTGTTGTACAGTTGGGAACTGAGGCTTCGAGAAGTCAACTACCTTAACACAGAGCTGAGGTCCATTTCCAAAGGCACGGCAGCTAACGGTATTTTGCCGACGGTATTTTGCCCAGTCTCTGTCTGTGAGCACTTAAAAATCCAGGATAAAATAGGTGTTTAAGGTCTACATAAAAATGAGGACATCCAGGTGAGTCTAGGGGACCACAGGAGTCCAGAGGGGTCAGGGCTCCAAAAGTGCTTTTGAGCTTAGGTACTAGCCAGGCCCCGTGAGCATCAGCGGTTCCCGCCATGTGCAGCCGACATCCAGCCCAGCGCCTGTCCAGGGTCCAAGAGGAGATTCTTCCTCCATAAAAGTAGAACCTCGAGTGGCTATAACCTCAATCAAAAAAATCAAAATAAACCCACCCCCAGGCCCCGTGGTCCTCAAGGAATTTGCATCGGTTCTGAGATGTCCCCGAAGCTGTGGCCACAGAGCCGCCTGCCTACTGAATACAGTGTGAGTCGCCCACACCCAGGAGCTCTGCACACGCCCAGCCTCAGCCTGCGCCCACACGGTCCTGGGCCCGGTGGAGCCCATAAGGAGCAAGAAGAAAAAGAAGAAGAAGGAACTTAGGGGGGTTTTCAATGCACCAGAAGAATCTCTAAACATGAAAAATCACTAAATGGAAAAACTCAGTACACAGGTTCCCTGTCAGCTTCAACACAGCTGAGTGTCGCAGGACCCGACTGTGACCATTGGCAGTTCCCCTCCTGATTTGCAGACTGGATGGTGGTTGAGTAGAACCGGCCTGGGCTGAGTGTGGGCTGCAGGTCCGCTGTCTTGTGCCTGGGGTACTGCAGCGGTCCTCTCCTGGTGTTCCCACCTGTGGAGTATACTCTGCCTGCTTCATCCCAGAGGGGACATTTCTAGGACATTCGTCACTTTGTACAGCCCACGACAAGCGCTTAAGAATTAGCCTTTTTAATACCGTATTTTTAAAGGATTCACATCCTGGGTCGTGGTGATGCTGAAGAGTCTGAACACCAAGACCAGTGGTTTAGCAGCCTGATCCCAACCCATCTGTCCGCAGGGAAAGCTCTTCTCCCCTGCACACCTGGATGTATGTGCCAAGAACAGACCTTGACTGTCACTGAACCTTGGGGCCTGGTGTCCTAGACGAATAGACCTGACTGCAACCCAGGGCCACAGCTGGGGTATCCCCAGGGGCACGTGGAAAAGCCGCTCTCCAGGGAAGTGCTGTTGGGTGGCGCTGGAGCCCCTGATCGGTTGGGCCTGTGGGAGGGCCATAGGCCGCGGAGAGTGTCCTCCAAGGGGACCATGGGATGCTGGCCCCTACCGTCCCTCCTGTTGGCTTCCTGGACATGAAGTGAGCAGTTTTCCCAGCCACATGCCTCTGCCATGAGGTGCTGGCTCCCCACAGGCCTAGACCAACGGCCATGCGACCATGCACTGCCACCTCAACTCCCCTCCCTCCCAGTCACTGTCTCAGGCCTTGTCAGAGAGGCGGAAGCCGACCCGCCCACCCAGGGCCAAAGCACCGACTTTCCCAGAGAGAGTGACTTCGAGTCATGTGTGAGTTATCCCTTGTTCCTTTTCCCACCAGCGGGGACTTGGCCTAAGGCTGGTCTCCGAGGTTTGGAACACTCTGAGGCCGAGGAGGGACGGGAGTCTTTGGGCTCTTGATCAGTACCCTAGGTCCCAGGGCCTGCAGTGCTGCGGTCTTGCTGGCTTCTGGGTGCGCTTCTGTCCGCTCTGTGGATGGGTGGTGTGAACCCAAACCAGCCGGGAGGGGGAGCGGTCAGAGCCAGAACCGTACTTATGTAGTTTCAGCATTTTTTATTTAATGGAAGAAATAAGAAAGGGTCAAATCAGTCCTTCCTTATTTTTCACTAGTAGAGTTTGTTTGTTTGTTTTATGGAAATGAAGAAGGAACCCAGGGCCTCCCGGTGCTGGGCAGTTGCTCTATGCCCAATGCTGCTAATGGACTTTATTTCCTAAGAACTTTGTAAGTTTACAGGAAAATTGATCAGAAAGCTCCTGGGTACTCCCCTACACACACATGCGCGCGTGCGTGCACACACACACACACACACACATACAAACATACACTTTCGCACATGCACACGCACATACGCATGCCTCCCCCCCCCGCCCCCCCGCTCATGGTTCCACCTGTCTTACATGGATTTGTTAAAATTGATGAACCAAAGTTAATACATTATTACTTACTAAGTCTGTAGTTTACATTAGGGCTCACACTGTGTTGTACATTTTATAGATTTTGGCAAACACATCTGAAGTACCCACTGCACGTAGTGAACTTTCACTGCCCTAAAAATGCCCTGTGCTACCCTTATTAATCCCTCCCTCCTTTCCCTGACCCCTGGGACTTCTCAGGTACATGGACATTTGAGTACAGCTTATCTAAATGACATCAGTTTGATAGGTTTTTTGTTTTTTTTTTTTTTGGTACTGGGGACTGAACCCAGGCATGCTTTACCCTTCAGTCACATCCCCAGCCCTTTTTATTTTTTATTTTGAGACAGAGTCCAAGTTGCCAAGGCTGGCCTTGAATCTGCGATCCTCCTTCCTCAGCCTCCAAGTCGTTGGGATTCCAGGCGTGAGCTGGCCCTGGTTTGTTTTAATTCCCATATTTCACAGATTCTGAGATGTCATGGATTGTAGGAACATCTTCACGAAGTGTCTCTAAGAAGGGAAAAGAAAGGCCCCAATTAGACTAAGGTGAATCATCAACAGCGAGGCTCATCCTAGTTTCGGGCATGTGAAATGTGAGCCAAGAAGCACCTCTGAACCGATGACCTGTGTCACCGAGCTGGGGCCTGCCCGAAGTACAGTGCTTTGCTGAAAACAAACGCAAATTCCCCAAAGAACCATGTTCAAGGTTTGAGTTTGGCTTTCTTTTGGTTGGGGGGGGTGGACCCTGGTGAGGACAGAGTGGGTAGAGATAGCGAAGCAGGAGGAACTGGAGCAGGTGGCAGGGAACGAGAGACCGACAGGGTGTACACTGGCCTGGGGGAGTGTGGGGACAGGTGTGCGGTGCCGGTGAAACCGCTGTTGACCGGTGACGAGTTCTTGCTTCCCCAATGTTGAAGAATAACACCAAAGAAGCACGCCGAGGCAAGGTCAGAGTAGAAATTAGAAGTTTATTAAAGGACAGCAGAAAAGACTTCTCCCGGAGGAAGAAGGGGACCCAAGAGGTGGAATCCGTGGAAGGGCTGTTCTTTCCCCTTTTTATAGTTCTTTCAGTGATGGAATGTAGGTTGGAGGCCTACAGGTGGGCTTAATTATCACCTTTTGGGATGGGCTATCTCCAAGTCTGTTGGGGCTGTTTCCTGGGCTCCATTAACATTTCTTTGAGGTGGACTTTGGCCCAGGGCCTTTTCAGGACTCATTAACATTCCATGAGTTGTCCTGCGTTTTCCCTGAGTCATTCCCAGCATGGCCTCCATTTTCGATTTCACTCGATATTAGACCTGATTTACCTAACTACACTGACTACCTAACTTTAAATCTGGCTTCACCGGCTATGGTCTCAGGCCCCCCAGGTCCCGGTGTGGAAGGCACAGACCAGAGAGAAATCCTCAACACTTTCCGAGCCTGTTTCTCTGGCTGCGTCGGGGAACGTGAATCTGGACAGGTGACCATGGGATCAGCACTGAGCTCCTGTGTGTGACAGGCCAGCCCACCGCCTGAGCTCAGCAGGAGCAAGGCTGGTCCTCCCCACTGCCCCAGCCCCTTCTTCCCTGCAGCTGCCTCTCACTGGGCCCCTGCCTGGACTGTGGCCGTCACCTGAGCCCTGGGACCTCCTCCAGTGCCATCCCCACACGCCAAGCCGCAGCCCTGGTCACTGGGCCTTCAGCCACCACAGGTGCCACAGAGAACCCCTAGCTCCAGGCGGGGCCTCAGGACAGGGTGCTTCCAGGTGGAAGGATCTGGAGGCCTGCGGTTGGGGGGGCTGTCTCCTGGGAGCTGCCAGATGGCTGCGGTGTCTGCAGGTGCGGAGGACCCGGCCTGCCCATGTGTCACAGCCAGGGAAGGGCCCAGGGGATGGCACAGCGGCCAGTGGACGGCACCAGTGGCTGTCGGCATCCCTCACAAAGTCAGGGTCACAGAGTGAGTAGAGGGTCAATGAAGTGCTCCAGTTGCGTCCCCGTGGGGGCGGCACCGGTGACAACAGCTGCTGCTCCGTGGCCGCGTGTCCTTTATTCTCCTCTTAGCCCTCTCTGTGTCTGGGATGCGAGGACCAGCAGGGCCCCCAGGTGACTCAGCTGCAGGGCTTGCCCTGGACTCACTGAATAGCCCAGTGTGCAGGTGGGGGTCAGCAGGGCTGTGTGGGCGCGCTTTACCTGGTGGCACCTGGCTGTCCCCAGTAGCCTTCCTGGTGAGGACCTTGGTGGGCCTGGGTTCCTGTGACTTGCTGAGCCTGTATGTGCCTCTGGGTGCCCCCACACAGTCTCTCTACCACAGCCTGGGCCGGGTGCCATATGCCCAACAGATGCCAAGGCAGGGCACAGATGTCACTCACCCCCGTCTCCAAGCCCTGGAGCCTCGGCTGACATGCCTCCTCCCTCCTCCCGCCTGGCATTTCTCCTGAGTGTCATTTGCAGCCTGGGTCCTGGGGAGCAAAAAGAGCCCCTGTCTCTTTCACCTTCGGCTTCAGTTCCATTGGTCGTATGGGTTGAATGACCAGCATTACAAGTTTTCAATCTTTTACTCAATGAATGGCTCCAGTTCTTGTTAGGTAAGAATCTCAGATGCTTTTAGTGAGTGCTAATGAGCAGGGGATGCCTGACCAACTGGGAAGGTGAGTGCTTCGGGGCACGGCCGTGCCTTGGTTCTCTTGGACCTGCCTGTTGCACTGACCGCAGGCCCCTGGCCCGCCGTGGCGCTGGTTCTGTTGCAACCCAAGCTCTTGGCCAGCGACCTTCCCGTCACAGCCCCCCCTTTCCCTGGTACTGCCGATTGGATCTTCAGTGTCCCTCCCGGCCCATTAACTGAAGGCTTGGTGTCCGCCTGTGGCTCTTCCAGGAGGTGGTGGAACCTGGAGAGGTAAAAGGTTAGGGCACTGGGCATGTGCCCAGGAAGGGGATGTCGGGAGCCTGGCCCTTTTTTCTCTCACTTCCCAGTGGCTGAGGTGAGCAGCCTTGTTCCTCCAAATGCTTCCACCATGATGGGCCAAAGCAGGCCCCAAGATAGAGGACCCAACCAGCCATGGACTGACCCCTCTGAAACCATGGCCCCAGTAAGTCTTTTCTCCTTTACGTTGACATCACAGGTATTTTCCACAGCCGCAGAAATCGCCCAATACCCCTGGTCAGGGTCATCCCACAGGTGCCCTGGGTGTCTTTCTGAGTCATGTTGGAGGTACCGTTCCGTCAGCTTCCTCACTGCTGCTGTCATGCCAGATTCGTGGGACCCCAAAAGACCTCCAGGAGCCGAATCCGATGCAGTCACACAAGAGTCTTTATTGCAAGCTCCAGCCTGGACTCACAGCCGTTCCCGATGCAGCGGTCCCAGGGAGTGAGTCCCGGTCCTTTGTTCAATGAGATTTTATAGGTTTTGGGGGATACTCTATGCGTCACAACATCACACAGCAAATCATTCCACACCACAGGAAAGTCAAACAACCACTCTTAACATTGATTAGCACATCCAATGGAGGGAACAAGTTGGGTAGGGGTGATTGGTTAGTTCAAGAGGGGGATTCCTTTGAACTGATTGGTTTGGGCCACGAGGGGAATACGTGCTGAACTACATGGTTTCCCAACATGTTATCAATCACCACAAACTACTGGGGGGTCATCTGGCATTCTAGTATTTTCCCTGTCTCATGCTGATTGGTGGCTGCTAGGGGGCTGCTATGGATCCCCACCTAGCCTGACTGAGTCAGGGACACCTGGCGCTGCAGATCTCTCCTGTTATTTGTAGACAAACAACTTAGCAGGGTGGGTATGTGCCTAGGAGTGCTCTGAGGGTTTTTCCAATGACAAAGGTCACGCCCCTTCCTTGGACAGGCTTTGCTCTGAGGTAGAGGCTGGAATCTGTTGCCCCCATTGATAAGGGTGGGCAGGACAGGCTGAAATGGAGTCACATCAGTTTCTCACTGCGACTTAAAGACCCAACCAGAGCAACTGTAGACGAGGAAGAGTTTATTTTGAGGGTGCACAGTTTCAGAGGTCTCAGTTCATAGAAGGCCGGCTCCATTCCTTGGGGCTCCAGGTGAGGCCGGACATCATGGCAGAAGAGTGTGGCAGAGGGAAGCAGCTCACCTGATGATCAGGAAGCAGAGAGAGACAGACTCCACTTGGCCGGATATAAATTATGCCCCAAAGCCATGCCCCCAATTTCCACCTCCAGCCACACCCCACCATTTCAGGGGATGCCCGAACAAGTTAATCAAATTAACTCAGTCAGTCCCTATCAGAGGATTGACTTCACTGATTGGGTCAAGACTCCCACAACCCAATCACTTCTCCTGAGCCTCCTTGCATGGTCTCACGGTGAGCTTTTGGGGGACACCTCACAACCAAACCATAACAGTGCCCAAGACTGTGTCCTTTGCAAGACCATGGAGGGCGAGTGGACGTATGGGATCTGTTGCCCCCATTGATAACGGTGGGCAGGACAGGCTGAAATGCCTTCATGTTGATGGAGCCCCCAGCACCCACAGAGTACTGGCGTCCCGAGCATCCCGGGCTGAGGGCACACAGTAGTTCTGGCAATGGCGCAGGAGCGTAAATGAAACCCGAGTCCATGGAGGTGTTGGTAAGTCGCACACAGTTATTTACCCAGGAACACCTAACTAAAACACCAACTAGGAAGTCATTCAGCTAAAGGCAGAAGCTTCCCAAGCATCCACCATGTGCGGGGTGGGGTGCTGAGCCAGGACGTGGGAATCCAGCGGTGAGGCAGAGGTGGGCCAGGCGTCAAAGGTGACACAGTGTGACTGACAGAACTGTTCATACTCTGTGGCAGTGGGTGTTACACGATTGGGCTCCGCCTTGAAGGAGGAGCTTGCATTGGGTGTCCAGGCAATAGGAAGGGGACTGTCTCACTGTTGACTCATCATAGAATTGAAAGGTCTTTTTGCAGGACAATTTGGAAGTATCTGTAAAATTTTAAATATGTATACTCTTCAACCCTTGATTCCATTTTTTTTGGTATATCTAAGTTGGAGAAATACATGTACAAGTATTTTTTAAACCATGTATTTTTAATGATGCTGATATTATTTGTAATAGTACAAAAAGAGGGGGGAATGCTAATCAATAGGTGAATGGCTGGAGAGTCATGTTACACCCATACCATGAACTTGGGAAGTTGCCATTTTAGCTAATTTTTAACCTTGAAATGGATATTTTATATATTGAACAAAGAATGAGAGAGCTCCCTATATCTCCATTGCTTCATCTTTAAAGTGGGGATAACTGCTGGAAACAGCAGCATGTGCCTGTAATCCCAGTGACTCAGGAGGCTGAGGCAGGAGGATCACAAGTTTGAGACCAGTCTCAGTAACTTAGTGAGGCCCTGAGCAACTTAGCAAGACCCTATCTGAAAATAAAAAATAAAAGGGCTGGGGATGTAGTTCAGTAGTTAAGCACCCCTGGGTTCATTTGTGGAGGAGGGGTGTGTGTGTGTGTGTGTGTGTGTGTGTGTGTGTGTAGGTGTGTTGACGCCCAGGGAAAGGCTGGAAGCCTTCCTTCCCAACTGTCCCTCCTGTTCATGGTGGTTAGTCCTGGAGAAGGGATGGGATGGGCCAGTCACTGAAGGTTCTCAGTCAGTTCAGCCACTGGGACAGCCAGCACAGCCAGGTGCTTTCAGGGGCTGGTCATAGGAACTGCCTGATCAACTCTGGGGTGGTCAGGGGGTCTCCATAGGGCTTCATCCTGCACCTGAGGCTGGAGCCGGGCATTCACAGGGCAGGCAGGAGGGGCAAGGGACACAAAATGAGGAAAGTTATAGGTGGGAGCCCCATGAGAGGGCTGGATCTTGAATTGGTTCTTATTGCATCTGGCGTTGACGGGGATCTGGAGCTGATGGAGATCTGGCATCGGTGGGGATCTCGTGTTGACAGGGATCTGGCGTTGATGGAGATCTGGAGCTGATGGAGATCTGGCATCGGTGGGGATCTGGCGTTGACGGGGATCTGGCGTTGACCGGGATCTGGCGTTGACGGGGATCTGGTGTTGAGGTGTTGATGGGGATCTGGCGTCGACGGGGATCTGCCCGTGTTGACGGGGTGGGCATCTTGCCCAAGCTCTGGCCAGGGGGTCAGAGAAGCTGGTGACCAACCAGGGGAAGGAGGAGCGGTGCAGAGCAGATCAGAGCGGCACGTGCCTACAGAGCAGAGCCGCGCCCTTCCCTCTGCCACCTGAACTTCCCAGGCAGCCCTGTGGCGCTCCCAGCCCAGAAACAGACAAGAAAGGGAACTGGGAGCTGCGGCTCTGGCTCGCCTAGGGGCCCCATTCCAAGCTGCAAGAGGAGGTTCACGGGTTCCTCCGCATACAGCGGGGCTGTCTGGAGTCTTTTACGACGGGACCATATAATTATATTTCATGTGAAGAGAAAAAAAACAATGGAAACCTCTTGGTAAAAGAAGGAGGGAAATGAAACTCCCAGCAGTGAGACCTGGGTGCTGCTGCAGGGTCAGTGGCCTGTGCAGGTGAGTGAGGAACTGGGTCTTTCACTGGAGCCCACCGGCCACTGGCCCCTCGCTGGGTCACCGTGACCTCCTCCTCACTGGCTTGCCTGCTTCTGCCTTCCCAGTTCCGGTCTGTCCCTCGTTCCGTCAGATTGATGCTTCAAAATAGAAATTGGGTGTGTGTCTGTTTCAGAATATTCCGGGGGCTTCCTGTTGTCTTTACAGCAAAGTCATAAACCACCGCGCTGGTCCGACAGCCTCTGCAGTTCTCTCTCTGGGTCTCGTCTGTCTCCATCCCACCCCCGCCCTTCAGTGGTCCCACAACCTGTGGATGATAAAATGACCATGCACAGGACGGCTTGAAAAGTTGGCTGTTTATTGATCACCTACTATGCTCTGGGCACCCTGCACACAGGGTCACGTTTCATACCCAGAGTCTCTAAAAGCATTTGCCACCCCTGTTTTACAGACCGGGGGTGGGGGTGGGGATACTAAGACACAAGCCAAAGCCTCATGCCTAGTGAGTGGCACTGCAGGTTTGGAGCCTCAGTGGCAGGTTTGGAGCCAACTCCCTGAACCGACAGCCTGTAGCCATCCCTGACAGGCGCGTCTCTGTCCCCTCGCCACGCTGCTTTGTGATTCCTGAGCTGTCGTCCCTAGGCAGGGATCCCCAGGACAGCAGAGTCTGATCTGGGGGCCTGGGTCCCCCAGCCATCTCATGGTGCTCGCACATGCTAGGCAACCACATGGTGCTGGTAGAAAATACCAACGTGCCAGGTGCTCGGTGGGCACTGGGGTTCCACTCGGGTCAGGAAGAACCCAACAATAAACTTCTTGCCTTGTGGAGCCTGTGGTCGTAATGGGGGAGATGATCTCGTGCTGTAACCATAAGTGCTGGGCTGGGAGGGTCCTGGGGAACATGGAGTTGGTGGGCATGCACGCTGGCTTAGGCAGGAGGAATGTCCCTTGAGCCCCGTGGCACTCATAAGGTGTGAGTGGCACCAGCGTCTCTGCTCTGTCCACTGACTCCCATGTGCTGGTCAGGGAGCGGATGGGTCATGCCCCTCCTGTTTCTCAGAAATCCCTGCAGCACCAGAGCTTCTTTCCCGCCGCGGGGACAGTGGGATCCTTGCTGGGCGGCCCTGCCGGACTGTACCTGACTATTCCCTGGCTTGCCCCGTGGGGATCCACTGAGGCTGCTGCCCCGTGGGACAGCTGGACAGAGCAGGGCATGCTCTCTACTCCTGGAAAGAGGCAGCCGCCTACCATCCGCTTCTACAAAAGGAAGTGAGCATTCTCTCTTGTTTTTAAGGATACAGATCATGGTGACTTGTGGGAGCTTCCTGTCTGTAGTGCTCTGTGTGCCCGCCACGTGACTGCCACTCCTGGAACTAGGACACTGTGGCACTGTGAAGTTAGCTTGACCACAGTCCCACCGTGCCCCTCCTTGGCCTCTAGACTGTGAGACCTTGGAGAGGCCAGCCTCCAGGAGAAAGGACGGCCCAGGTCCCACCACTTGCCTTTGTGTGCATGGGGGGTGGGGTGGTGAGGGAGCCCTCTGCCAAATGGGTGATTAAAAAAAACAATTTGGGGGACTGTGTGACCATGCACATGGACAACATGCACCCCAGGGGCTTTCCTTGAGGCTACCAGGTTGGAAACTCATCACTTAGAGGCATGTTAAAGAGTATGCTCAAACTGGTCATCATCACCTGGAAGAGGAAGTCTTACATTTTCACAGTCTCCTTTAAAGGCACATTATCAGCTTTATCAAAGCCTTGAGGATGACAACCGGGATTCACCCCTGCCTTCTGGGGCTGGAGCTGCTTCTGTGCCCACAGCCCCTCTTATCCCGGGTGCCCACAGACAGCGCCATAGCAGAGGAAACATGGCCCCTTGTTGTCCTTTGGTAGAGTCTGTGAGTGGGCTCCTTGGTCATTTTCCAGGAGGTCCAGAATTCCTGCATCAGCTCACGCTGCCTTTGCTGTTGACGCAAGGACGCGGATGCGGGGTGGCTGCAGTCTGTGTCATTCATCTTATTTTCTCCCGAGGCTTGTAAGGGCCGACGTCGCTGGCTGTCCCAGAGCTTCCCCTGTTCCCTGGAGCTGGAGGTCCGTCTTGCTTCCTTCTAAACCCTCCTAAGGCCTGGGTCTAGGCTGAGAGGATCCCGGACTTGACGCCTAAAAGTTCTTTTTGTCCCAGTGGGGAGGGCAGAGCCCTGGCCAGAGGGACCCACCAGAGATCACAGGATGGCAAATGAGTGTCCTGTCCCTGTGGTTTGTTCCAGAGCTGGTGATGTTGCTGGAGTGGTGGTCGGGCACAGAGTGCACCATCTACACGGACCCGAGGGCCTTCTCCAAGTATGGCACGGAGAACGCCATCGTCGTCCTCAACCACAAATTTGAGATCGACTTCCTCTGCGGCTGGAGCCTGGCGGAGCGCTTCGGGATCTTAGGGGTAAGCGGGGCGCGGCTGCCTGCTCGTGCGTTTCTCTAACGTAACTAGCATAACCTGCCCCTCTGCTCTCCTCCAGGGTTTTGCCAAAGAATCCGTAGAGTTTTTGCCAGATGAAATGTTCTTTAAAAGCTGCTTTTCATTCTTGCTGGGATCAGGATTAACATCTTATGAGCAATAAGGGGGGATCCTCATCATTGCTGTAGGCCAGGCATTTTCATAGTTCATTCCATCTTTATAGAAGCAGAGTAGGTGATATGCCAGTGGGTGACATATGCCACCTCCCTTTTTAAGTTAGAGAGAGCTTAAATATTCTGCTCAGGGTCACACAGCTGTAATTGGGTTTGGATTTGAACTTGTGCAGTTTGACCCCCATCCACATTCTTAATTACCCTGCCCGCCTGCCTGTGTGGCTCACGGAATTCATCTCTGAATTTCCATCATCGCAGGCTTAAGAACGTCGAGCTCCCACGTGAGCAAGTTTGAATGGCACAATTCCAAAATATTATTAAATTCTGTTTTTCTCGATTTGGTTTGATGTCTTCTTGCATGCAGCTCACATACCTTTGGAACTGGGTCTCCCCCATTGACCTTTGTCGTCTTTAATGCACGAAGGTGGGTCAGGGTTAAGCCGGTGTCACATCCCCGTATCTCCAGCGGCACTGGAGAGTCGCAGTGGGAAGCACAGCATCCGTCCATGGGCCTGGGCAGGAAGGGCTCTGCGCACCTCGACCTGGAGGCCAGGGCTTTGCACCTGGGAACCATGCCCTGCAGACAGCGGGGACTGTGCGCGTCACCCTTGTTCTTGGCAGCCCATGGATTCCGCGGAGGACAGGGGACTGGAGGAGTTTGTGGGGCTGGGTTATCTGGGAAGGTGAGGGAGCCTCCTGCTGAGAGCTTCTCTCTTTCATTTTCCTATTTACTCTCCAGTGCTTCTTTGATGTGTGTGTGTGTGTGTGTGTGTGTGTGTGTGTGTTTTCAAAACAAAAGCAACAATTCTGGCACAGTTTCCCCCTTTATCTTTGGGGGATAAGTTCCAAGCCATTTTGAGGTTGCCCAACGTTGTTCAGATTCTTCTGAACACCAGTGTGTACTGTTTTCCTTATAAATACAAACCTAGGATAGACTTTAATTTAAAAATTATTCACAGTAAGAAATTAACAACTGCTACTAATAAAACTGAATAATTATAATAATATACGATAACAAAAGTTATTTGAAATTGCTGAGTTGTTTATTTCTGGAATTTTCCACCGTTGACTCTGGGTAACTGAGACTGTAGAAAGTGGATCATGGCTAAGGGGAGCCACTGCCCCACCCTCTTCTGCCTCAGAGCTCCTGGCCTGGGGTCTTGCTGACCTTTCTGTGATTTGCATTCTCTCTGAGGCAAGAGCACCCTGAACACGTCATAGTCCCTGACCTGGTTTGTCGTGGAGACCCCTGGTCGGAGATGGGACCCTTCCTGTGTTTGGGAGGGGGCACATGGGGATGGCTCTCAGAACCTGCTTCCTGATGTGCCAACACCCCCTGGGACCAGTGCTCACAGGTCGTCTAGGCAGTGGTACCCCAGGCTTTCCAGTGACTTTGGTGGCATTCCTGCTCAGAACCGTAAAGACGCCTGCAGTCTATGGCAGGGGTGCCTGGGCCAGAGCAGAAGGCCTCCTGGGCTCCTTGTGTGCTCCATGCCCTTCATCTGTGCCGTGGCCAACCTTGTACATCATCAGTCCCACTCCATGAATGAACTCCCAGAGCCCCGACCTTGCCCAAGGGCAGCAGCTAGTGGGCCACGTCCAGAGTCCTGCTCCTCCCCAGGAGGTGTGGAGGGAAAGCCGGGCTCCAGGGCCTGAGACCTGCCCCAGAGATGTTAAACAACAGGCCAGCAGCGGGGGACCAGGCTCCTAGCACCACCCTAGCTTGGTGTGCACCAGGGCTCAGTCGGAAGGCTGGGAGTCATCAAGCCCTCACCAGGTGGGACCTGGAGCCATGGGAGCTAAGAGCTCAGGAGACAGATGGCTTAGGGCTCCTGGCCAGCACAGTGAGTGCAAGCTGAACCCCACGGTGCACGTGGGGAGGTGGCCCATGGAGAGGGACCCAGGCCAGGGAGGGATCCAGGGGAGGGGAGGGGACCCAGGGGCAGAGAGGGACCCAGGGGCAGAGAGGGACCTAGGGGCAGAGAGGGACCCAGGAGAGGGGAGGGGACCCAGGGGCAGAGAGGGACCCAGGGGCAGAGAGGGACCCAGGAGAGGGGAGGGGACCCAGGGGCAGAGAAGGACCCAGGGGCAGAGAGGGACCCAGGGGCAGAGAGGGACCCAGGAGAGGGGAGGGGACCCAGGGGCAGAGAAGGACCCAGGGGCAGAGAGGGACCCAGGGGCAGAGAGGGACCCAGGAGACGGGAGGGGACCCAGGGGCAGAGAAGGATGCAGGAGAGAGACCAGGAAAGGGGAAGGGGACCCAGAGGTAGAGAGGGGCCCAGGAAAGGGGAAGGAGACCCAGGGCAGAGGAGGCCTGGGCTGGGAAGGGACTCTGGCCCAGAGAGGGCGGCTTCCCCAGAGCAGACTCCCTCCCAACCCTTGTTAGTACTTTCTCCGAGGAGCCCAAGATCTGGAGGCTCTCCCTTCCCCGTGCAGGACCCGCCCACCCGCCTGTGCCCAGGGTGCCCCCCATCTTCACACTCCATTCCTTAAGCGAATACCAGATTTAGAGGGTTTCCTCGAACACTCTCAAACCACATAGCTAATGTGGGTAAAAGGGGTGGAGGGTCGCCAGATGTAGGTGACTGGTTTTAGGAGGTAGAGGGTTTTGGGAGACGCACCTGGAGGTGAGGGGGCGGGTCTCAAAGCCTGGCCCAGGCACCCTCTGACCTCCCTGGATGCTCAACGGGGCCTCAGGTTTCATGGATTCTCACTAAAGAGCCCCTGAGTTTCTTTAGAATTGGGAGGAGAGCGAGAGGAAGTGAATCCCATTTTCTCTAAACACCAGAGAAACAGCATGTGCTGTAGCCCCAGTGGGCCCAGTGTTGGTGGAGAGTAGGTCCTGGGGACTGGGGAGGCAGAGAGGATGCGGAGGCCGAGAGGATGGGGACCAGGGACCTCATGGGGAGCTGGTGGAAGGTGCCAGGAGCCCCCCTCCAAATGTAGTACAAAGCAGCTTTGCCGCCTGGCAGAGGAGCTGTGGCCCAGTACAACCCACAGTGCTGGAGGAGAGGCCTGGCCTCTTCCCAGAATCCTACTTCCTTGGTTGGACAGGACAGCATCTTGTATTGGTCTGCAGAATCTTTTGTCTTCAGTGCTTTAAGACGAACCCTTCACTCATCACTCTCTTGTTGATGACTTGAGCTGTGGAGAGCCCTCTGGAGCCTGAGCTGTGGAGACCCCTCTGGAGCCTGAGCTGTGGAGACCCCTCTGGAGCCTGAGCTGAGGAGACCCCTCTGGACTCTGAGCTGTGGAGAGCCCTCTGGAGCCTGAGCTGTGGAGACCCCTCTGGAGCTGAGCTGAGGAGACCCCTCTGGAGCCTGAGCTGAGGAGACCCCTCTGGACTCTGAGCTGAGGAGACCCCTCTGGAGCCTGAGCTGAGGAGACCCTTCTGGAGCCTGAGCTATGGAGACCCCTCTGGAGCCTGAGCTGAGGAGACCCCTCTGGAGCCTGAGCTGAGGAGACCCCTCTGGACTCTGAGCTGAGGAGACCCCTCTGGAGCCTGAGCTGAGGAGACCCCTCTGGAGCCTGAGCTGTGGAGACCCCTCTGGAGCCTGAGCTGAGGAGACCCCTCTGGAGCCTGAGCTGAGGAGACCCCTCTGGACTCTGAGCTGAGGAGACCCCTCTGGACTCTGAGCTGTGGAGACCCCTCTGGAGCCTGAGCTGAGGAGACCCCTCTGGAGCCTGAGCTGAGGAGACCCCTCTGGAGCTGAGCTGTGGAGACCCCTCTGGAGCCTGAGCTGTGGAGACCCCTCTGGAGCCTGAGCTGAGGAGACCCCTCTGGAGCCTGAGCTGTGGAGACCCCTCTGGAGCTGAGCTGTGGAGAGCCCTCTGGAGCCTGAGCTGAGGAGACCCCTCTGGAGCTGAGCTGTGGAGAGCCCTCTGGAGCTGAGCTGAGGAGACCCCTCTGGAGCCTGAGCTGAGGAGACCCCTCTGGAGCTGAGCTGTGGAGACCCCTCTGGAGCTGAGCTGAGGAGACCCCTCTGGAGCCTGAGCTGAGGAGACCCCTCTGGAGCTGAGCTGTGGAGACCCCTCTGGAGCCTGAGCTGAGGAGACCCCTCTGGAGCCTGAGCTGAGGAGACCCCTCTGGAGCCTGAGCTGTGGAGACCCCTCTGGAGCTGAGCTGTGGAGAGCCCTCTGGAGCCTGAGCTGAGGAGACCCCTCTGGAGCCTGAGCTGTGGAGACCCCTCTGGAGCCTGAGCTGAGGAGACCCCTCTGGAGCCTGAGCTGAGGAGACCCCTCTGGAGCTGAGCTGTGGAGAGCCCTCTGGAGCTGAGCTGAGGAGACCCCTCTGGAGCCTGAGCTGTGGAGACCCCTCTGGAGCTGAGCTGTGGAGAGCCCTCTGGAGCCTGAGCTGTGGAGACCCCTCTGGAGCCTGAGCTGAGGAGACCCCTCTGGAGCCTGAGCTGAGGAGACCCCTCTGGAGCCTGAGCTGAGGAGACCCCTCTGGAGCCTGAGCTGAGGAGACCCCTCTGGACTCTGAGCTGAGGAGACCCCTCTGGACTCTGAGCTGTGGAGACCCCTCTGGAGCGTGAGCTGAGGAGACCCCTCTGGAGCCTGAGCTGTGGAGACCCCTCTGGAGCCTGAGCTGAGGAGACCCCTCTGGAGCTGAGCTGTGGAGAGCCCTCTGGAGCCTGAGCTGTGGAGACCCCTCTGGAGCCTGAGCTGAGGAGACCCCTCTGGAGCCTGAGCTGTGGAGACCCCTCTGGAGCCTGAGCTGAGGAGACCCCTCTGGAGCCTGAGCTGAGGAGACCCCTCTGGAGCCTGAGCTGAGGAGACCCCTCTGGAGCCTGAGCTGAGGAGACCCCTCTGGACTCTGAGCTGTGGAGAGCCCTCTGGAGTCTGAGCTGAGGAGACCCCTCTGGACTCTGAGCTGTGGAGACCCCTCTGGAGCCTGAGCTGTGGAGACCCCTCTGGAGCCTGAGCTGAGGAGACCCCTCTGGAGCCTGAGCTGAGGAGACCCCTCTGGAGCCTGAGCTGAGGAGACCCCTCTGGACTCTGAGCTGTGGAGAGCCCTCTGGAGTCTGAGCTGAGGAGACCCCTCTGGACTCTGAGCTGTGGAGACCCCTCTGGAGCCTGAGCAGAGGAGACCCCTCTGGAGCCTGAGCTGAGGAGACCCCTCTGGAGCCGGGCTATGGAGATCGTTCTGGAGATGCCTCTGGAGTCAGAGCAGAGAGACCCCTCTGGCGTCTGAGCTGTGGAGAGCCCTCTGGAGCCTGAGCAGATTGCTTTTTAAAAAAGGAAGAAAGCATTTTCCTGACCAGGCATTTTTCATCCTCACCTGTGGAACGGTCCATGAGGAAATGAGTTTAAATCCAACTAAAATGAAATCTGCAGAACTCTTGAACAAGGGCTTATTAGGTTTGTTTTGAGGGGAGAGTAATGGAATTCTCCTGAACAGAAGCCTCCAACTTTTGAAAACATCCTAAGGCCCCACTAGTATGGCCAGTGGTGAGTCCACCAGCCTGACCCAGAGACTCGGCTCCTGTTCTGGCCAGGTCCCCAAAGCCTTGTCATGGGATCTCAGATGCCCACTGGCTCTTTCTTCCCTGGGAAGAGAATGACCTGGGGACAGCTGAGGGTGCTTGCCACCACAGAGCCGGAGAAACTGGCGTGTCAGGCCAAGGCTTGAGGCTTCAGCTCCGTTTGCTTGTCTTTCCCTTTGGCAAAACATGCACATGTCATGGTCCAGACTGTCCGCCTCTGGGCGGTGCCAGTCCTGCACTCCACAGATGCAGCTGTTGCTGTCTTCACTATTCACCTGCTGGGTACGTGTGGCTTGGAGGCTCACTCCAGGGCCACCTGGGACATCTTTAAGGATAAAGAAGCCGTATGCCTGAGTTATCCACAGCAGCATGAGGAGCCTCAAACTGAGCAGCTTACGTCCCCAGGCACAGGGACAATGACCTTTGCTCATGTGATCAGGAGTCCAGGCACAGCTCAGCAAGGGTCACTCAGAAGGCCACAGTCAAGCTGGGGCGGGGAGGTGGTCTCACCCAGGGCCCCAGTGTCTGTGGCCCACCTCCAATCTCCTTACAGGTCACTGCTGACCCTGCACGTGGGCCTTGGCATGGACATGGCCACCAGTCCCCCCAAGAGCGAGCACTCGGGACAGAAGCCAGGGCACTTTTGTAGCTGGAACTTAGAAGGGACACCCATCACTTCTATGTCTGCCGCTTGTTAGAAGAGGACGAGTGTACCCACCCAGCACTCAGGGGCGAGAGGCTGGGAAGTCACCGGGGCCAGCCCCACATCTCAGACCTCCATTTTCTGCTTAGTAACTACGATCCAGGGTGAACGAGGCAGTTCAGTCCAAAAACAGATTGAAACTTTGTTGTATTTCTTTGTGTAAAAAAGATAGAGGAGTGCAGAATTACTATTCCTGAGTAGAAGGGACATCCAAGTCCCTCACAAAGCTGGGTCCTGCCTTTTAAATAAGATTCTTTTTTTCTTTTAATTAATTTTCTTTTTTTTAAATTTATTTTTTAGTTTTAGGTGGACACAATATCTTTAATTTATTTTTTTATGTGGTGCTGAGGATCGAACCCAGGGCCCTATGCATGCCAGGTGAGCACTCTTCCACTGAGCCACAACCCTAGCCCCCTTAAATAAGGTTCTTAATGATGGCAACAAGCCACCTATTTTCACAGTATGTGTCCAAGGAATTGTGTACTGTGGGCGTGAGCCCTTGAAGACACTGTGCTGGATGCTGTGGGTTGAAAGACAAGGTGTCTCCAAGGACCCGTGCTGTATGAAGGGAGGTGAAGGGACAGTGTGCATGGCTGTCCTGCGAGGCCAGGTGTTCTGAGGGCAACAGGACAGGCTCACCTGGGGCGGCAGGATGCAGGTGGCCAGGCTGGTACTCAACCTGTTCCCTACAGGGCAGTGCCCTGGAGCACCCCAGGAGTGCCCCTGGGAGGAGCTGGGCCCACTGTGGCAAAGACAGGACCCAGGAGGGGTGGAAGGGGAGGCTGGCGTTTGGACAGTGCTATCTGGGACAGTATGTAGGGAGGAGTGTCACTGTGTGTCTACCAGCTCATGGGAGACAGCAAAGGTGCCCAGGGAGGGACGCCACTGGTCCTGTTGTGGCCATTTCCCTATTTTTGAAAAGCAAGATAAAGTTGAGCACAGAGCTTTTTGCTACCTGGGATTTACCCAGATGTTCTGTGCGAGATTCCTGTGCGGATGAAACCCCGTTCTTATGGAACATCTGGGCCAGGATTTGTCCACCCTGTCTGCAGCACCAGGCAGGCCCCGTGGGGACCGAGGGAGTGGGCAGGCTGCTGCTTCTGCCCTCATGGTTCACCTCCTGGGCCAGGTGTGGCACGGACAAGGAACCTGATAGTGACAATAAGGTGACCAGGTGAGTCACCAGCCAGGAGAGGAGTGGCAGCTCAGGAGAGCCCCTGCTGGTGAGCTGATGAGTGGTGCCGGGCACACCAGCCTACTCTGGCTGCCCACGGTAGACATGGCAAGGCTCCTCTTTCATTGACTGGAATTCTCTGGCAGTGTCTTCACGAGCCGTCCAGTTGTAAAGGAGGCTGGCGGCAGTGCTGGCCGGGTGGCCTGGTCCCCTGGGGCACAATGCACTGTGCCAGTCACATGGTCTACTCTGGGATGCTGCTCACAGTACTCTCTGCCCTGCCCCCCGTGCTGGCTCAGGGCCCTGTCGCCTGCCACCCACACGCCTGCGATGTGGGGCAAATGCCTGCTGCTTAGATGGCACTGCGCAAAGGGCAAACTGCCCCCACGAGTCCTGTTGTGCCACCTGCCCTTTTATGCCTTCTTGTCTTCCCAGCTGCTCAGGCCTAGAGCCACCCCAGGAGGCCCTGGGCCAGCTGTTTGGAATAGAAACTGAGAGGGGGCATGAGGACCTGTGCTCAGGAAGGACAGTCCAGAGCCATGTGCAGAGACCTCCTCTCTCTTCCATTCTGCCCTGATCACCATGACCCCTTGGAGCAGAGTCAGTGGCGATAAATGTCCTGCTGGACTGCGCTCCCTGACTGGCCCCCAAAGGCTGCTCCTGTCCCCACGCACACCTGCACACCTGCCCAGCTGTGAACTCACCACCTGAGCTTGGCAAGGGGAGGGATGTCGACTGGGGGCTGCAGGTGAAGATGTTGCCCGAAGCCCGAGAGCTGCGGGCGGTGGGCTGGGCTTTGGCGGACCACACGTCCTTATTTCTAGTCTACGAGAAATGAATTCTTAGAGAGCGTTTTTGTTTCAGGTGTGGTTTGCGCATTTCCCCCAGGGCTGTGACTAATTGTGGAACAGAGTTCATTTTGTTTAGCGACTCTCTGGAGAATTCTCTGGTAGAGTACAGTCCACGGCATTTTCCTCCAGGCATCAAAAATGTAGAAAGCAAAGAAAGGAATGAGCATAAGCAAGACTGGGCCCCATTTGTGGCACTCGAGTTTGCACAAATGGAGTCTCTCACCTTTCGGTATGCGTGTACACGCACTCACACACACATTCTCACTCTCTCTCACACACACACACGCACACTCTCTCTCCTGGTGCATCATCTTGAGCTCTGCTCTCTTTCCTGTGCATGACTCTGGTAGGGATTGAGAGTTCACGACAGGCCTGGCCACAGCCAGTCCTCTGCAGGCATGAGCCTTGCTGAAGAGAGGCTCCTCTGCTCAACAACTTCCTTGCAGTCAGTGGCAGAGACAGAACAGAAACTGCCCGCTTTGCTCTTCCTTGCCCACAAGACTCTCACCTGGGCTCCACCAAACTTCAGTTTGCTGCTTTCTCCAGTTCATGGTCAAGAAAAACATCAAGGTGTTGAAGTGTGAACATTCCAACTAGCTTATTTTTTCTACAAACGTCTCATTTGTTTTTGAATTTCTACTTACGAGGCCTCAGTTTATATATGTAGTAGAAATAAATGACCACGGGTTAAACAAATGACTGACTGGTAGCCAAACTGACAAACCTGTGGGAACGGTCCTGTGTTTGAAAGATTTATCTAACGATGCCTTCATCTCTGAGTGGTCTTCACCCCTGACCAGGCTCTCTGCAGGTCCCCACGGAGGGTCAGAGGTTGTGGGGCATCACAGGAATGTGGCTGGGCAAGGTGCTGACGGTTTTTCAAGAACCCTAACATCCAGCACAGGCACTGAGGGTTTTCATGCTAGCACGTGGCAGGCTGCCGTGTTGGGGGAGACCTTGACTAGCACTCACAGAGAAGGGACACATTAGGATCATTTTTCACGGCAGAAGTGAGGTGGGAGCCACCCAATCTCAGGCCTGGAAGGCACTGGATCCGTGAGAGGCAGAGTGGACCTTTCTACTACCACAGGTCTCTGTACTGGTGGCCCCCTTGGCCTAGGTACTGCCTTCTGGGCTCATGGGATGGCTGTGTCCCTGGGTGGTAGTGGTCCTGACTTTGGCTGCCTCATGGGATGAGAAGGAGAGCTGCACGCCTCACCACCCCACATACCCTCTCATATACACACACGAGTTTTGTAAACTTTTAGCTGTAGAATGTATGATGACGATGGTGACCCTATACCAGTAGAAAATGGCAGGGCAGGACACTTCAGCCCCATAGGTTGTGGATTACCCTGTACTACCTAAGAAATTCAGATTTTCAAGACATGCTGCATCTGGATGGGTCTGTACATAACTAACTCATCAGAAAAGCCTGTCAGGTCTACCTTCAAGCTCAATCTGGAGTCAGTGTATATTTTCTTGGAAATTCCTTAAGGCTGTTGCCACCCACACACACAGAAACCTTGATGGGCCCGAGAGCGTCCTGATATTTATAATTTGCTTCTGGGGACCATAACTTCTAGTCTGTTAGTAATAAATTAGTTAAGTCACAGAGCCCATTGGTTAATGCTGGAATAAATATGACTTATTTATCATTGTTATGCTAATGTTGGGTTTAGAAAATGGGCTGAATGAAGAGACCCTGGCTCTGTGCTAGGCCTGGGACAATGGCAAGGGCCACACTCTTCACTACTTGTGGAAATCCCCGACTCTGCTTCTCTGGGTTTCCATATGCTGTCCAGCCCTTTCCCCCACATTTTTATTGGTGCACTATAATTATAAGTAATGGGCTACTCGACCTTTGTGGGAACCCTGTGAAATTGATTAGTATCCATTTCCTTATGGCATAGCTGAGAAACCCGAAACTCAGAAAAGTTGTTTCTTGACCAAAGCCACACAGATGGAGCGGGGCTCCTGTCACTCAGACCCTGTGCCAAGGGTCCTTAGATCAGAAGGGAGTCTGGGTGCAAAAGGAGGAGGGCACGGCTACTGGGAAGGTGGCCCACGTGTCTACTCCTGTGCTCCATTGACTTCAGCCTCAGAGGGAGACTGGCCAACATGCTCGGCCTCCCCAGCTGTTCGCCACGTGATGTGTGGTGCTAAGCAAGTCACTTCATGTCTCTGAGCCTTGGTTTGTAAAGTGCGGGACATTCCCATGGGTTTAGAATCACATAGAACTCATACGAAGTGTGTGGCCTTGGGTGGGCAAAGGGCAGCCATCGCTCCCTCTGGAGAGTGTCCACACTGCCAGCACTCACCTCCGAGTCGGCTGTGGCCAGCCACCTTCAGGTTGCATGGCTAGGTTCTCTTTGAGGGAATTTCCATGTCCAAAACAAAAAGCACATCAAAATGTGTCCGTGCTCCTCTTTCCCACAGGGAGGGAGAAGTTTGCATTTTAAACAAGGTAGAAAGTGGGAGCCCAGGAAGGACGGTGTGGGGGCGTCTTCGCATTGGCCCTGGGTGGCTCAGGTTTAGGGCTCAACCAGGCAGCCGTCAGGAGCAGCTCAGCCTGACTCCCCTGGGACATGGGACCTCCCCAGCTTGAGGGAGGAGCATCCTGGCCAGTTGTTCTGTGTCCCCTCCCTGGCACCCATGGAAACCCTGGTGCTCCCCAGCCTGGAGAGGGCCTGTGGGTTCTGGGCACAGCTGGTTGGGGCCACCCCCGGCAGCCCTTGGGGCTCTGTGGCTGGGATGCCAGCCTGTTGGTGGGCCAGGCTGCCGCACCCTGCACCACCTCAGGAAGGTCTGTGGTGGGCACTCAGGCACTGCTCATGGCTTCAGAGATGAGAGCAAGCAGCTGGCAGAGTGCCGGAGCACCTGCTGGTCTGATGGACTCCGCTCCACCAAGGGCCTGTGCCCAAGAACCCCTCTGGGCTCCACTTCCTCGTCTGTAGTGACTCTGGCTTGCCTTGCCTACAGCACGCACCCAGCCTCCCTCCCTGTCCCCCCAACAGTGAGTGGCCTTGACCTCCCGTTGACACAGTGGGAAGGGCTCCAGGGCCACCAGCTTTGGCCACAGGGTGTTCTGGAACGCAGTGCGGCTTCCCGTGTGAACACCTCTCCTTTCCCACTAACACCTCCAAGAGCCATAAGGGGTGATCCCCCCCCCCGCCCCCGCCGCCTTCTCTTTTATGGACACCCTGTGCTGCTTCCTGTTTCAGAACTCCAAGGTCCTCGCCAAGAAAGAGCTGTCTTACGTCCCAATCATTGGCTGGATGTGGTACTTCACGGAAATGATCTTCTGCACACGCAAGTGGGAGCAAGATCGCGAGACAGTCGCCAGGAGCCTGTTGCACCTCCGGGATTACCCCGAGAAGTATCTTGTACGTGGGAGCAGCATGTCTTGCCAATCCCTGCGGGTCCTTTTGTGGCCACAACTCTGTGTCACTTTGGATCCATGGGTGAACACAGAATTGCATGCAACCTGGGGTGGTGTGTGACCACGAGGCGGTGTGACTGCAGGGTTGTGTATGATCTCAGGACGTGTGACTTGACAACCTCGTGTGATCTGGGATTGTGTGTGACCTTGGAACACTGTGGACCCATAGGGTCCTGTGTGACAGTCCCCCCTCTACCTTCCAGTTCCTGATCCACTGCGAGGGCACACGGTTCACAGAGAAGAAACACCAGATCAGCATGCAGGTGGCCCAAGCCAAGGGGCTGCCCAGCCTCAAACACCACCTGCTGCCACGCACCAAGGGCTTCGCCATCACCGTGAGGTGCTTGAGGGATGTAGGTAAGGAGGCGGCCTCTGCAGCACTGCCACTCCCGCCAGCACAGGGCACCCACAGCCTGTGATCTGCAGTGCCGTTCCTTGGTGATGCCTTGGAGCCGGCATGTGGCTGGCAGCAGGAGTGACTGCTAAATTAGGGTCTCTGAGGGATTCAGAATCTGCTGGGCACCTCTCCTTAGTGCATCCCAGCAAACACTGCCCTCTGCTGCTGAGCAGTGGCACTACCGTGTGACTGTGTGGAATGTGCTGGATCCTGCAGGGGCCCCTGGCCACAGACCCAAGTGAGCCCTGTTGGTTTGGGATATTTCCTGCCGATCTGTTGGCATCAGCTGCCTGCAGATGATGAACCACCTGTGTCTGGCAGCTGACCTGTGAGTTCCGAGCCTTGAATTATTGTTAGGTAGAAGAAACAAGGAAACCCAACAACAGGTTTCTGACCTCTAGTCCTCTTTGCAGTTTAAAACACTCTTCCCTGATAACTCATGTGGCTTCCCAGCTCCCGAATCCCTGGTCCCTGGGCTCTGAAGGGGGTCTCATTGCCCTCTGGTTGGATGGGCCACCACACAGCTTTGGGTCTCGGGGGCAGCTCCATTGGCTGGGCAGACCTTCCTTGGGTGTCACATGCCAGGTACACCCAGAAAAGGCTGGGGTCTATCCTGTGGAGAGAGGAGGGCAAGGCTGGGCCCTTTGTCACCAGAGCCACGTCATGGCTTCAGGCCTCGTGTTGCTGGTTTCCCATGGCCTTGTCCTCATCTCTCCTCTCCTCCTCGTGAGACAAAGAGCAAGAGACCCCAAACTGTTGCACAGGCCAACCTCAGGATTTAGCTGGATGCTGAGGATATGGAGGACAAGCTGTTTTCTTTTTTTGGTACCAAGGATTGAACCCAGGGGCGCTTAACCATGGAGCCACATCTCCAGCCCTTTTTTATATTTTATTTAGAACCAGGGTCCTGCTAAGTTGCTTAGAGACTTGCTAAGTTGCTGAAGCTGGCTTTGAACTCACGATACTCTTGCCTCACCCTCATGAGATGTTGGGATTGCAGGTGATTCAGTGCCTGGATGGACCAGCTGTTTTCTGTGGTGCGGTTCACTTTGGGGGCCCTGCTCCCAGGCACTCTTGCAGGCCAGCAGGAGGGACCCTCTCCCCCTGTCAAAGATGGTGGGCCTACAGCAGCAACAGGTAGAGAAAATATGATAGGGATTTTATCATTTTCAAATCTGGGTTCCCCACTTTCCCAACTAGATGAAGAACTTTTGAAGCTTCCTAGTATTTTCTATTCCTTTTCTTGATAGCAATGGTACATGTAGGGTTCTCAATGAAGGGCCAGGCTCATAATGTGGTGAGCACAAGGTGCTGGACCTGCAGCCAGTACCTGATTGTCATTTCAGCCACAGTGACAAAGGCATCAGAAGGACTCCACACTCCAGAACTAGGCTTGGAGGGCTGAGGTACTTGTCCAAGCAAACACCACCCCACTGAGAAAAGTGGCCCTGGATTCATGTCCAGTCTGACACAAATCCCTGTTCCTTCCACTGTCCATGCCTGTCCTACACACCACAAGAGTCCACGTTTCCACCAGGCATTTCTATCACTGGTTCATTCTCGCCATCTTCCATCCTGAGAACCAGAGCTTTCTGAGCAGGGGCAGTCTGGGGACTACAACCATAACTTTTCACATTAAGTCCAATGTGCTGACAGGGTCACTCACCACTGAGTGGACCATTAACATCATGCATAATTTCTTGGCCATGTTGCAACTGACTCTGATTCAATTCCTGAAGGACTTCCAGTCAGTATCTTATGGTAGGTTTGTGGCTGTCTCATTGTTGTTCTAGGGGAAAAAATGCTCCCAGGAAACAGACATGCTTAGATGTTTAATATGCTTCCCATTAACTTGTCTTCTATCCCTATTTGTGTAAATATGGGCATTTGTTGAGCAAAGCACAACAGGTCATGCATATTAGAAAGATGCCAATCATTGTTATCACACATCTAGATCTAATATTGTAGCATTGCTACAATTTTAAAATTGATCTGACCTCAGCAATTACTCTGTTTTCTATTACTATACTATAATGGGGTTTTCTGATTACATGTTTGGTGTAGAACATTTGAACAACATAGAAAAAGCACAAGGAAATCTGATTGTGCCATTCGTAGACAACCAGTTAGCGATGTTATGTCTTCGAATGTGTGTCTGCAAAACAGAAATGGGTCCACCCGCTATATACTGCTCTGTGTTTGTCTTATTTTTATAGTTCCAGCTGTATATGACTGTACACTCAATTTCAGAAATAATGAAAACCCAACACTGCTGGGAGTCCTAAATGGAAAGAAATATCATGCCGATTGCTACGTCAGGTAAGCTGCCTCTTTCCTTTTCAGAAAAGAGAAAGCTCGTTGCTAAGTAAATAAGTCACAAATGACCGAGAGACCTTCTTCTAGGGACATCTGGTTAACATCTTGCATTCAGTCTTTTTCACCCTGAACTCATTTATAGTCTATATTTATGTTATGAACTTGAGTCACTTTCTACTATTTGGAACAATCTAACCTGGGGAAGCCTCTTTCCCTCCCAGCTACTTCTTGATCCTCTTATACCAACTCATTTTCATCCCAGAGCCCTGGCTGGTGAAAGGGCAGACCATATTTCATAATCAATCATTTAGATATTGAGTGTAAAGCAATTGTTCTATTGATCCTTTTCTTGGAAGATGGATCTGCCCTGTGCAAATACACACGAGTGACAGCACCCAGTGTTGGTAAGGAGATGTAGAGGTGCAGAACACTCCTGCAAGACCTCACGTTGGTTACTCTCCATTAGTCATGACTAGGGAAAACCCTCCCTAGGCCAATTCTCTTCACCTGTCCATTGACTAACACAATGGGCTTACTGTCTAATCTCCAGAATGTCACCAAGATGAGCAGGAAGAATTTAGAGAAGCTGCAGATGTTAAAATGCAAGGGTGATTTGCCTTAGGTCAGTGACTTACTCATTAAGTCCAATCTGACTCTGGTGGGGTTGGCCTGGTCTCCTGTGCTGTGGGTCATCTCCTCCAAAGTCTGACCAAGAGCCCCTGAAATGCCCACCAGCAGAGACACAGGCAAGTGGTATGTATTTTCCCATTCAAGACTCTACTGATGCCAAGCTACAGCACGGCTCAACGAAACGCCAGTGGCTGACCATACTCACTAGGCTCAACATGATGTTTGAACATTCCCGAGGAGATGTGTTGGTGGGCTGACCGCTGAAGTCCAAAGCCACTCCCTGCCTGGATTCGAGCCCAGATCCTTAGAGGCAGTAGAGAGCAGCATTCTGAGATATTCCAAATGGTGGGGTGGCCACCGTCTTTCACTCAGCTGCTGCCAGAGAAGGCTGGGAATCCCCACCCTCCCTAAGGGGGTCTTCTTCAGGGACAAAATTCGCTTTTCTCTCCCAAAGTTCCTTCAACACTTGGCAGGAGCTCCACACAGTAGCCAGCCGGACCACTGGGAATGCAGGCCCACGAGGCTGTTTTCTTAGGTCACTGCAACTCTCCAGAGCATGTGGCAATCAGAGCACACACCCCAAAACCAGCTCCCGTCTTGTTGTCAAGTTCACTCATGGCCTCCCATGAGACTTTTTAATGTACTGGGGACTCGAACCCAGAGCCTCATGCATACAAGGCAGGCACTCTACCACTGAGTTATCTCCCCAGCCCCCAGGAAGATTCCTTTTGATACTCAATTCACCTCTCTCCTTGTAATGACCCAGTTGGGATGGCTGAGGCCTTGCTCTGAGGTCCACTGTACCTCAGTGTGAAGCATGAAAACATCCAGGGCAACAGTGCCAAGGACATTACTGAAAAGAGCAGAACCATCCGAGCTCCTTGGTGCAAATAAAGAAATAGTTTGCAGGCAGCATCTCTAACCTCCTCATGAACCACATGAAAGATCTGATCTGCAAACGAGGGCAGATCAGAAGAGCAAAGAAAAGAAATGGTGTATCCATGGAAAGAGATGTAGGGACAGGAAAGGGGAAAGAATATTTCCAGAGAAACTTGCAGGGTAAGTCTTATTATGTTAAAAGCTTACCTCTGTAGAATTCTGCCTGAGAAGGAAGCCATTATTCTAACAGTGGTGGCTCCCGTCATCTCTTATGAGGTGAAATCCCAGCCTCCATTCTCTGAACAGCTACACCTTGGCAAAGAAGTTCTGAAGTGTCTCTTCTTCCTAAGATATTCCTGAGCAGCAAGAAGTGAAACGAGCCTTTTGTCCTTTCTCAAGGACAAAAGCAAGTGTAAATTCACAGTCCTTGAAGTCACCAGAGCCAGCAGCCTCAGAAGAGAAAGCGAGCAGGCAAGAGAAAGGGACAGACAGACATGGAACAGGAGTCAGAGCAAAGTGGCATCTCCCCTTGTTCCTGATGGGCTGTCTGCAGAATGATCCTCGTGCCCCTGCTAGCAATGGCCCCAGGGCCACCCTTGAACCTGTGAGTAAACACTGGGGTGCAAAGTGACACAGGGATCCCTGAGCCCAGAGGGGCAGATGCCCTGGCTTCTCCCATCCAGGTCCTTTCATGTAGTGACACTCTGGCAGGGGCCTGCCTTGGTGCTACCAGGTCAGATCACTTGATGGGAGGTATCTGGCCATTGCCATGAAGTTGTTACTTGGCTGAAAAAATGACTGGCGTATTATCTCCTAAATGTAGATTCTGTATGCGTTGGATCATCTTTCATGGAGACTAAGGCAAGTGTCAGATTCGGGGAGCCTTTCTGTTAGGCAGGAGGGAAAAGAGAAAAGGGCAGGTGTCCCCGCGTCTCACCATCTTTGTGTCATCCAATCAGGTCCTTGCTCCATCCTGCTTGGACCATGACTACACTTTGACTTCCATGGAAGTACTCCTCTTTGCTTCCACACTGTGTAGGCCACCTAAATGAAAGCCCCGAGAGCAGGCACTGTTATGCTGAAAGTGCTGCTGGCACCGGGTATGGCCTCCCACCACTAGCTGCTCTCTGCCCTTGCAGGCGGATTCCAATGGAAGACATCCCCGAAGACGAGGACAAGTGCTCAGCCTGGCTCCACAAGCTCTACCAGGAGAAGGTGAGGGGAAAACAAGTGAAGTGTCTTTAAGGGGCTTCACAGAGAGAATGAAGCTGTCTATGGGTGTAGTGGCCAAGACGAGCTAGGCCCCACAGCCCTTGCTGTTTCCTGGCTGTGGCCCTGGGGCAGAATATTCCTGCAAGATGCTACAGTTATCTTTGGCAATAGATGCAGTCTGAAGTGCTTCTGGGTCAGCAATTTGGTTGCCTGCCTAATCCAGAACATCACCAGCATAAGCAGGATGTAGTCCCTGAGGGTGGCTTTGCCATAGCTAGGTTCAGACCTGCAGGAGCCCCTCCTCCTTGCCATCTGTGGTCAGCTGCTGGGCTCCTGACTTGTCCTTCCTTCCTCTGAGCAGGACCTTAGCTTCCACTATTTCTTTCTTCCAAAGACATACTGAGAAGGGGTGATCTAATGTTTCCCTAATTTGCTCTCATGGAAGAAGTCTGCCTATGTTCCATCACCTCCTGTTAGTGGCACCTACAGGCTTCAAGACCCTCTGTCATCTGTGTGGTCTTGAAGTCTCAGCCCTTGGGAAGCTGCAGGGCACAGACAGGGTGTTGGTGCTGGTGGACTGCATGTGGAGTCTGCAGATCCTGTGTGGAGAGGCCAGAATGTCAGTGTGGTGTGCATCCTGGGTGGGTCTGGGCAGGCCAGCTCAGCCAAGTCCAGTGCTGTATCAGAGGGACCCTTCCTCTATCCCCAGGATGCTTTTCAGGAGGAGTACTACAGGACAGGTGTCTTCCCAGAGACCCCCCGGGTCCCCCCGCGGCGGCCCTGGGCCCTGCTCAACTGGCTGTTCTGGGCCTCGCTGCTGCTTTACCCTTTCTTCCAGTTCCTGGTGAGCATGGTCAGCAGTGGCTCTTCTGTGACACTGGCCACCTTCATCCTCGTCTTCTGCATGGGTAAGTGGAGAGCAAAAGGCTTCCAAGTGGAGGCAGTGGTGCTGCTCTGCTGGGGCGACAGCACCCGGCAGTGGGAGGCGGGAGCCGGGCTGAGGGGCCTGTGAGGCTGCACACTGCCCTCGAGGCAGAGCGGCTGCCAATCCTCAGGCCACGCCCCGCGTGGCACTGTGTTGCTCCTCTCCTCCTCACAGGCCTCTGAGCAGAGACCGTGTTGTGCTCCCCTCTTCTACTTTACAGTAGCATTGAGTAATTCTATGTGAGTTCTAGGACCAGGCCAGGGTTCGAGTTTCAGCTTCTCGAGAGGTGGCCTCAAGCAGAAGTCTCCTCACTTCTAAATGACCTATGGGATACGTGTCCCACCCCAAGAGGGCTGTGGCCTCTGCCCACCCATGACTGAGGAAGTCTACAGAGCTTGGTGCCACTGCTGTGGGAGACTCTGTTTACTCCCCTGTTGGTTCACGAATGATGATCACACACAATGTCTGCCTGGCCCTGTGATAGGGGACCCATCAAGGTGACGGAAGTGTGGTCCTTGTACCAAGGACCTCTGGAAGTCTGCCCTCTCCAGAGGGAACAACGTAACGGCCACTTCTGAGCAGCAGCCCTGTTTTCCAGCCTCCTGTGGCTAACTGGGCTTGGGCCCGGGTCCTGCGGAGGTTGTTACAGTTCACACCCACAGGTGTGAAGGCTCTCAGCCAGGGCGGGGACTTCACTCACGGCTCCAATACTTGCCCAGGCATGCTGAACTTGGGTGCTTTAGATGTTGGAGCCCTGCATTTTCCAGGCTCCTTTGCTGAGGTCCCATGAGCTCCTACCTTGCATTGGCAAAAGAACCCTCTTTGCCGTGTGGATCAGCATGGAAAGCTGAGAATTCTGTGGGCCCCACAAACAGCTGTTCACTTCCAGTACACAAGAATGAAAACCCAACCGAGCAGCCTTACTCAGTTCCTTTCAATGTCACGTAGACTGACATTTTAGATTGACTGTAAAGCTAGGGTCATGAAAAGGCACCTCCAATCTGCCAGCTCTCAGCTGATGCTTGGGATTTGCACCCACCTGCCTCCCCCAGGTTCTCGCCAGGCAAACTTCCCTGCAGTCTGTCCTCCTGCTAATCTCTGCTCCTGCCCTGTCTCTGCAGCTTCCATGGGAGTTCGATGGATGATTGGTGTGACAGAAATCGACAAGGGCTCTGCCTATGGCAACATTGACAACAAACAGAAGCAGAGTGACTAATTCAGGGATGTGTCACCTCCAAAGGGAACCTTGGGGAACTGGTGGCCTCTGCACAGCCTTCTTAGTGGGACATGATGATGGAGGCTGGGTGAGCCCCTGCCGGCACGAGCACACATCAAGGCCTCCCCAGACAAGGAGCTTGGTCTCGGAGGCAGAGGGGAAAGATGATGCTCTTAAATCGTTTTTTCCCCGTGTGATTTAGTGGGTTTGGTTTTCTTTTCACTCTCTAGCGCGCGCGCACGTGTGTGTGTGTGTGTGTGTGTGTGTGTGTGTGTGGTTTTGAGAGACAGGGAGGAAGAGAGTGGCTGTGCAGTTGCGTGTGGGCCTGCCTCTGTGACAATGCAAAGGGTCTTGGAGTCTGCAGGGGGGAGCAGGGCTGGGGACAGAGGGATGAGTCCCCCTGTCATCCTCTGGTGCTGAGCTGAGTCTTCTGTAACCTTTGATTGCCAGAGACACTGAAAAGTGCTTTAGGTAAGATGACTAAATTATGCCTCCAAAAAAAAAAAAAATTAAAGTGTTTGTCTGGGTCACCTGTGGTGTGTGTTTACACTGACTGCTCTGCCCCCCATTCTGCCTCTGCCCTGGCAGGGGTCATGCTCACAGCAGGGGGTTGCCAGGAAGCTTGGGGTGAGGCGGCACCTGCAGGCACACAGATCACTTAGGTGGCTATGCCAACAGTGACGGAGGACCTCTCTGAGGACAAAGAAGGCAGGATGTGGGGACTAGCAGAGCACATCCCTAAACAGCAAAGGTCCTCCAGAAGCTCTGGTTTTCTGTCTTGCTGAAATGGAGTCCACTGTGTGAATCTTTTTTTTTTTTTTAAAAAAGAGAGAGTGAGAGAGGGAGAGAGAGAGAGAGAATTTTTAATATTCATCTTTGTTTGTATGTGGTATTGAGGATCGAACCCGGGCCGCACGCATGCCAGGCGAGCGCGCTACCGCTTGAGCCACATCCCCAGCCCTACTGTGTGAATCTTAAGGAACTGCCCAACTCCTAGAAAAAGCTGATCTTGAAACTGAACACGAGCTGGGCACGCCTATAATCCCAGTGGTTCCAGAGAGAGAATCACGAGTTCAAACCCAGCCTCAGCAACAGGGAGGTGCTAAACAACTCAGTGAGACCCTGTCTTTAAATAAAACACAAAATAGGGCTGGGTATGTGGCTTAGTGGCAGAGTGCCCCTGAGTTCAATCCCCAGTCCCCCGTACCCCCTGGCTCCCCACAAAAAAAGAAATGGAACATGAAAAAACAACAAAGCCTGGACATTCTTTAGTAATCTGGGAAATGGCCTCACTGTCAGCAAGAAAGAGCAGGGTCATATACCTTACCCCTTCCTAGCAGCCAAGGAGCCTGGTGCTCCACAGACTAGCTCCCATGGACCAGAACATTCTGGGCTTTTGTCTTCCATCTTGGCTCCCACGTGGATACCAATTTACACCACTAAAAGGTTCTGCTCTTCAGCAAACTGAGTGGTCTGGGAGTGCTGGCCAATGGGGAGGACTTCTGCAGACCAATCAGCCAACAGAGGACAGACACGCCAGGGGAACATGAAGCAGTGACATTTCAGAAGGGGAACAAGTGAAACATGTACGTCCTTCTACGCTGAGATGCCAATGGCGATTGAATTGACAGGAACTTAGGAGCATGAATGAAACGGACATCTTTCCCATGTAAAGGACCTACTGTTTTGCTGTGGTTGCAGAAGAGATGAACTGGTCTACATCAGAGCTGGCTAAACATCCCACCAAAGGCACAGCCTATTCAGAGTCACACTTCAGATATTTGCTCATCGAGTCACTAAGCACTTTCCAAGCACCACTGACCTAGAGGAACCGAGTTACAAGCAAGGTCTAGAGCGCTTTCTGCCTACGAGACAATATCAGAGCCTGGTGATTATTCACACAAGTGATTTCACAGATGAAGAAAGGAGCTCATCCCGACCTACTTGGGGGAGACCCACGCTTGCTGACTCCCTGTGCGCACCCAGCAAGGACATGCAGGCGAGCCCCCGGGGATGCTCCCCTTAGGTGGGTGGGACCTGTGAGGTGCTCAGGTGTGTGCACTCCTGTCTGAGTGCCCTGGCAGGCCTGCCCCTGGATTTTAGGTCCATCCTCCACTAAGGACCAGAATGAGGCAGTCAGAGGGACCCCTTTGCGGTGCCCATGATATTCCAGTTACAGCTCACAGTGACTTGCCTTGCTGGGGTCACTGCAAGCCTCCAGCAAGCCTCCCTGCCTCTCACAGCCCACCTGCCATTTGTACAGTGGGAGTGGCGCCTACTTCCTGGGTCACTGCCAGGCACAGAGAGGCACGTGAAGAGTCCTGCTGCATCAAGGCAGCCTTGAAGGGCAGGGAGGCTGCGTCCACATCACCACTGCTCAAAAACCTGCAGGACTTAACAGGGGATGCTGAAAATGTGCCATCCTCCCATTCATTAAGTTGGTGACCTATGTCCCCCAAACACACCCCCGCCCTACCCCAACACCCACAGGTGCCCCATCACAAGCAGAAGCAGCGACCAGTGAGACCTCTGCAGCCTGAGGCCCCTGGCTCCTGCTCAAGGCTGGAGGGAGTCCAGCAAGCGCTCCCGCTGTGTAAACTCCCACATGTGCGCTGAGATGAATGGAGGGAGCAATGTGCTGGTCAGCTGGTTGGTCAGCGGGTGTCCCAAGGGACTGCGGATTGGCTGGAGGAGTGCTTGGTGCCACCACAGCCTGCCTGGGTCTGCAGTAAGCCGTGAGGCTGCTGCATCCTGCATCCTCCCCAGTGCTCCCCGGGAGGCCTTGGCCAAAGGGACTCTACACTTACTTCGTGAGAGACCACTCGTGGTGTCCCATTAGGAATGTGTTCAGCCTCCATCAGCAACACTGTCTTCAAGGCCTCAGTTGAAGCAGTCCTGAAGTGCGGCTTACAGAGGACAGGGAAGCTGGCATGAATGCAACACGCTTAGCAACGGGCTGACATCGCCTCCCTTTCCAACAGTCATAGCTCAGTGCAGTGAGGGACCAGCTGACGACAGACGCTGCAAATCAGGACCACGGAGCCTGGTGATGCTCCTGGTGGGGTAACACAGGACCGCCCAGCAGGTGCGGCTTGGGGTAGGGTGAGCTGGCTCTTCAAGTGGGCAGTGTGACCCCGCTTTGTTTCACAGGTGCATTCACCAGAGATCAGCGCCTGACGTTTCAGACTCTGGATCCTTATTTGCCTCTGCCCTGGGCAATGTAGCAAGACCCTGTCTAAATAATTTTAAAAGGGCTGGGGACATGGCTCAGTGGTTGAACACAACAGGGTTCAATCCCTGGTCCCTCGCCCCAGAAAAAGACTGTTTTGCAGCAGCATTCTGGAATAAAATTCTGAAATGGAGGACTTTTCAGTACATGAAGGAAAGCAGTGATGCTAGGAGATAGCAAAGATGCCCTAAGAGTGAGTAACACTGTCGGAACTCTCAAATGTTATCCGACTAGTGAATAGTCCTCAAGGGCTGTGTGGACCCAGTGGGTGGCGGCTTTTTAACGTAAGGCTGAGAGCTGATAAATGGGTGGTAATATCAACCTGGTCGCCTAAAATCTCTCTACCATCTTTTCACATTTTTTACTAATGGGCTAAACAAAGATAAAGGTAATGAAGTATGTGGTGTACACCGCTAGAAGGCTTAGGGACTAAATAAAATAAACATAAGAGTCCATTTGGAATGAGGCAGACCTTTCCGGCCCCGTGGTATTCAGGGAGAGTGGGGAGGCCTGCAGCCCCTGCCCCGCCCTTGTCTCCCACACCATGCTGTGCCTGCTGCCAGTTGCCCATTCCCTCAGCCCCGCTGCTCTTTCCTGCTGGTTCTGGCTAAGTACACGTGTAGTCACTCTCTCCGTTATGTCCCCAACTCAGTACTTCCTCTCTCCCCAACTTCCCTCACTTCCCCCACAAACCACGAGGCTGAGAGGGGCAGAGGTGGGACGTTCAGGGTCTGCCTGGCTGCGTCAGCACTGGTGTCTCCCGCCAGCCAGGCACACAAGGCCGCCTGCTCCCAAGGCCCACACAGCAGCCAGCTCTGACTCTGAAAGGAGAATGACAAACCGCAGGGAGCCTGGGAATTGGGAACTGAGGAGGCAGAGAAGAAGGACCTGGAGCGAAGGGAACCTTGTAGCAGCAGCTGGGCACACAGACTGCGTCAGCAATGCCAGGAGGTTGATTTCAGCTCAAAATAAAAACATTTCTCAACAATTCTAAAATGCAAACAATTCTAAAATCTCAACGATTCTAAAATGCAAAAGGGCTACAAAGGGCTACGGAGGAAGACGATGACTAAAGAACAAATAGAGAGTGTGTCAACAGTGCCTCCTGGCGTTGTGTGACACAGCTCCCTGTAGGGACGGGGTGAAAATGGGAGGTGGCATTAGGCCACTGAGTTGCACACGTGTTGCAGTAAGTCCCTCTGAAATAGCAGTGGTTCTAATGGGCTGAGAACAAATCGCCTAATGACACATGAAAAGCACTGCGCCCTGAGCATGGACAGTGCTGGCCCGGAGGTGACTCACGGCTTGGCAAAATGACAGACTACACGTGCATGGACAGAGGACCTCTTCAGGGCGAGGCTAGGAGGCTTCATGGAGGCACGAAGTGGCAAACACTCCAAGCAGCACGTCGTGGCAGTTTACACCAGAATACTGAGGGATCAGCCAGATGGTGACTTTGGACACTCACATTGAGAAGAGAGTTACCTGCTTCGACACACCGTCAGTAAACAAATAAACTGATCCATTTGGTCCACTGATCCTCCTCTAAACAAGAAAACAGGGTCAGGCCTTAAAGGGCAGGTGCACACTCCCATATGCAGAAACACACTCAAATGTCAAGCTGAAACGCTTTCTGGTCCTGTTTTGGACTTCTGCCCTGGCATTTAAAACCTAAACAGAGTCTATAAATACAAAGGAACTCCATGGACCTTAATGCTGTTGCATCCTGGGAAACAATCTCATTTCCACCAGGAGTCCCTATACAAGTCTAAGTCCCACTTTAGGGCTACCTTCCGCGGCCGGTATGAGCCCACAGAGAGGACAGTCTTGTTGTGGCTGCCTCACCTCTGGCACCACCTCCTACTCTAGTGCACAAATGCAGCTTTATGCATGGGCTTGCAGAGGGGCCTGCTTCTCAACGACAGTGGCCTTTTATGTAAGCTCCACTAGGCTAGGAAAGAAATACTGTTTTCTAATTTTCTTTAATGCTCTAGTTCAAAGGCTGGCAAACTCTGGCCAAAACTCTTAAACAAAGTTTAAGAACTCACACTTCCCATTTTGAAAACTTGCTCTAAAGCTACAATAAACTAAACCCAAAGCATGCAGAAGGACGGAAAACATAAAAATAAGTACAAGAAACAGATATGGAATCCAGAAAAATAGACTGAGAATACTACTGACACCAGAAGTCAAATCTTTAGAAAGATCAACAAATCCTTTATTTAGCCAAGGAGAGAGAAACCACAAATTACTCAGGACTACAAGTAGACACCACTACTGGCTTTATAGAAATTAAAAATGTTACTGGAGGTACTACAAACAACTGGCAATCATCAGGTAACTTGGCTAAAATGGATAAATTCCTAGAAAGACTGAAATTACTGATACCAATGAAAGGAAGTAGAGACTTTAAGAAGTACACAGAGTGAATTAATAGCTTAAAATTACCCACCCCCCAAGGGAAATCTATGTCCAGCTGGTTTCACTAGCGAATTCTACCAAATATGTAAAGAAGTTTGGTGAGCAATATCAATCTACCACCATCTCTTGGTGAAAAAGAGGAGGAAACTTCCCAGCTCACTGATGGAAGCCAGCATTAACATGATACCAGAGCCAGACAGGGCATCGCAAGAAATGAAAACTGCAGGGTCTTCCTCCTGCAGCACTGAAGCCGAGTCCTCAACAAGCCCTGCGAACCCAGGCACAGCACACAGAGGGAGCGCATGCAGGGATCGACTAGGGCTTAAGCCAGGAACACAAATCAGTCAATACACTTTATCAACCAGACTGAGGACAAAATCTACATGATAATCTCCATACACGAAGAAAGAACATTTGGCAAAGTCTAATATCCGACCATTACAAAAGCTCTCAATGAACCAGGAAGAGAAGGAAATTTCCTCAAATGGAGAAAGGGTATCAGTGAAAATCCTAGTGACTAATTTCTACTCAAGATAAAAGCAGGGTAAGAATGTCCATTCTCACCACTGTCACTCCATGGTGCACTGGAAGGTCAGCCAGCATGGCCAGGCAGAGTTGAAAAGAGAAGCCTCTTGTGAAAGAAGAAGCGAGACTGCCCTTATTTATGAGCACCACAACTTCAGATGCAGAGGACGCTCCAGAGTCCACAGGACAGCTAGTAGGACTACTTAGTGAGTTCAGCAGAGCCAAAGGGTCAAAGATCAGTATTAGAAATCAACTGTAAGTATACATACTAACAACAAACATCTTAATATAAAATCAAGAAATATTTTCATTCACAATAACATGAAAAAGAATACAACACTTAGGAATGAACATAAGTTTGAGAGTTGTACACTGAAAATTACAAAGCATTGCTAAAAGAAATTAAGTACCTAAATAAATGGAGAGAGATCCTGTGTTTGTGGATTAGAAGACTTAAGATAACAATACTCCTCAAATAGTTTCATAGATTTGATGCAATTCCTATCAAAATCCCAGCTGGGTTTTTTGTTTGTTTGGCAGAAATTGACACACTAATCCTACAATTCATATGAAAATGCAAATAACTCTGAATAGTAAAAATTGTCTTGAATAAAGAAAAAAGAAGTTTCAGGACTCACAGTTTCCATTTTAAAAACTTGCTCCAAAGCTACAATAATCAAGACTGGGAGACATCTACCTAAGATAGACATACAGATCAATAGAAGAGAATTGAGAGTCCAGATGTACATTTTACATCTATGGTGAACTGATTTCCAACAGGATGTAAAATCAATTCAATGGAGAAAGAACAGTCTTCAACAAACGATGCTGGGTTATGCAAAGACCCACATGCCAAAGGATGAATTAACTAAAAATAGACAATAGGCTTTATTAAGAGCTAAAACTATAAGACTCTTAGAGAAAATAAAGGTGTCTTTGTGACCTTAGATAAGGCAATGATTTCTTAGATATGACATCAAGAGTACAAGCAATAAAGAATAAATTGGTAAATGGAACTTTAAAAAAATTAAAAACTTCTGTGCTTCAAAAAGGAACCCATTAAGAAAATAAAAAGACAAGTAATGACTGCAGGGGGAAAAAACACCTGCAAATCACATATCCAGTAAAGCACTTGCAGCCAGAATTGATAGAAGATTCTTACCACTCAACAAGTGACCAAAAAATGCTAATTTCAAAATGGGACAAAAAAATCTGAGTAGACATTCCACCAAAGAAGTTGTATGAATGGTCAAACAAGCACATGAAAAGGTTTCACCATCAGTAGGAAAAAGCAAATCAAAACCACAATGCAACACTATTTCATACTCAACAGAACAGCAATTATCCAACAGGAGAAGCTGGAACCCTCAGATGCTGCCAGTGAGAATGATGAGCATGGACTTACCGTGCAACCCAGCAGTTCTACTCCCAGGAGACATGTCCACACAAAGACTCTGTATGGGAATGTTTCAAAAAGCAGAAGCAACCCAAATGCCCACTGACTAGTAAATGGATAAATGAAGTATTACACATCTACATGGAATAGTAATCATCAATAAAAAGGAATGAAGTACGGATCCATGTTACAATGTGAATAAATTCAGAAATAAGCTATGTGAAAGAAGAAAGACACAAAGGCAACATATTGTAAGGTACTAATTACAAGAATTGTCTGGATGAGGCCAGTATACTGAGACAGGAAGTAGCTGAGTAGTGACCTTAGGTTAGGCAGGAATGGCAAGTGATGCAAGTGGACATGTGGTCTCTTTCTGAGGTGATGGAAATGCTCGAAAATCAGATTAGGATAGTGACTGTACAACTATATAACTGCATTCAAAACCATTGAATTATACCCTTCAAATTAATAAATTATAAGGTTATATAAATTACGGCTCAAAAGGATATTAAAAAAACTTTTAGACAAAATTCTAATTGTTATATATATTCCTCTGGATGTTAATTTCTTGGCTGAAAAGACCCACTGCCCTGGAGGGAGGGAACAGAAAACATGCTGGAGGAGTGGCCGGCCTAGTGTAGCTGTTGTGTGGAAGGAGCAAGTCAAGGACCTGAAAAGATTTCGGGAAGCTTCAAGGTCAATCTTTAAAAAAAAATTTAATAGCAAAATGAAGTAAAGAATACCATCAATGACATAAGGCTAGGCTTTTTGAGAAGGTTCACTGCTGAAATTCAGTTTACACTCTGAATGTAGATGCTTTCTCCTCGTCCGGCAGTACTTACACCGGCGACCTAGCACCTCTACATCTTGGTTTAAAAATAAACTGAGCCTGACATGTGGTAACTAGGCTTGAGCTTCGGTTGTAATTGCTGGTTAGTAGGATATGATTAAGAAGGGCTACCTCATACCATCAGTGTTGCTTCACTATGTCCTCTGCTGGTCAGCAAGGAGACACCAGTCCCTAAGGAACACCTAGCCAGTGTCCAGCTGAACACACTGGCTGTGCTCCTTCTGCTGAGGAAAATGCCAGGCCCCTCTCCTAACTGCTGGCTCTTAAGGTGTGAACCATTAAAAGACAGTGTGACTTAGCTTTCCTAAAATAAACCATTTATTGAAAAAAGAACCTTTTTCTTAAATTTCATTAATCAGCCTTTTGCATAACAAACCTGCAGCTTGCCAACAACAAAAAGGTTTCACAGTCAGTGCACTCAACAAAAGGAGATCAGAACAAGGTCCAGGACACCTGCTAACACCACAACTTCTTTTGAACCCAGAAGGGTGAAAACACTACACTGATGTCACGGTTCTCCACCACGGGAGAAACAGGAGACAGAGGCGGTGGTCCGTGTACAGTAGTAATGGCACTTAACATGCAGCTTCTTTAACCTCATGGACACTGTCACTCAGGAGGCCCTGTGCCACGTCAGACAAACAGGAGCAGCGGGAGCAGCGACGCCTGTCACCTGTGCAGTCTTCAGTTGGAAGGTTAAAAGGCGAACACTGCTTCTCAGCAGTCTTTATGTAAATATTACATACAGTAGTGACTAAGGGGTTCTCCAAGTCCACACACTACCAGGCCACGGGCTGGTGAGCTTCACTCTTCATCTGTGCAAACCTGTGAGGAAGCAGGAGAGAGCTGAGCCCAGGCAGGTGCAGGCACACAAGCAAGCTCGCCTGAGCCGAGACTGACAGTAAAGGCCGGTCCACCACCCTGGTGCCAGCACCCTGCTGGACACAGGGGGAGAGGCATAAGAAAGGAAATGCTTGGGGACAGTGCTGAGTGTTCTCTCTGAGGGAGAGCCTGGGAACTGAGAACTGAAGTTACTTTTTCAAACATCTGTCTAATCTTGGGTCAATGTTGATACATTATTTACATATTCCATAAGAAATAACTATTCCTGATGACTAGTCCCTAAGGCCCCACAGCTAGCCCAGCTCCCCGCGCCCCCTCCTTCCCGGTTCTCTCTGGCAGTGGGAGTGCCTCACAGCCCTGTGGTGCCGCTCTCTGGGGTTCCAGTCTCCTCACTGTTCCAGTTCTCACTGTTCTGACACACACCCAAGCAACACTTCTGCCTCCAAAATCTCTATCACAGCCCAGTTTCTGCTGGAGTGCCAGCCCTAACATCCAAATGCTCATCTGAAATCCACAAGCGAATGTTCCAAACGCGCTGTGAATTTAACTTAGGAGGGGAAACCATCATGCCCCTGGCCCGCCCCTTAGCCAGTTGCCCTTTACAGTGGTGAAGGTAGTTTCCATGAACTGCTGACAGCCAGGAAGCTGGGCCACCCTAGACTCCTCCCCAAGTTCCCCCTTCACATTTCACATCCGACCAGATCCTTAGTCAAGGCCATGCTACTCTTAAACATGGTGGATAGTTTGCTAATTGCCCATTCTCAATTCTTCAGCTGTATCAGCAGATTCCTAACTAGTTTCTTATCTTCAGAGTGATCTTTCCAAAAAGTTATTTAATCATGTTATATTTACAATAAAACTGGCATTCCTTAAAGCTGCGCTGCTCCTTTTCCAGGCCATCTCTTGCCCTTTTCCATACCCCATTTTCCTCACCTGTGCTGGCTCCTCATCGGTTCTGCCCTCTGGACTCAGCCTTCCAGGCCTCTTCATGCAGGCTGCCACACCCTGCCTTGATTCTTGACCTGGCCAAACTCTCTCTAATAGGCTAGGTTATCAGCCTTTCGATCAAGAGAAAATAACAACTGAGATCACCGGACTGCTCTAATTCTCCTGCTCAGTAGGCCACACACCATTACCACAGGTCTCACATCAGGCTGTCCTGACTAACCTGTCCCTGACGCCACAGACTATCCATTCACTGCAGTGGAAACCAATCTTGGAGCCAGTACCATTTAAAATCCTATTTAACTGCCCCAGGTGTACCTAAATATGTGCCGCCAAAATAGATCAAGAACCTCAATAAACATTTTTCAAATAAAAAAAAAAACAAAATCATAAAATTCCCTCACATAAGAAGACATTTTTTCATTTCCATTTTAGATAAGGTATTTTAAAATTAAGTTTCCAAATTTCCTTACATGCCAGATGCAAAACTGAACTTAAATATTTAAACATGAAGATAATGATCAGTGATCTGACCTTGACAAAAGAATGGTCGAGGAGCTGGCTGGCTGTCCACCTCATCTTCGGGTCACTTTCCAGGCAGTGAGAGAGAAAGTCCTTTCCCTCAGGGCTTAATCTTTCAGGAATTGGGGGCTTATGTCCCATTCCCACTTTATACATAATCTGAAAATTGTGTTCATATTCATGCCAAGGCCTCTACAAAGACGGGGAAAAACGTCAGATTTTAATACTACATGGCCATATAAAATGCAAATACTCAATCTTAGGCATCTTAAAATTGGTATCTACATTTGAAGTAGCAAACTTTTACTCAAAAGACCAAACAGAAAATACTTCAGGCCTTGAGGCCACCTGATCCCCGTTAAGCATTCGGCTCTCTCACTAGAATACTACAGAAGCTGGGGACAGTACATACAGGAACAGGTGTGACTGTCCAATGGAACCTCGTCTAAACGCAGGCAGATAGCACAGTTTGCCCAGCCCATTTGGGATATTCTGTTAGTCCAGCATAATTTAGAAGCCACTGTCACATAACTAAAAGATGTAATATGTAAAATGATACAAAAGTCACTAAAACATACAAAACTCAACATTTCTCTCACAGGGATTTAATATGCTCCCTGGTTGAATAATGAAAACTCTGTGTGGGTAAAGCTTATTTTACCATGATGAGAAGAAAAATGAGGTTCACAGGAGAAGGAACCAAGTTATTATACCATTCTAATTTATGTGCTATTGATTGGTTATTCCAACATGTACTCTTGAATGGGAATACATGTTCTTGTGTGGCTTGACTAAAATAATGCGGACACCGTGGCTATCTTCCTTAACGCTAAAAGAGGTAACATCAGCAAATATTTGCTGAGCACTTGCAAGGTGTGTTCTTTTTCCACAGCTGCAAGTATAGCTGGATAATGATTTAACTAGTTTCCTGAGAACACTTAAGAGCTTGCTAGTGTTTCTTCTGTGTAAGTGATGCTAGACAGCCAGACACTCTTGTGTACATGTCTATACTATACATTTTTATAATTACTCCTCAGTAGTATCTTCATCAGAAGCTAAATTTTCAGAAGGAAAAATTTCTTGATTTGAGGGTATGCAATTTAATTCTGACAGATACTGTTTCCCAGAGTATTCTGCATTTTTGACCACAATATATGTCAATTTCCTTATACCCCAAAAGTAAGTATTCTATCTTTTAAAATGTCACTCATGTGGTAAGTAAAAAATAAAATTCCACTTTTAAATATGTAATTCTGATGAAGCTCAACATTTCATGTTTCTTTCTTTCTTTCTTTTTTTTTTTTTTTTTAAATTAACAGGCTTATTTTTTCCAGAGTACTTTAAGTTTACAGAAAACTCCCTCGGAAAATACAAAGTTCTCACCCAACTCCCCACCCCTCCAGTTTCCTGTTATCCTCATCTTGCATTCGCGTGGACCATTTGTCACAACTGATAGGCCAACGTCCACGAATTATTGTTCATCAAAGTCCACAGTTCACATCAGGACTCACACTCTGTGCTGTGGAGTCTGTGGGTTTGGACACATGCACAATGGCATGTATCCATCACCACCATCCCACAAAATGGTTTTGCAACCCTGAAAATACCTGTCCTTCATGTCCGTGTGCTTCAACCACTGATGTTCTTGATGTCTACAGTTCTACCTCTTGCAGAATGTCACACAGATGGAATCATACAGTAAGCAGCCTTTTCAGATTACTATCTTTCTTCACTTGGCCAGATGTAACTAAGGTTCCTCTATCTTCTAAGGATTCATAGCACATTTTTAAAGATTTCTGAATAATATCCCACTGTGGGGATGTAACAGTCTGTTTACCCATTTATCCACTGAAGGACGTCTTGGTTGCTTCCAACATTTGGCATTTATGAGTAAAGTTACTGGAAGTACTAATGTGCAGGTTTTGCATGGACCTAAATTTCAATTTCATGGTTTTTTGTAACTGCTTGCTTCTTTATGTTTTCTTTAAATTCACTTGTTAAGTTGTTCTCATATAATCTTATAAACACTTGTTTCCTAGTTTGTCCTTTTCCTCAACATTATTCTGTCTTTTGATAGGTCACATTTTTATCTCTAATTGTGTTTTCTGGCAGAAAATGTGTCCACAAAATTTATAACCAATAATAAACCACAACTACCGCCCCATCCCTGTACAGTGCCCTCCTGAAGGTCCTCCTCCAGGTACAGGTTCTGCTTACCTTGCCTGTCACCATCTCTATGAGAACGCAGCCCAGACTCCAGATGTCTGCTGCACGTCCGTGGCCTTCTCCTTTAGCACGGGTAATGACTTCAGGTGCCATGTATGCTTTAAAAGTCACAGATATGGTGATTGTAATGGATTATAAACACAATACTATGTATTAAGAGTGCCGAGCAATAAATTAATATTTCTATGTTATTTTCCTGAATTATGTCAAAGGAATGCTGAAACTGAAAACAGGTATTTTGAATCATTTGTTGAATGGACTTTTTAGGGACAGAATTCTATTTTAACACACAACTTTTGAATATGCAAATTTTCAAATAAATTGTATTCACATTGAAAACAGGAAATTGAATTTGCAAAGGAGGATACAAAATTTTATGACATTAAACAATCAAAATACCGTTTCAACTAAAATAGTTGAAATAAACAACACAAGAGTCTTTCTGAGAAGAAAAAGCAGCTATCCTCCCAGGGTAGTTAAGATCATTACTCAGTCAGCTGCCCTCCAGGAGAAGCCCGAGCATGTGGGGGAGGGTCCTCCTCATGACCTGAAACCTGCTCCCACCCTGCAGGTCTGTGCTGACCAGGAAGGGTGAAGGGAAACCCAGGAGTCATGCCCACAGCACTTAATGAGTGCAGACCAGCCCCACTGGCCCATACCTGCTGTCCCCAGTGTGCTATTCACTTCACCAGGCATGGTCTGGGCATTGTTTTTAAGCTTTACTGAGCATCCAAAATCTCCCAATTTGATGAGTCCAGATGAGGTAAGGAAGATATTGGCACCTAACAAGAAATAAGCAGTCATTAATCAGCCTCTGAAACACAATATTGGCACTTGCATGTTAACGTGGTAATCTAAACTACAAGAAACTATTTATAAACTAAGTAATATAAAGATTATGGAATTTTACTTACAATGTGCAATTATAAAAAGATGTGATGCTTATTCACAAATGTTAATAATACAAAGCAACAAAATTTAACATCAGGATAGATAGCTCTGACCAATAAATTTGGAAATGAAAGATGCATAGATTCTAACACTAAAAACTCACAGAATACTTGAGAAATTATTATAAAACACAAATGTCTGTGACAGTTCCTGAACATTAGAGTTGGATGCAATTAACACCTCCATAAGAGGAAGAGACACGTAGAAAGACCAGCACACACGCTGTGGTTCTTCAGAGGTGTGGCTGAGGCCACCTCAGGATATGTTTTAGAATATGACTGAAAACAATGTTCTGTAATTTTCCAATAGTTCTACAAGCAATAAACAAGCCTAACTCATACAAACTTATAATTGGAACTTGGGGTTACTGCTCACCTCTCAATGCAGCTTGGCCTTTTACTATAGGCTACGAGATATTATTGCTCCAACTAAGTCACACATCTCTAGCATGTGTCTATGGTACTCCTTCACAAAAAGTGACACAAAGACGCCCAAACTGGTAAGCAGTCATGTGATGAGAGGTAGTCTAACAGTCATCCTCAACACCCAAGTCCTCCCAAGGTTCAGGTCCCCACAGTGGACTAGAGTGGTGATTCTGCAATCCTGCACATGTACTCAGAGTTAGCATGCTGAACTATAAGGCATTAGATAAGGACACTGGTGTGTTGAACTGATTCAAGGACTTGGGCAATTCTCTTTACGCAGCCACCATTTCACGACAGTGCACCAAGGGTAAGATTTCTGAACAACTGAAATAGGCAATGCCTATTTCAATGCCAAGGGCTGATACAAGGCAAAGCCATGTGGTGGAGAGGCAGGCAGCCAGCAAGACTTGGGAACGCTCGGTGACTTAGGGTGAGCCATGCTGTGAGCATGAACAACTCCTATGCTCAGATGCAGCAGATTCTGGTGGGATCCAAAATAGTCCAACAGACTGCATCTGGTCTCTGGTCAGAAGTCACACCAACTCTCAATTAAGTGTGTTTAGGTTAAACTCAGATTACATGACAGATGGAACTCTTTAGTGCCAATTAGAGAAAAAAATACTCTCCTGCTTTAATTATCTCCTAGACTTCAAAAAAAAAAAAAAAGGTCAGGGGCACAGTGTGGTTAAGACAAACGGCCATACTAACAGATCTGAGATGAAAGGATCACTATTCCCCTTGTGCCAGAGTGAAATGCACTTCTAACCAATCAGCATGACCGAATTAACCTTTAACAGAACTTTAATTTGGAGGTTGGTGTAAATAAACCCTGTTCTTACCTCCAAAGACATAACTGTACATTGACTTACAAAGCTATTTCTGATTTACTATCATTTTATAAATTCACAACACCCATTTACAAATACATAAGGATGCTGACACTAGAAATAGAAAGGTTGCTTTGTTGACAAATATGTAGTAAACACACAGGCTATGTCAAATCAGCTCATGAAACTTCCTTTTGGAGAAGCAGATTTCTCTAACAAACAGATAAGAAGCTACAGACTCAGGGATGGAGTCGTGGTTTTATATCACTTCTCAATGTGGTGATTGTTAAAGTAAAGATCTATCTACGTGGAAATAGACACACTGTGTAGGAGAGGATGGGAGTGAGCATCTCCAGAGCACCTACTATGTGGACACCGGGTGCGCGCGGGGATTACCTTTAATGTCACGGTGAACTATACCATGCTCATGGAGGACGTTGATGGCGATGGTGATCTGCTTTGAATACAGCCTGATGACATGCTCCTGGAGCCCCAGTCTTGACACCTCTTCTAATGTGCCCTCGTCACAGTACTCCATGAAGATGTACATTTCTTCCTACAGGAGGAATAAGATGAAGCCCTGACTGTGGTGTTCCTTATAGTGAGAACAGTCTGGAAAAACCACCCAGGCTGTGCTCCAGAATCACTCTTCTTCCTAGTGGTGCGCCATACTGGCCATCCCAAGCACTGAGTGCGCTGTGCAGAAGATGTGTCTAACAGAGCTCATCAGGGTAAGAAACCTCCTCCAAATCACAGGGGATGTACTTCTAAAATCCTCCAAGATCAAGTCTGCCATATACTCTCAGACAGGGAGTCATAAGGCCTTCCTAGATACTATTAAGTACTGAAACACATCCTTTTCCAACGTAGACATACTTGTGAAAACATCAGAAATGATCAACACTCAACTCTCCTTGGAAGCTTCAGCTCTGCACCAAGACACTCCAAGTTATCCTCTCTTCCCTGACACGTGCATCTCTAAACCCAGGGGAAATGAATGTAAGGTTTTAATTTTCTGTCATTTTACAAAGTTTCCTGAACAGCAGAGACAAGTATTCAGTATCACTTAATGATGTACTGTGAATGGAAAGCAGGCACATGTCACGTGGAGGGGTGCTTCAGAAGGACCTTCTGACTGGCAGGACGGGTTTCAGTGCTTTGTAATGTCGGGTTGATGACTACAGTCTACAACTTACATTTTAGGAGGAACTCCTCTAGTTTCAGAGAGAAGGCAGAAATGATGTAACTCATGGAGATTTCCTGATAATTAGGCAAAGTTACTGTGCTCTGAAATGAGAAGACCTGTGATGTAGAACAGGACTCCATCGTGCACCCTCACTGACTCCTCACACAAAGCAGTGTGACTCAAGGCAGCTTACTCTGTGCAGCTCCACACCAAAGTACCGAACTAGATTGGGGTGCTTGATGCCCTCAAATATCTTCAATTCGTCTGCAGTCTCCTTGATGGTCTTATGGTCATTTGGTTGAAATCGAATCTGTGAAAGGAAAATTGCTGATAACTATCAACACCATCACAAACAAGAAACAGGAATGTCCTAAGCAACGAGGTCTATAAAGGTGTCTCTTTGACACTTTCATTGTCCAGGCCCACTGGCATATGGTCCTTGTGTATATGACTCAACTTACAGATTTTCTTTCCTTTGTTGTTCAAGAAAATTAAGAATGCTGTGTTTGAATAAGTGAGGATATAGCAGCTAGAATCACTGTTACAACTGTGAACATAACCACCCAAAACATTAAATATCCATAAGCAAGCTATCACTGGTGTTTTGCTTTGGGACAATATAGAAAAATCAAATCTGATTCTGCCCATATGAAGTTTACGGCTCTAGATTTTACAGGTACTGTGTTTCTGTGCCTCGTCTATGATTCCACTTGGTGCAATGTCCTCCACGTTCATCCATATGGTTGAAAAGTTGAGTACAGTTAATAAAACTGCCAGGACAGCAAGTTTCAAATTACAAAAAATGCGATGAGGAAGGTTAATTAGCTTCATTTACTCATTCCCCATTACCCACATGTATCAAAACATCACCCTATCCCATCAATATGCACAGTTACAATTTGTCAATTAAAAATTTAACACAAAAGGAAAAAAAGTTTATAACCATGTTCAAAAGAGGAGAGCCACTGGCCAGCACGAGGGCAAAGTGGCTGGGACCCTGTGGGTCAAACCTCCCATCTCCCCCTCAGCCCATCCACCTTCTCAGCCATGACAGGGCCCCTCCCTCGGCAACAAGCCCTTTCCCTCCCTCCCTCAGGCTGTTCTTTGGGCTTCCCCTACTCTTGTCAATCCACCTCCAGCTGTCAAAACACCACCCATGTCTGACGGTCCTCACAAATGTCACCTTCTCCCCAGCTCCCTGCACCAGGTCTTTCTCCTCCTGCGGCACTTCTCATACCTGCGTGGTCTTGACATACTCTCTCCCAACCCTCACTGGAATCTTCAGCACCTTTATACCCCACATCATTATGTTAGCTCAGCCGTCACGTTGGTCCTGACTGTCTCAATGCTAAGACATGGGCCTCAGGCCTACACACCTTGCCATGGATAGCACTTGTCAGCTGTGAGCAGGAGAAGCTTGTCTTTACTCTCTCATGCTGAGCAATCCAACTCAAGGGTCCCACTGAGCCAGGTGACTCACCTCCTTCATGGCCATCAGCTCCCCCGTGTCCACACTGATGCAGGTGTAAACCTTCCCATATTGTCCTTCTCCTGCGAACAACACAAACAGGCTGCTCGTCTAGTTAACACAGACAGGTTTAGTCTCTGAAGCTTACAATCATGTTGTCCATTACTTCTGGATGTATGTTTATATATCTACAATTATGTTCACTAGAGTTTAATTACTGCAAGACTCAAAATAGTTTTGAATGTCCCCTAATAAGTGAAGTCTCAGACATCAATGTGTCCTCTCTGTAAATATTTTTAAATAGAGAAAAACTGGCTTCAGGAAACTTCCAAAGAGACATCAGACAAGTGATGAGTGGCTTACACTTCTGAGCTCTCATGCCTCACAAGGAGATCTGTGTTGGGGTGGAAGCCAGTGGTCAGGAGCACACAGGCCCCATCTAACCTGACTGCTACAGGGGCCAGGAGCATGGGGGCAGGTATTCTCTTGTGTCCCCTCTGGGATGTCAAACCATAGGGATTTACAGCTGAATGAGATGGAGAATGACAAACTCTGTAAAGCACTTGACTGTGCCAGGCACTACCCTACTTGGTATCACCAAGGCCCTCCAGTTCCCTGAGGCCTGAGGTCCTCTCTCACAACTGTGTCTGCCCCTCAGAGTTAATGACCTGACAGATGGACACATTGAACAGAGACTATTTTCACTCCACCTTCCTTATTTTCCTTACCAATTTTGTTTCCTCTTTGCCATTTGAAGGTCACCTTCCTCAAGCCAACATGCATGACATTATCATAGGATTTAGGGGTATCACAAACTTGACCAATGATATTTTTTCTCCTCATTTCTCGATACCGCTTTTCTTCAAATAATCGGACTGATTTCTGGATAGCTTCTATGGGTCCTTGTTTAGAAGCAGAATCTGCAGAGAGACCCACAAACTCATTGGTCCTAGTCACTACAACCAAGTCAATTTCCAGTAAATACCAATGACAGTGGAGCAACAGACATCAGCATGTCATCATACTCAGATAACAGCAGGTGAATGGAAGGCCTGCAGAGTGTGTCTCTCCATGACAAGACACACTAAATAAACCCCCTGCTTGTTAGAAGTACATCTCCAGCCCACCCTCCTGCTGGCCAGCACCTTAGCAAACAGGAAAGCTTACCAAGTTACTTTCCTACATCAGTTTATATTTCAGTTCCCCATTATCTGCTAACCAAAAATCTAAGTTCCTTCAAACAGGATTCAAGGTCCTGAAGAATTGAGACCCAGTTTCACTTTTCTAGGTCTTTTTGTTTTAGCCCTTCCTCTTTTCTTCTCCTACCACATGCTCCAGATCTGTGAGACTGAAAGATTTATGGAACACACCAAATTGCTGTTTACTTTCCCCTTTCAAGATTTCTTAGTCTTGAATATGTAAATATGAATTGTAGTAGCTCTCCCAAGGGGAACAGTCCCAGTTTACCTTACCATAAATTGTTTCAAAAAGCACAGCAAAGATCTGGACTCTGGGGGAGCCATGAACAGACCCTCCATCAGGATCGAGCCTAGGATGTCTCCCCTACCTAAATCCTAGACATACATGTAATCTGTCACCAGGCCTGTCAAATATGGCACCAAAGCTCTTTCCTACTGCCATTCCCTTTTTGAAGCCCACCTTAGTCCAATAAGTATTATTAATACTGAATCACCTGAACGGGCATTCTAACTGATCTCCCCAATTCCTCCCCAATTCAGGCTAGCAGGGCAATCTACTCATAGTGTTTTCTAATCCCATCCTCCCTTTAACCAAATATACCAGCTGCTCAAGAACCTTTGAGAGCTGCCCACCACCTCTTAGATCACTAAAGACCTCACCCCTCGGATTTCACCTGCATTTACATCCAAACCTGCCAGTCTAGTCCCACTGGACCATTCTGCAGCTATCAAGCCTCAAAGTATGTTTTTCTCCGTATTTTGCCTCTTGCTTTGTTATAGACTTGTCCTCCCTCAAGAGTCAGGTCAGGGCTGGGGATGTAGCTCAGTTGGTAGAATGTTTGCCTCGCATTCTAAGGCCCTTGGTTCAATCCCCAGCACCACAAAAAAAAAAAAAAAAAAAGAAAGAAAAAAAAGTCAGGTCAGTCTCCTCCTTCCATGAAATCCTCCCTAACCTCTATAGGTCCTGGGGACAAATACTCTTCTGATTGGTCATACATAGTTCAAAGGGGTGCTGTGCTAGGGAGAGCTCTGGCCTTAAAGACAGACGTGTATTCTAATCCCAGCTGTATCGTTTACTACCTTGGCCAAATTATGAGGTCTTTCAGAATCTGTTATCATTTATGAAATGGGAGAAACATTTTTGATAGCTGTGACAAAAAATACATGAAAGCATTCTGTTGATCATAAAATGTTAGACATTGAATTTTCTGCTATTCACATTTCTGATTAATACTGATTGATCACCTACATCATTTCAGTTTTTTCCCTCAACTTTTCAATATAAACAGCTAATTATACTAAGCTGCTTAAGAATATAAAAAGCTTGTAATTTGTTAAACAGGAAACATCTACAAACAATTAACAATGGGAACTGATGTCAGAAGTATAAATGAGATCACAAAATATTAATGTAAAAGGTCCAATAATTCAGAAGTTAAAGCAAAAAAAAAATTTTTTTTTTTTTTTTGGTACTGGGGATTGAACCACAGTGTACCACTGAGCCACATGTCCTTCCCCCAATCCCACCTTAAAAAAAAATTTTTGAAACAGGATCTCACTAAGTTGTCCAGGCTGGCCTTGATCCTCTTGACTAGCCTCTTGGTGATCTTCTTGGTTAGCCCTCCAAGTCACTGGGATTATAGGCATGTGCCTTGGTGCCCACAGCAAGCTAAGACAATTTTAAATTGGAACTAATCATCTCACTCTTAGAAAACATTTTTAAGTTCAATGTCCCTCTTTTACCTTTGGTCTGGCTAATAAGTGTCCGAAGTTCCCAACTTCTTCGTGTTGACCCACTTGAATCACCTCTTGGATATGCTGGTTCTGCAAAAAGTATTATTTTTTTTTACACAATTTAAAGATTTATAAAATAAATATACTTGAGGGAAGACTGAAACACTGAGTGGCCATGGTTACTCTCCGGCCATCCTTTCTGGTGATCAGTTCCTAATGTGCTTGATGTGGGTGCCAGAAACTATTCCTATAATCAATTCTAGAAAATTGTACCAAACTCATAAGTTGCTATCATGTTTTTTTTAACTACTTCCCATAAATAACAGAAAAGAACACTGTATGGGTCCTGCATTCCTGGGGACTCCATTCAAGAGGCTGGTTTCGGAAACCCTGTCCTAATGCAACAGGAATAGCAACGTGTTGCTGGGCAAAGACACTGAGGGCTGCACTAGAATAAAATTTCAGCCTATCATCAACAAGTGCAGTATCACTTTGATATTTTTTAAAGTGAATAGGAGTACCCAACAATTAAAATATCAGCAATACTAATTAAAAAAAAAAAGTAGTCTCAGAATATGCAAAGCCAGCTAAATAGAGGCATCTATATGAAAAGTCAGGGTGTTGAGCACCAACCTTCTCATAGAGCCTAATGCTCCTGACCCTTTCTTCCTCTTTACAGGTGTTAACAAGAGGCACTGACTGAGACAGATCACTAGGCAGGTAGAGAATGTGGTCGACACCTTTAAACACTTACCGTCCCGCTCCTCTGTGGGGCTTGAGTGACGGCTCAGAGACCTGAACTGCAATTCAGCAGCTATGGAAGCCAGTCGATCATTTTCAGGGACGCTGGAACCCCTGTTTTAATATTTTTAACAATTGAACTATCAATTCAATGGAACTTAAAATGAAAGATCTGTGAGATTCTTCTGGAGCCTTGATTCTCAACTGGGGAAAATGTTGCCCCCCAAAGGACAATGGCAGTGTCTGGAGACAAGCTGGACTGTCATGGCAGAGTACAGTTGGCATCTAGTGGGCAAAGGACAATGCACAGGACAGTCCCACAAGAACTGCCACCCAAAAGAACAGAGCTGTCACTGAGAAAAGGTCCCCTTCCACAGGCTGTGAGGAAAATTCTGGAGCCAAAGAGAGCTCCACTATTATCCCTCCACAAATAGCAGGCCAGACCCACAGTTCCTGCCTGCAGAATGTCCTGTTTTACATTAACGCAGGACATAAGACGGGTTAACTTAAGTATGACTGACAGGCATGGGAAGCTCCATAATTTAAGCCCAGGTAAAGTAAAAATATGGCTAATATAGCTAATGTTCAAGGTTTCCATTAAATTATATTTATTTACTCAACCATACTTAATGTACTAAAATTATTACATAGTTCAAAAGATTCCAAACCTCTAAATGGTAAGAAAATAGAAGGGAATACCTAATGCTTTCTCAAGCAGTATTAGCAAAGCAAAAGTACAAGAGCAGGAAGCTTAATATATTAAATAGAACAAAGTTAATTAGTTGCTTTTCCAGAACAAAGTAACCAGAGTAATATTCAGCAACCAGAATGAACCCATAAGGAGTAAAAACCAGGATTAATTATAAAGGAAGTGTTAAAACTGCAATACAAAAATTAAAGAATCCAAAATAAATATGGCATTAGTTGATTAAAAAGGTTACTGGGTGTGTATTTTTAAGTGAATGATATAATGAAGTATGGTAGCATTTATGCTCTTTTCATTAAATACTAAGTAGTTGACAACACAGACTATTGGGAAAATTATGAAATATGTACATTTTTATGTTTCCTTAAATCTTCAAACCTAGTTTAGTACTTGTTAAAAAAGAAAGGGTGACAATTACTCTGCCATGTAGTTCAAAACCACAGGTGCTGAAGTGAAGGAAGACACCAACTTATTAGCAGTGCCACAGTCTGAGACCACGGAGGACTCACCCAACGCCTTTACCTTCCTGATTCCTACAGGCAAAATAAGTCGGTCCCATGTCCTTCAGAGAATTTTGCAAAGGTAAAAAGCAAGAACACACACTTTCCCTAGTGGTGTATCTGGGAATGTTTAACAACTACCTGTGGGGTGGGACCTGAGAGGGTAGGAGGTAGGCCGTGGAATTTATCAATTTCCACAGGGTTATAACCATTATAAAACTCTAGGCAATTAACAATCAGCTCCTGGGAATCAGCAGGAGCTGCTCCAGCAAATCCACCACAGCAAAAACATTTTTTATGCACAATGATGAGAAGTGAAGCCCAGAATAGGTATTTGTTAGGGCAAATAAAATCAATGAAAAATGCCCTAAAACACTGCAAGGTCAGGTAAAATTCAATTTTGGTTACTGATTCTCTAAGACAGGCAAAGGCTACCCACTGTGGGCTGAGAGCTGAAGTCATCAGTGTCACTGCCTCCCGTGGTACTCTTCACAAGCCCGGAGCATGCTGTGCCTCGGGCTCTCACCTATGGCCGGTGAGCCTCCGAAGCAGTGAGCCAATCCACAGCAGCTCTGTGGTCCACCTCCCAGGACCACCAGGATTACTGAGGCTCCCCGTGAAAGTGAGCAGTCATGTGCAGGTGGGAGTCTCCTGACCACCCCTCACATCTTTGCATGGTTTTGCTCTTTTAACTAGCCTCATACATACTATCCTAAAGCAAACTTTGCTCATTTGTAAAAACAATGAATTTCAAGATAACATATTATGCTATTAAAATTCTTGGATGTTAAGAATTGTCCAAGTATATAAAAACTGAACACAAATACTTATGAAATATTATTTGTGACATGCCCAAAAGAACTGCTTATGCAAACCATCAAGACTGAATGCACAGAAAGGCAAACTGCACGTATTTAACTCCTATAGTAAAATATAAATAAATGCCTTAAACCTCAGTTCTGTGGAGACTTTGAGACTGACTTTTAAAAAGTGAAATATTCTTTTCCCTTTCCAGTTCTGGAGAGGCCTCCTGTGAAGGAGGACGCAGTGAGTGTGGGAGCCAGCACCAGTCTGCTCAACATTCCCAGCCACTGTCTGGTGCAGATTCACCTGCCTTGACTCTGCATTGCATTTGTAAAGACAAAAGTGTCAGCAGCCACCACGGAATATGGAAGCATGTGTGCACCATAAAGTGCTCAAAACAAAACGAGGATAAATGAGAATCTGGTTCCATGTTAATTGTTAATTTTTTAGTTGACTGCTTAAGCTGTAAAACACTTATATTTTTAGGTTATTTAGGTTTTAAGGTTACATTTATTACTAAAATTAGGAACATTAATTATTTAATGAGAAGACTGGAAACATTTGTAGAAATTTTAAACTTGTTAAAATTCAAAAACTTTTCATTTTTAAAGGCTTTAAATCCTAAAGTCATAAGTCATCTATCTGCCAACTATGATATGAATCTTTTTTCCCTAAGAGCTGAAGACTGTAGAATTTCACTACATTTCATCTCTTGGTCAAATCACCCTCAACCCAAATAATTTTGTACGTCACCTTCCTTACCAGAAGACGGGATATCGACAGCATCCCATCTTTCTACCCAAGTATAGCAGAGGAATTCAGAGACCCAGAGTCCTTCATTAAATAAATCAGAAGAACTTGATAAACTCCTCTGCCAGGAAATAGCTAGAATGGAAGAGACTGGGAGTCTCTCCTTATACAAAAGACTAATGGAAGAGACTTAAATTTTTCTGAAGCTTGCCACATCTGAATGCTGTCTCTAATAATCATTTATTCTCCAAACACCATCAACTCATTTTCCCACTTTTGTATAACTGCTTCTAATCAACAATTATTTAAAATTAGGAAATTAGGTCAGAAATTGATACTTCTTAAAAAATTCATTGCCTAATGCCATTGACGGGATGCCATCTCTGTACTACGCTGTGACTGCCAGGGAAAGGCAGTGTCATGTCCCCTTCTACTGTGCCCAGATTCTTCCCTCTGATCCTCTATGGTCATTTTGGCTAACACCGAATCCAAAGAAACATCAGCATCAGGCACATGGTCTACCTGGCTGGCTGGTGCCAGAGTCTGGGACAGTGACGACCACAAAAGACCCTGAGCACCACTCAAGTACTAGAGGAAAGAAGCCCAGTGGTCCCCATGAGGTATCCTAAAGCTAAGGTCCCTGTGGAAGGACACATGAGGGATGGCAAGGACACATGCGCTGATGGAATGAGACTACCTGGTATCAGGGGCACTGCTGATGGGTTTGAGTGGCACAGAGTCGCTACCACAGGGAGCCAGGCGGCCGGTGGTAGTGGTGGCAGTGGCAGCAACAGGAGCAGCAGCTGGGCTGCCATGGCTCCGCCCATCCGAAGTCACGCTCCGAGCGCTAAGACGAGAAGAAAAGCTTCAGGAACACAGGTGAGAAAGCGGATGGACTTGCAAATGGCTTTCAATTAAAAATAAAACATGAGGAGAAGTGAAAAATATTTAAAAATACAAAATGCTGTTTGAGATTCATGTATGGGAAAAAAAGACTAATTTCAAAGGTTTTTTAAAAATAATGTGGTCCTTACTTAGCAAATCCTGTCAAATGAAATTAGCTTATGAAAGTGACCACACAGGGGAGACAGGATGCTTACTACCTCAAGACGCAGAAATGCCACCACATTCAAGGACATCCCTGTGAATGTACTTGCTCCTGAACCCACTTCAGTGTTTAGCTGCTTCATAACTAGCCAAGACCGGAAAGGTCATTCCAGCTTTCTCCACTTTTACAGAGATGTTCAGTACGGTTTTCCAAATGTTTACTATGCTACGCAAACTTAAATTTGTTTACCTAAGGTAATTTTTCAAAGACAGAAAAAGAAAGAATTATTCCAAGGCCAGAATACACTTAGTAGCTTGAGGTTATAAAGAAGCTGAGAAATTCAGTTATCTTTAAAGGTACAGGCCTGTTTTAAATTTGCATGTCTTTTTTGTTTGCAACTAAGGCTCTGTGGTATGACTTCAAGATAACACAAATAAGAGCTTTTAAGAGCATATGGAGAAGACAGAAAAACATTTAGCTCTCAGGGCAAGCAAACAGTTGTTTCCAGAGCATCGCCATGCACACCAGAGAAGAAGCCATAAAGGAAATGACTGGAGGAACACCAAATACCTGAATCCCTCTGGCGTTGGGATAATTAGATGTGGGTTAGGAGGGTCACTATGGCATCGAGGTACCTTCACAGGACGAGGGCTGTTCCGATGAATAGCTGCCAATGGAAATGGCAACAAATACGATTTGTTGAAGTGATCAATAGAAAACTGACACACCAGGCAATTATTAAATGTAAAGGGAATATGTCTTAATCTTGTCAGTGACCAAAGTAAAACCATTCAAGAGTAAAAACTTAATTACAAATATTACATCATTTTTTAAGTTACGAAAGCTATATTAAACACACAATTTTTTTTCACCAAAACCAATTTTTAAAAGATGTATACTGAACAAACAAATGATTACACTCACTTTAGAGGTAGATGAAAATGTGGCACTTCTCTAATATAAAGGAATTCTCTATGCTATCTATACTTAAAAAGATCTGGTCATGCAAATATTTCAACAGGCCCTACGCTGGGGGAGTGAGTCACTGTCACATTCTTGAGTACATGAAGTTTTATTTGATTCCTTTAAGACAAACCAAGTAGATGGAGTATAATTTAACTGTTCTTTTTTCCAGAGTATGTTCTCTTTTTCTTTTAAATATTATAGTAAAAGTTAAATACAGATAAAATTTAAAATGAAAACTTTAGAGATTTTACCTAGTGATTATAAAAATGCTGAGCATTCCATTTTCCCAACAACTTATGTAAACAGGAATGGACGTGTGTTATAATCTGTCCATCCTCACACTTTCCTCTCAGTTCTACTCACCCTGCTTCACCCCTGCTGGAGATTGAACTCAGGGCCTCGTGCATGCTCGGCAAACGCTCTACCACTGAGCACATCTCCAGCCCTGAACTTTTAACTATCTGATTTTACCCTTCAAGTTTTGTTTTTCCATGTCATATTTTCTCTTCACACTGATAATTTCAACTGAAATGGGAATCCTCTTTCTTCCTTCATGGTTTTGTTTCCTTCCTTTTAATAACATTACACAGGAGAGGTGGTAGCAAACTCAGAGAGATCTAAAATTCCCTTGTAAAAATTGCAGAACAAAACCCAAGCAACTATTAGCAGAAAGCGAGGAAATCTGAGTTTGGTTCCTTATCTCAATTATTCCAATATCGTTCGAGTAAAAGAAACTCAAATAAGTAACAAAGGTGAAAAGGACAAAGAGAACGGGGCTGGGTTGTGCAGTGGTGGAAGCTCGCCTAGCACGCACAAGGCACTGCGTTCGATCCTTTGCATCACATAAATATAAAATAAAGATATCGTGTCCACCTAAAACTTAAGAACAAATATTTTTAAAAAAAAGGAAAGAATAAACAATTTGATGAGGATGATGTCATTAATTCAGCAAAGACTGGGAAGTACTTAATCAAGAACTACTACAACACTTTCCCATGAAGGTATAGACATTCTGTTTTAAAAAGAGCAGGCATGCACACACACGTTTAATATTCTTCATACATGAAACAAAACATTTATTTTAAGAGTGTAAGCATGTTTATTTATTTATTTAATGTTGTGAAACTGACATTTCATTGGGAAGAAAACCCAAATGGCCAATAAATATAAAGCAGATGTTCAAATTTCACTAGAGGTCAACATTTATCATAGAGATGTTTTCATGGCCAAAATAAAGACAAGCCCATAGAGTAGTGAAAGAATTTAGTACAACCACGATGTCGGCAGTGTGGCCAGAAGAAGATGAATTAGATCTGAACCTGTTGACATGGAATTATTTCTACATTGTCAGATGAAAAAAGGAGAGATTAATATCCAAGATGAACACATTTTTATACAATAAATGCAGAAAAGCAACCCTATAGATGCTTGTATAATTATGTGAGCAGAGAAAGGTACGGTGAAATGTGCCTGTGCAGGTGCACGAATAAAGAGAAAACACAGAAGGCTGCACATGAGGCTACTGTCATTAGCTGCAGCTTACAGCACAAGAGGAAGAAAGCAAGCAGCAGCAGCAACATGACAGCTGATGTGCACTCAATTTCATTAATTTTCCTTGCCGGAGAAGAACACAAAACCAAAAGACAACTCTCACTGTGTACAGGACACTAGAGTGTTTACAAAATATTATTACCTTATTTACTCCTCGTTAGCAGCCCATTTTACACATTACAAGGGGAGACTCAAAGATGTTAAATGAGGCCCAGGTCACTTGCTGTCAGGCAATCTGACTCTGAGTTCAGTTTTACCATCCCATAGTGGCTGAGGGGACAAAGGACAACTTGAGCCTACAGCAGGCACTATTAACTGTCCCACCAACAGTTTGAAGTGACAGGCATATTCAAAGATCATGGACTCAAATACTACTGGTGATTACCTTTGCATTACAGCAATGTGAGTATTTTTCTTGTCTTTTATAATTTTTCCTACATCAAAAATATTCCTTAATGTACGTCCTCTCCATTTTTCTACATATTTTTTTTCTGTTATAATTGCTTTACAAAGAAAATACTGCTTACGCCATAAAATATTTTAAAGAAGATATGTGTACTGAATTACTGAATATGGATTCTTAGAAAAAATATTTTAAGAGATCAGAAAATCAAACTCTATTTAAGCCAGTTTGATGGGAACACAGTGGGCTTTGTATACAGCTCAAATAATCTTACAAAAAATAATCTCCATTTTTACAATAGTCTCGGTAGAAAGAGTTTGTATAAAATAAATGAGTCTCAAAGCTTAACAATCAATGATTAATACTTGTTCTTATACTAAATTTTCTGAAGCTAGCAAGTACCCTTTAAGAAATACAGTTCATGTTCAAAAATTTACATTTATAAATTATTTTTGTGTGATTTAAATTGTATAAAAGTTTTGGGTTTTCACTTTTGGATGCTTATATGCAGATACACTTTTGTTTTATTCAGATTGTATCAAGAATAACATGATACTTATTAGTCTCTTCTTGATATTTTGTTTTTAAAGTTTCAACATAGACTGTAAAACTATATAGCCTAATAATAATTGAAAACTGTAGTTAAAGTAATGTATACTATGCCATAACATTACTTATTCTTAAAAAAAAAAAAGTAAAAACAAATCAGAATTTACTACCAAGGAATGGGGAAATGGGTTCCTAGGAAAACTTGTGGAGAAAAATGGTTGCCACTCTTTTCCAGAAATAAGGGAAAGGGGAAGAGAAGTTATTCACCCACCTGCAGTGTCTTTTGACCTTTTCAATATTTCCTCCCCAGGAGCAAAGATTTTAAAAGGAAGAGTAGAATGGTAGTATTGATATATTTTTTTAAAAAAGAAGGTAGTTTCACCTTGCTAACTAGCAGGAAACAGCCTTGTGTTGATATTTTAATCTTCCTATTAATGTGGAATTCTCTAAATATATACCTCATTTCTATCGCTTTCACTGTCATTTCCCTAAATACTCTTAAAACATCTCACAAGATGACCTGCTCTTATCCCAACCGGTAGGCTCCAGGAGAAATGCTGGAACAGCTGTCTTACCAAGGTACAAACCTGTAACAGGACTGTGTGGCTTTCCTATGACGTGGCCGATGCATTCGTTCATCAAGGCTTGTAGGCTCTAGAAACCAAAGGGAAATGGGAAAGAGAAGAGACGGCAAACAGAGCCTGCATTACATCAGCAGTACAAGTTAGGTTTCCAGTACATTTAAGAGACATGCTACTAAAAAATAGGTTTAATCACAAATTAAACACAAATGAAATGTAAAAGAACACAGTACAAAATTCCATTTTTATAAATAAGCACAAATTAGCAGTCAATTGCCCATGATGCATTGATACACATAAGCAAAGGACTTCTCATGTAACCAACTCTATCACTGGGAAGATAAAATAAACAAATTCACATTTTAAAGAACATTTTAAATCTGATGGAATTAATCAGAATAGTGATAAAACTTAACTCAAGCATTACATTGAAGTGAAATAGCTAATCCTTACTCAGTTTATAAAATGCAGAAACTAATATTTTAGAAGTACCAGGGTTAACAAACAACTGGATACCAGATAATGACTTAATTTAACCCTATTGTGATTAAAAATAAAAGCATTTAAGATCTTGCTATGCTATTTAGAGTGTTCCAAGAACCATATTTATATATGAAAACACATAAACAAGAGAATAGAGAGTGATTGACTTCTTTCTTTTTATTTAATTTTTTTTGTAGTTGTAGATGAACAGAATACCTTTATTTTATTTATTTATTTTTATTTTATGTGGTGCTAAGGATCAAACCCAGTGCCTCACGCATGCTAGGTAAGCGCTCTACCACTGAGCTACAGCTACAGCCCCTCAATTTGTTTCTTAATGAAAGAAAATTATAGAATATTCCATACCAAGAAGTCATCTTCTGGCAGAGCTGAAATAAAGGCAGGTTCAATGGCTTGCAGAAAATCAAATCCTTGAGTTGCCCACCTGTCACATGAAAATGTTCAATAATCACAAACCCACCAAGGAAATGCTATAGCAGTCTCATATTACATGATAATGGAAAGTAATATAACTGGAAAATTACTCTTTAGAACTAAATACATGTTTTATCTTTATACAAATGCCTGTGTTGAGTAAGTTTATAGTAAAAGTTTTCTAATAGCTAACAGGATTTCCTAAGTATAGATTTTCTTTTCTTTTCTTTGTGGGTAGGGCAGGTAAAAAGGGACTGAACTCAGGGGCACTAGAGCACTGAGCCACATCCCCAGCACTATTTTGTATTTTATTTAGAGACAGGGTCTCACTGAGTTGCTTAGTGCCTCACTGTTGCTGAGGCTGGCTTTGAACTCTCGATCCTCCTGCCTCAGCCTCCTGAGCTGCTGGGATTATCGGCGTGCACCACTTAGGCGTGCAGCCTAAGTATATATATTCAGTAAAACAACAACAACAAAAAAAAAAAAAAAAAAACTGATCACTATCAAGTTTAGAATCCTCCTTGTTACACCACCTGCTCCAAAACTTCATATACCATATAGGTACAAAATTCCACCAACCCTAGACGACTCATGCAGAAGGCATGCTTCTGGGACATTACCTGGGTCTTGTACCTCTACCACTCTCACATTTAGTCAGGACATAATTCATCCATTTCCGGGCAAAGCTTATGTATTTGTCTCCTATCTTCTGTCTGAACTCTCCAGACATCAAACGAACAACTTCTTTATGGTACTGTAAGAAGATTTCAAGTACATCAAAATTATAAAAAAATTTATTATAGTAATGCCTACACACTATAATGTCATGTCTGCTAAAAATGTCATTATCTAAAACCAAAAAGTAAAATCCAATTAAATCTTTATATTCTGAACTGCATGAAGAATTAGTGTCTAAAAATGCAGTATCATAAAGAAGAATGTGTTTATGATATTAAACATCTCTTAAAGTTTTAAAATGTAGTAGAAAGCTGTTAAAACAAAATAAAAACCAGGCAATTATCTAACAATTTAAAAGTCAACTAAAATTTCCAATATTTGGCAGCAACGTACAGTAATATTCTTGGCTAAACTATGATTACAACAAATCAAGTTTGTTGTTAAATGAGTCTTAATACTTCTGTAAGTAACTTACAAAGCAGTTATTAAAGTGTACTACATTGTTCCTCTTATTTTACCTACCTCGAACCCAAAATTGTACCCCTGAATCATTGCTTCTCGGTAATACTGCTGCAAGGTGACAGATTCAGATTCATCAACTTCGGCATCAAACTCGGAGGTGAACATGTGGTCTACGCGGTCAATGGCATCACTTATTCTGTTGCAGAGCTCTAGTGCGTCATTCTGAAGAGTGTGAAGTCACGATGGACACAAAATGACACAAATCATACATTACTTACTGCATTTAAAAAGGAATGCTACATTCATCATCACACTGACATTAACTACCACAACACATTATGATCACTTTTAGTTAGCAAAAGAAATCACTGAATACAGAGGGAATTATATTATTTTCATTTTTATTTGTACTTGGCATTCTTTAACATTTTATAAAACACAAAAGGAAAAAATCCACTTAAAATGATAACGCCTAATTACAATCTGGTCTTTGATAGGTGCTGGTGTCTTCAATATTTCTGTTTATCAACCACCAGAAATGTTACTGGCACTGCCTGGAGATATTTTTGGTTATTAAAATGGAAGGAAGTAGAATTTAACAGCACATGGTGGGCAGAAGCCAGCAACGCTGCTAAACATCCCCCAATGCACAGGACACACCCGACAACAAGTAATTATTTTCCCAAAATGTCAACAGAGCAGATGATAAGACACCAGACTACAACAAGCTTTAATTGACTCCACAGGCAATATCACAACAGCTTCAGAATGCTCTCCCTTCCCACCTGTCCTTACACACACCTGTGTGCACACAGAATCCATCAGACAACTGCCCCCATATATGATTACAAAAATATATTTCTCAAATCATCAGCATTTCCCTGAAGCTAAGAAAATAAAATGGTTTTCACCCAGCATATTTCAACAGCCTTACCTGCTACTGTTACTTTCCACTGCATATATCAAAATCCAGCCAAATTAGACCATGCGATGGTCAGCACATATCCACCACCCTGAGCCGTGGACACACATGCCCAAATGTTCCTTCCTGATTTGCATCTTTTGAAACCCTTCAAGTTGCTGTTACGGGGCCCTAAGCCTTCGGGCCTGTGTAAGTTTTTAGGTCCTTAGGGTATAAACTCCCCAAGCTCAAGAATAATCAGCATCTTATAAAATCCTCACACTCCAGAGTTCATCAGCTCAGACTAAAATAAAAGACAAAAGTCTCCCGCTCTGCCACTGGTGTGAGACTACAATTTATAGAAGAGAATTATAGATAAATAAGACAAGTCAGATTGGTAGGGAAAAAAGCAAATGTCTTTCGAATGATTTGTCTCGTCTTTTCAGGGTTTACTTTTTTAAGAAATCACACCTTACTGTGACTGAGAAGACATAACTGATGGCTTGTGGGAAAATGTAGATGAGACCAAGACTGATAAATGCGTACAAAATAGAAAGTGATGAAAACAGAAAAAAATGGGAAAAGAATACAGGCTCATGCTTGTCAGAGACTTTGAAGGCCTTTGTGCCCATGTACAACTGATTATTTTCCCTATTATAGTTAATTTGGCTGAATCATTTGTTCCTTTTTGAAGGAGAGGGGTTACTGAGGATTGAACTTGGGGCACTTGAACTGAGCCACCTCCCCAGTCCTATTCTGCATTTTATTTAGAGACAGGGTCTCACTGGGTTGCTTAGTGTCTTGCTGTTGCTGAGGCTGGCTTTGATCCTCCTGTCTCAGCCTCCCAAGCTGCTGGGATTATAGGCACGTGCCACTGCGTCCTTGGAATCTTTTGTTAAACAAAGGAATAAATAAATCTTCCTTTAGATTACATGTCATTGATATGGAACTCTGGTAGTAAATCCTGGAAATTGCTAAAAGAGAAATTAATGTACATTAGGAATGAAGAGACCTAGAGTCCAGCTTCAACTTTGCTACTCAGCCACGTGACCATTATGAATTCACTTAACTGCTCGATTTTCACTCCTTTCCAATTAAAAAATTTCCTCAGTTCCAGAAAGGGTTGATATGAGGAAAAGTGTGTATTGGGGAGGGAGGGAGAATGGAGGGCAACTTCAGAGCTCCTATTCCCCAAATAACATTATGTCACGTCTCTCGACTCTTCCACAGCAGCATGCCCAAAGGTAGTCATCAGAGCTGGGGAAGGAAGAGGAGGTGCAGTACCTTGAGCTGCTGCAAAGCTCTGGCAATGACTGGCTGACTGGACGTTTGTTCCTGGCGTAGAGTCATAAGCCCCTCAATGGACTGCTGGAAGGATTTTCTGTGCATCGTGAGGTGAGCTGACTGCATGACAACTAGTAAAAGATTGTCCACCTACGAGGGAAATCAGACACAGGGTATGACAAAGACCAAAGGCTGCTTTCCCACTCTAGTTCAAACCTCATCCAAAAGCAATGTCAACCCCACAGCCACCGGGTCAACAACCACCTGACCAGAGAGTCAAGGCAAGCAAAGTTGCTCTCATAGAGCAACGCTCTGCAGTGGGCAATGACGTCCAGGTTTTCCCGCACAGTGGAGAAGAACCCACCGCAATACGCAGGCCTGCAGCGTTGACGTAGCTAGACCTCCCAGTAGTCCACACTGCTGGTGTAGTGTGGAGTGTGGGGGTGTGAGCATGGGCTCTGGAGCAGCATGTCAGGGTGGAAAATGCAGAATGCAGGAACAGGACAAGGATCAGATAAGGGGGCTTGTGTGAATCATTTAAGAGATCAAAACTGTATTATTATTATTATTTTTTTTGTCTAACAGAAATAGTCACTGCCGTATTTGAAGTTCACTGTTACAACCATCATTCTCAAAGTTCCAAAACAACCAACCAATACAGAACTGAAGAACAACAGTGAGGCTGAAAGGAGGAAAACTAAAAGAAACTATAACCACTCAGGAAAGGGACGATGACTTTCTGACTGTGACAGTAGCCCTGAGGAGGCAGGGAAAGCATTACTTACTGGATACACTTCTGGTGTGTCAGGTCTAGTGATTAACTGCAAGGGGGGAAGCTAGATTGATATTACCTGTCATGTTCCTGGCTTAAATGAGTGGGCAGCCTGCACCATCCCCTCACCTGGGGAGACAGAGCAGGTCTATGGGCCGGAGGGAGAAATAACGAAAGTGACTGGGTTCTGGTTAGGCTGACTAAGAGGCACATGGACACTCCCATCTCTGTCCCTAAGCTGGACTCAGGTATCATGGGAAGCTCCTTACAGTTAAAATCAGTGAGTATATAAACTGACTGATCCTTATTATAGGAGCAGGAATAGCCATTGCTATAAAAATAACTAAATAACCAGTAAGCCAGAATACTTAGGGTACTGGAATTTCTAGAATTAGAAATTAAATCACTGAGATAATTCTTTTAAGACATGGGTCTCTAGACTTAACTACCTGAACTAAGGAAAGGCATAAATAAAACAGATGTATCATTTGAAATATTCCAGTATAATGTAACATAATTATAAAATTTAATGGAACATTTCAGTACAAATTATGCTGAAAATTACCAGTAGAACACTGAAGCACTCCTTTGGGAAGCATATTCTTGAGCTAACCAGGGCAGTTAAACCCATCATGGGCTAGTAAAAATTTATTTTTCTGAAAGCATTTTAAGTAAATAAAGTAGCTGGAAGGTGGGGGCCCAGAGAGTGGACGTGGGACCTGGAGTGAGACTGACCTGCATACTTCTCAGGGTATCCACGGTCTCCACCTGAGGCACTAGCTTAACAGGCTGTGCGTCCCAAGTGCCCCAGCCACCGTCTGAGTCCCGGGCCCAGTCACTGGGCTTGGTCAGAAGCAGGTAGGCGTCCATGAGCACGTCGTCTGGGTCCTTTGCACAGTCCTTCCCCGCAGCGGCATTGAGCAACTGCAAGACGATGCTCTTCTCCTCCGCCAGAGAGTCCGGAACAAACACTTGCAAGTTCTCCAAGCCAGGAATCTGTACCTAGAAAAGAAATGATCCAGGCTTATGCATTTACAGAAATCTGTTATTTAAAAACAAAACAAAACAAAAAAACAAAAGCAGCTTCAGGGGACAGGATTTGGGAAAGACAAGAATGTGAGCAGTATGGGGAACAGCAAGCAACTGAGGTCAAAGTGACGGAAAGAGAAAGTCTGGGAATGGACTGGGGGAGGTTCTTGCAGTCTCTCCAGTTATGGAACATCTTCTTATTGTTCAATTTTCAACCACAAAATACTCCTGGGAGGGAATGGAACAACTTCAGTCAGCACTGGTGTGTGAAGCTTTTCAGGTCACCTGATACTCTGCTGGGGGTCAACATCACCCATCATTTTAACAAGGGACAATAATGTGGTGCTGTATGGGCCACACATCCCACCCTAGGCCACACATCCCTCGGTGTGGCATAACATTTCCAATGACAATAACATATATAGATTCCAAAGTACTAAATCTCAAGCAAAGGGAAGTAAAGATGGTGACTCAAAAAGTGGTTCCAGTGATAACCCGGACACCAACATCAAAGATCCATATAAAAACTTCAAGCTGCTTCAGGAAAAGTGAGGGTGAAAAAGTCACTATTAAAAATCAAGATTATCTTTTCATATACATTATTTTAACCAAGTAGTATATGTAAATATTTGATTACTTATCTGCATTCTTAAGATATGTTAAGGCAAATAAAAAGTGTTTTTCTAATTTTCACTAGGAAATTATGGGGCAGTTATATAATGGGGTGAATGTATGGCCTCCAAAGCCTAAAATATTCATTATCTGGACCTTTTTGTAAAAGTATGCCTATTTTAGAAAAAAGAATGAAAGGCAAAGTATTTCAAGTATACTTATTTACCTTCACGTACTGTTTTGCTTTTAGAACATCTAGTAGGTTTCTAACCGGGGCTGAGAGAATAAATTCTGCTGCTATTTCCAGGTCCTAGGATCAGTTACAAAGAAACTTCTTTAGTATTAGCTTTCTTAAAAGTAAGATAAAAGAAAAATTTTTTTTAAAAATAAAGGTAGATAGTCAGGTTTGCAAACTCACCTTCCTCAACATTTTAGCAAATCCAAGTGCTTTTGAGGCTCTTTCTCTGGCTTCGTGGAAAAGCTCCTTGAGTGCCCGACTGATCTCTATAACAGACCTCCTGCCAGCAGATCAAAGCCGGGTCAGAAGCCATCAGGTGTGCCCCAGACACAACAGCATGAATAACAAAGATGAAGCAAATCCCAAGTCACAGTAACAAAGACTGCAGGTGTTTTCAATGGGAGCAAGCCATTACTGTGAACGTATACATAATATGGAGAAGCTGGCTACTCGGTTTGGTTTTCTGGATGCACATGTGTGCAGCTCCTGATTCAATCCTGGGCAAGCACTCCACCTCTAAGCTACATCCTAGCCCACTCCTCAGTTTTATAAGAAATACTCATGTCCTTTAAATATATGCAGGATACCTTCAAGTAACAATAGGTCAAATTCCTAAAGGTTTCATTGATAATTTCTTGGAATTTGAGATACGCACAGCCTAACAACTGGCTCTGCAAAAGCATGGTGGCATGTAATACATGTCCATCTGTGAGGTGTAATGCTCCCACTGTGGAGGATCTCAAGGCAGCAGTGAGACTCCACAGAGCAGTGCTTGGGAAGGGATGTGCACAGTCAGTTGAGGCAAGCCAGTTTCAACACACCACTGTGCATAAAGCTCCTATTAAATCCATCCCTAGTGAACAATTAGAGCATCATAAAATGTTCTTTAGTTCAATATCTGTCACCTTGAACTCTTATGTTTATTTAAAATCTATGATATTAGATCTCAAAACTACAAGACCTATAAACTGACGCATTCTATTTCTCAACTACTCAATTTGGTTTCCCCAGGTGAGAACATGTGTGGGAACCCCTTTCTTTAACCTTGGCATAGAAACATCCCAAGTATTTTGAAACCCAAAACGTGTTTTGCATCAAACTTTGGGTGGTGAGAGACAGAAAACATTCTAGTTCTGGAGAGCCAGTTTCATTTGAGCATTAGTTAAGACTGAATTACATATGACTGATACACGGCCACAAAACGGCTCGATGGCAGATATATATGCCACAAATAGCAATTTCAATGGTTCATCACAAATAGCATCTGCATAGAACTGGAGGAAATTCAATAGGGGAGTAAACCATGATTTCATATATTTAAGCTTAAAGTTCAGTAGAAAGGAGAAGCTAAATTTACCCACTGTCATTAACACATACCATGTGCTGCTACAGAAGTTTCAAAAGACAGAAACATAACATCTACTTAAAGACATTCCAGAAATTGTGGATGGAGATCACTGATTCTACTCATTTTTGGTCAACTTCATCCTTTACTCTAAAGGTATTATTTTCATTATGTGAAATAAACTCTTAAATTCACTTTCAAAAAATTTCTCACATGAAACCATAACTAAGAGACATAAAAAGACATGACAGTCAGAAGCAAGTCCCGCTAAGTCTATTGCCCAACTCCTCCAGGCGACACATCTGGGGCTGGACAAGGCTCCCGCAGGCTCAGCACTGACAGCAGAATGAGAGGAGAAGTGGAGCAGGAAGGGGCACAGCTCCAACCTTATTTCGTCTGAGGCACTGCTGTCGTCAGCACTGGTCCAAAACTCGGCACAGCTCTCCTGCAAGCCAAATTCCAGAAAGCTCCCTGTGGATTTCAGCAGCATCCCTGCGATGTCACTAGGGGAACAAGAATAACAAGAATAAAACTGGGAAGAAAAATCTTCCTAAAACTAAAAGGCTCAGCTACTACTATAATAACTTAAAACTCAACAATGAGAATTTTTCTTCTAATATAAAATAATGATTATTGTAAAAAAGTAAAAATCTAAATTATAACACATACCTATCTTTGTTTTATACCCCATGATTTCATCACAAACCATAAAATTTTCTTTTTTGGTTGTTGTTGTTACCAGGGATTGAACCCAGGGGTGCTTAACCACAGAGTCACATCCCCAGCCTTCTTTAGTTTGGCAGGGCCTCACGAAGTTGCTAAGGACCTCACCAAGTTGCTGAGGCTGGCCTCAAACTTGTGATCCTCCTGCCTCAGCCTCCCAAGCCAACAGTCGTGAGCTACCACACCCAGCCTTATGTTATATTTCTAGTGGCTGTGTGATTATTACACAAATGTTATTTCCATCTTAAATAAATGTTACAAAATGTTATGAAATGATACAAAATGTCAAACTAAATGATGGGATACAAAAGCAAAATGAATTACTTCAATGCAACTATTTTTGAATTTCTCTCACAACTATAGTTGACAAACATGAAATACTCTATATAGCTGATCCTTCTCATTGAACACACCATCTAAACATTAATGTTAAAATGAACACCCAGTAGTCAAAAAAATCTAAAAGAATATAATAAAACTTCAACAACTGTCTAATGACCTCGATACTGTTCAAGGAAAGGCACTTATCACCTAGCCAAAGAAGGCAGGGAGGCACAGGACCCGTAGTAGATATGGTGGACGGCAAGTGCGAGGGTTGCTGTCAGAGAAGGAGCAAACCCAGCTGAACGCAAAGCTGTTTCATGGCCAGAAAGCCCTGCAACCACCTTGCGCAAGTGTCTAATATTAACAGGGAGAAGAGCAGGAAGAGGGGGTCTGTTCAGGAGGACAGAAAGGGGGAAGCCAGTTCAGGAAGAACAACAAACAGGATCACGCATGGAGATGTGTCAAGCAGAGGCATGTTAGTGAAAAGGAAACCGCCCCAGCCAAGAGGAGCAGAGGCTGCTCATGCCACCAAGGGTCAAAGTGAGACTGGGACAGTAAATGGGGCCATGCTGGGAAGAGCCTTGGATGTCACACGACTTTACTTGATCATCTGTTGGACAAGTAAGTGGGCACCAAAAATCTAAGTAGGAAAGGACCTGATAGACACATGCTTTTAAAAAGAATATCATACAAGAATATCCAGGGTGGATTTGCTCAACAGTGACTGAATGCCTATTATTTATTAGGAAGGAGTAAACAAAATAGGAAAAAAGCTCTCCGGTGAAGAGAGAGAAAAAATAAAATATATCGTATTTCAGATTAATAATCAGTGCTTTGGAGAGAGAAAAAAAGCTAAGGAGTCCTTATGGGTAGAAACTCTGATTTAAAATAGGCTGAGAAGGTAACATTTGAACAAAGACCTGAAGGAAGTGGGGAAATGAGTCATGAAAATATCTGGAAGAGCAGTCCATGGAAGGGGACCAGCAACTGCAAAGGGCGGGTGGCAAGAGCCAAGCCCAGCCTATGAGAACAGAAGGTAGGTCAGGTTGGACATGCAGGAAGCAGAGTCTAAGAGGAGATGAGGGCCAAGGTCCGTCAGTAAGAAGGCAGACTATGCCCAGCCCCAAAGTCCACTGTCCAGGCATTCTCACTAGACAGAGAGCCACGGGAGTGTTCAGAGATGGCCTGCTGTGCCACGTAACAAGGTCCATCTGATTCTGGTGAGGTGCAGGCAGAATAGGGAGGTGATTTAGAGAGTACTGCCCTGACATGTGAACAATGCCAGCTCAAGAAGAGCAGGGGCAGGAGTGTGAGCAGAGGTCCAATTCTGCATGTGTTCTCAGGGCCAGCCAAAAGGACCAGAAGCAGCACATGTTCAAGAAATAAGTGAGGGCGGATGGCAGAGCAGAAGCTGTGGCTCCAGTACAGCAGATGCAGTGGACTGCAGACCTGGGACCCTGAGATGGGCAGTCCACACAAGGGGCAGCAGGGAGGACAAGGAGCCTCTCAGAATAAGGAGTGGGAGGCAATAGCCAGAGCCTGGGCTCAGAGCATCTGAAGGACAAGCAGAAGACAAAGATACAAATGCTGAAAGGGAGAAATGAGGGTGCAGTGAAAATTACATATTTCTAGTGTAACTAGCAGGAACCTATTCAAAATTTTCTTCAACAAAGCTTGATAGACTGGAAACAGCAACTACAAGCAGAAAATACAAAATATAACATAAGTTATAGGCAAAGCACAATTAAGGGAAATAAAGTGGGAGGGAGACTGGGGGCGCGGTGATGCTGAAAACAGCAAGGAGAGCCTTTTTTAAGAAGGCCGACTATGGGAAAGCCTGCCTGGGGACCACAGCCTGAAGCCCAGGAGCGAGGAGACAAGAGCAAGTTCACTGCTCAGAATAAAACGGGATGTAAGAAGACCTGACAATCCAGGCAGAAAAGTGGATAAAAGATTCTGAGACATTCAGATGGGACAGAGATCAGCCAGGAGCTGGAGTCAAAAGCGCACCTGACATGGAAGTTGAGGGGCTAGAGCATGACAGGAAGAAGCGAGGGTGTACGTGACTTATGAAAAGAAGCAGAAGAAATACCAACATATGAGCAATGAAGAGAGAGCACAAGGAGACACCGACAGGGTCCAGAGCACAGGAGAGTCCCGAGCTCACGTGAGTCAAAGCAAGTCAGACTGGAGTGGCCACTGGCAGAGTCCTCTGAACTGCAGCCTGGGCTCAACAGTGTGGGTCTGACCCAGGAGGAAACACATTCCTACAACGGAACAGTGCTGTGCTCCCTCCTGCAGACCGTCCTGGTTTCTGTCTATATGCTTTCATCAAGCATAAACCAGTTATGAAGAGATGTGTGATTAGGCTAAATTACTAAAAAACTGTCAGTGGAAATACGTAAGTTCTGACTGTCCCCACCACAACTGAAACATCCAGGTCTATTCTACCCTTGGAGCACTTCCTTCCTTTTATTAAAATGATATAACAAGACAAAAAAAAAAAAAGAGGGTTTACCCTAAAGCAGGATTTCTCAGGTTCTAAATGGATACTTTGGGTGGATACTTTGAGGTTCTAAATGGATACTTTGGCCTGCTGTGGGGCCCGTCCTGTGCAGTGCAGGATGTCCAACCCGGCTTCTGCCCACCAGGTGCCAGTATTATGTTCTCCAAATGTGACAATCAAAAATGTCTTCATATTGCCAAATGTCCCCAAGGGTCAAAATCAACTTTGGTTGAGCACCACTATTCAAAACTTGGAAGAGGGGCAGGTACATTACAGGTATGAATGATTATAATTTTCAAGTAACTGAACATTCAAACGTGTGAAAGAGACTCCACGGGCAAACCAGGAGAAGAGTGAGAAAGGAAAGAAGCCATACTGTGAAGCAGAAAGATTCCTACCAGAAGAGTTTTCCAGCCTGTGCCTCTCCTCCCCGTATGTAATGAGTTATTTCTTTGGTGAAATTCCATTCTTCTTCTAACAGATTTTTTAAACTATGGGATGCTTGAGGTAATTGCTGTAGCATTTGGATCCAGCTTCTCATGTAATCAAAATATACCTTAAAATACAAAAATATAAAAGGAGATATTTGAGAGTAAATTCAGCAATCCACATCTTCACCTCTATTAACAAAAGATACGAATCAGACAGGCATGTCAAAAGGGACTGTGGAGAGCATGCAACAGAGGCGAGGTCTCATCAGCTAAGGTCTAGGGTAGATCATTTTTAAAACTGTATAACTCTTCAGCAACTTCACACATCATCCACATCCCTTTACATGCCTAATAACTAAAAAATTCACAATGTACAGGAAAGCACAAATAATAGGGAAAACAGCACTTAGAAATGTTCCTTATGGTATTGGGAATAAATTTATTAAAGTATGTTGTATTCACATACAAATATATGAAACACAAATCCTACTGTTACATATTTTTATAATATAATCAATAAAAAATTTTTTAAAAAGAAATCTTTATGATGAACAAACGTGACTGTGGTTCCCATAGGAGAGTAGGATCTTTGCTGGTTTCACTGTTCTTTTTAGCTGGGGGCAGATGTGCACTGAGGCGAACATGCCGTACCTCCCCTACCTGATGCCCAGATTTGTGTGGCCTAACTTCCCAAGGTTCATTACACACTTAAGATGTATGACCAGACTATCAGTTGTCCTGAAGTGGGTCTGTGCCCACCACCACTTCTACTGTGGCAGCCCACCAGGCCTCAGCCCTCCTTTGACTTAGCTGCTGGGTGGGAGAGTTTTACCTACAAGCAGTTTTTCTCAAGACAGGCTCAGAGAGGCTGTTCTGACCTCAAGAACACACCCGAATCACACACTCTCTCCCTCAGGACACCTTCTGACACTGAGTGGGACATTGCCATGAGGCCTGATGCCCAGCTGCCACGTTGCTCTCGACTGCCAAAGGTGACTTGCCTCCTGCACTTAGGAGTTCCCAGGATTCTTTCTCTACCTTCAAGTTCAGTTTTTTCACAGACTACAATGTAAGAGTTCGCTCTCTTTTTGTTTCTCCTCAGAACCAGTGATAACTTTCAGTCTGTAGATTGCAAATCTTTCTTTCATCTCAAAACAGCATTCCTCTGCTGCATTTCTGAAGGCTCGGGTCCCCCACCATCCAGCTGTACAGTGGTGCTCTGCAGGCCCGGGGCCACTCGACCAGAGCCGTGTGTGACCCACCATCTTCCCAGAAGAAGCGAGTTTCGCACACTCTGGTGCTCCCTCACCTCCTGGATCTCCCCTCACACCCAAGGGCTGCAAAGAGCTGGCACCCCCACGCTTCCTCACTGCTACCTTCAACCCACTACTCTTCCACATTCTCACTTAAAAAGCTCAACAAAAGAAAGACTCTGCCCCTTGAAGGTTTAGGTTCCAGCTGTACCATCAATTCCGTCTTCACCTGTCATCACCGACTTCCAATCTGCCCGCTTCAGACCTGTCTGTCAGCTCTGGCCTGACCTTCCTAGTCCCCACCCTGATCAGGCTCAGCACCATGCTGTGACTTCGACTCTGCTTCAGTTCAGCCCCCTGGCTTCCTCCTCCTCCAACAGGGCCTCCCTGGTGTCTCACACCAGAACTGCCCAACCTCCCAGGACCAAGTCAACACTCTGAGGCCCTGCCTCCTCCCCTCCTTCAGTTCATTTGTTCACTAACACAACTTCCCGCCAAGCTCACTAGCTGCCAGAGTCCACAGAGCCCGGTCCTTCTCCAACTCACAACCCCCTTCCTGGGTCCACTCTCCTTGTCAGCTGCTCCCACAGGCCCACCCCTCAACACCACTCGTCAGTATGCTGAAGTCCCGTCACTGCTTTTCATCTCACTGCTTGTTAAGACCCCACTGCCAGCCAAAGCACAGCTAGGCCATTCCCTGTGTCCACACTGAGAAGCTGAGAGCCACCAGGAAGCCACCTGTCAGGAAGTCTCACTGTTCTGCTCAATCACAATCGCCCACCATATGACATCCAGCATTCCTGGTGATCGTATTTATTTCACTACTCATTTTTCGTCTCTCTACAACCATCATTTAAAACTCCTCCGTTTCCTCAACCCATTAATACTGTCGCCCCCACTCTTAGCAGAGGAGCTCATCTCTCTTGAAAAAAGAGAGGGTTGAGGCTCAGTGGCAGAGCACTTGCCTGGCTATAGGAGGCACTAGGTTTGATCCTCGGCACCACATACACATAAATAAATAAAAATAACGGTGCATCAACAACTAAAAAGCCAGAAGTCATTAGACATAAAATCTCTCAGCCTCCTGACACCAAAAATGCAAATGTGCACATATACTCCCTGCCTTCTTTACAATGAGCTGCTGTTCCCCCTCATTTCAAAATCTGCATCGTGACAGCCATCTCTTCCTGAAATCAGCACAACTTCCTAGCACAGACTTTCCCTCTGCACACGTGGGTATGTGCACACACACGCATAAATGTTCATCTCTCCCCTTATCAGAGTCAATCCCAAAGGCTGTCAATACTCACAGGCCAACTTAAGAAGCAAGCTTTTACTGGATCCAGTCTTCACGATTCACCTGGCCACACCATCTGGCCCCAGCAGTCACTCTCAGTGACCCACCCTATGTCCCTCCAATTTCACACTTTAAAATTGAATTCTTATACTTCTTTCTCGATACACGTTATGCACTCTAACCCAAGCACTTCCACATGCTGCGCTAGGGGCAACCTGGCGCTGGATCCTACAGCTGCCCCGGCCTCCAGTCCTCTCATCACTGCAGCCAGAGGCCTCTCTTCACTTGGGAACCTTCGTTCCTGCCACACCCCTTCCCAACACAGAGAGCTGGCATCTGCTGCCTCCTGTCGGAAAAGTGTTTATTTCAGTCTCTTTTTCATTGCTTCTGTTAGAAAGTTAGGAGGCCAAAAAACAATCTAACAAATATCACCTAGAACAACAAATATTAATATTTGGTCATATTGTTTCAGAAATTTTTTCTGTAAGAGGGTACCAGAAAGTTAATTCTCCTTTCTCTCTCTTTGTTTCTCTATCCTTCTTCCCCAGAGGCAATAAATATCATGAATTTAGTATGTTTCTTTCCAAGTCTGTATGCTTTATAAAACATTTGTCATTACACAGATGACAACATATATTATACCTTTGGGTATTTTTAAAATTTTTTACATAAATTGGGTTATACTGGATGTATCAACCTTCAGATAAATCCCAGTATCCCTTTCTCAAGAGAATCTTTCCTTTACCTCCACACAATCTCAAATCGTACACTCAGGGTCCACAAAAAACCTGTGCCTCTCCTTTGTAGTATTTTTCACAGCTGGAATTTTTCACGCATGATTAGATAATAACCAGTCTACCCATCACTCCAAAACTCTTACTCTGCACTCATCACTGAATCCTCAGTTCTCTACAAGACACCCAGCAGACAACAGACATCCAATAATTAAGGTGCAGAATGAAAAAATTTTCCCTGCTCCTTAGTTCTTTATCCTTTTGCAGAAACTCTGTGTACACATGGGCTCTTCCTTGTATCTTCTGCAACTACACTTCTTGTTCCTCACTTTCACATTTTCCTTTTGACTTCTCTTTATGTGGTGTTATGGTTTGGCTGTGAGGTGTTCCCCAAAAGCTCACGTGTGAGACAATTCAAGAAGGTTCAGAGGAGACATGATTGGGTTTAGAGAGGCTTATCCCAAGCAGTGAATTAACCCCTTGATAGGATTCACTGAGTAGCAAATGAAGTGGTAGGGTGAGGCAGGAGGAGGTGGGACTTGAGGCGTGGCTTTGGGGTACATGTTTGTATCTGGCCAGTGGAGACCTCTCTCTCTGCTTCCAGATCACCATGTGAGCTACTTCCCTCTGCCACACTCTTCTGCCGCGATGTTCAGCCTCACCTTGAGCCCTGAGGAATGGAGCCTGCTGTCTGTGGACTAAGACCTCTAATCCATGAGCCCCCAAATTTCCTCCTTTAAAATTGTTCTGGTCAGATCTTTTAGTCACAGTGGGGAAAAAAAGTTGAGTAAAACTCGTGGTTTCCTTAGGTCAAGCACAGGTCCTTCCACCGTCCGTTCCCTGCCTTGGTTACTTCTGAGCTAGGGGCCTGGCAATGAGCTGAGGCAGCTCAGCTTCAGTTAGGTCTGTGGCCTCAAACCCTCACCAAGTCGTCTCCTTGGACCACAGACACGCAGTAAGCGCCTCAGTTTCTGAGCAGAGAGGACGCTGTCACACACTGTAACAACCCTGAGTCGTGGACTTTCTTCATAGTAACTTGCTGATCCCTGCCCCCACCCTTCAGCAGCGCTCCCATGGGCAGCTATTCTGGGCTGGCAAGTTCAGTGGGAACACCGAGCATCTCACCACTGCAGCCTGTGTCATGTACAGATCTTTAGTCAACAGCAGAGCTCCACAGGGACACCATGGCTCTAGACTCTCCAGGTCTAAGGTGGGAAGTACTCAGAGCCTGCATCTGCTCTGGTTTAGTCTACATTTCAAGGCAAATAATTCCATCAATCTTTTTAATTTGTGGGATGGTGGTAAAGGAATGGGTACTGTTGCAAATTTTCTCCTTTTCTGAATATGGAATTTTTTTTCTTCTCTTTATGGTGGGTTTCCAGAGAAGGGTACCGGGTAATTAAGAGCTGACTGCCTACCCAAGAGCTATTCTCTCCTTCCGTCCTAACGAGACAATGATTTTTGTTTAGGTTCCCCCAGTCTTCTAAACATTCCCCTGATTTTTCTAGCACACTACAGGGCACAATTTTAAAACCACTGGTAATTTCCAGTTTTTTCATCTATGACAGTACACATACTGACTCATGCAAATCATGGACAGTAAAGCGAAAACTAAACTGTTGCTCCTCACCTGGCCCCACCCCATGCCCATCACGGGGCACAGGTGCCTCTGGAAGCCATCAGAAACAGCTCAAGAAGCAAGGAACTTTTTTTTTTTTTTTCAAAAACTTTCATTTGATTGTCCATGGAAAGCAACAACAAACAATTATGTGTTGCTTTTTACCACAACTTTTCAATAATAAAAATTTTTCTGATGTAGGAAGTAGATATTACTTCAAAATATAGCCATTTGACACACACTGGTCTTTCATGTATTCCAGCCAGTTGGAAAATAATCTCAAATACATCATAATTACTTCTCATAAATACCAGATTATTTTAAATTCCATTCCCTGGCACCTCCTTCATTTTCTACTCATTTAAGGTTGAAAAGCTGTCTGACATGTGAATTCCAAGCCCCCACTGACAATACGAGGTCACGCCACAGCCTTGCCACTGAGAGAAGGAGAAACATGCTGGGTGAGCTCTTGCTGCTGAGGCAAGGCCTGCACTGGTTGGCAAGGGACTCTGGCTTTTTTCTTCCAACGTAGAAAACAGGGGTGGTTCCTGGAGGTGCTGTAGCCAGCCTGAACAGAACACAGTGGAACCAGCAAGAATGAGAGGCCCTCCACAACGACAGCCTCCAAGCAGCAGTTTTCTCATGATTTCACCACCCTGCCAGGAAGCAGGCTCGCCCATGGCCTTGCCCTAGAGACTCCAACACGCACATGCACATCAACACTCTACCGCACACTACGGAAGACAGAGCATGTCAAGCTACAACCCTGGGTCAGGAAGCTCCCAGTCCAATCAGGGAACCCTGAGAAGAGACTGTGTTTACGCTAGATTACAATACAGTTCTCACAGTAACTGTGAAGAGAGTTCAAAGAAGATATAGAAAGAAGGCTAGAAAGGTTAAAATTATCAGATAAGTTTTCTGGAGAAAAATAAACTCTGAAAGTAAGTCTGAAGTAGCTTTAGTTAAGGAGGAAGGATGAGGAGAAAGAAAAACAGTTCTATTAGAAAAGAATAATATAAACAATGGTCCAAAGATCAGAAACACAGGGCAAGTATGATTCGTGTGAGAAGACTGGGCCCCAGGGTAAAACAGGTTCACTCTTGCTCCATCAAGTCGTTTACAAATCCTCAATGTGCCACTTCCTTGAGGAACTCTCCTCTCATCTTTGAGCCTTAGGATCCTTGTGGTAAGCTCCCTTAAGACATCCCCAGAGAAGTTCGAGGGTTCATCTCAGCATACCTGTACCCCAGAGCTATGGACATGTCGGGGTGGAAGTGTGCACCCTGGCCAGTCCTCACCAGATCCCTTTCTTGCTCTTCTGTACTACTTCCATAGCTATGAGAGGTCCCTAGCCCCTGTACCAGGAATTACCCAAAGTTCTGCTAACAGGTGGCTGAATAAAAAGAAGACCAGACTATGATTTTCTTTGTGGACTGTGATGAACTGCCCTAGAATTAGATAATGACCAAGTTGACAATTCTTGCCAAAAATTGGGAGGGAGGGAGGGAAGGAAGGAAGGAAGGAAGGAAGGAAGGAAGGAAGGAAAGGAGGGAAGGAAAGGAAAGGAAGAAAAGGAAAGAAGAGAAAAGAAAAAGAAAAAGAAAGTGAGCTTAAGAAAAAAATAAATGTAATGTGCGACCAGGTCGACCAATTGCAGTGAAAGACAGCCACACTCACCTGGTCCATGTACCCAAGAAAGGCCTCCCTCTTCCTTACCATCAACATCTTATGCAGATCCTCTTCGAAGGCATCAATGTTGCAGTCGGCCTTCTCCAAGTCATCTAGAACCTCCTGCAGCATGAACTGGTAGTACTGCTTCATCAAAAGGCCACCCTTGAGGACCTCTTTACACTCCCTCACCAGCTGCAAAAGAACAGACAAGCTCTACTGTCCACACCACTCGACCAAGAGACTCAGAAAGGGGGAACCTTGCCTCTGAAAACCAAAAAGAGTTTCCACGTTCTTCAAAGTTTATTTTTCATGAATATTGTAGTAGTCTCAATTTAGTAAGAACAAAATAATGAAAATACAGAAATTTTAATATTATAGCCAAGAACTGTTTTTTAATATTACACCAAGATTCTGGTGCACACCTGTACACCCAGTTACTCAGGAAGCTGAGACAGAGGATTCAAATTCAAGACCAGCCTGGACAACTTGGCAAGACCCTGCCTCAAAATAAAAAAAAGCAGGGTTGGGGGGGGGGGTGGACTGCAGATTAGCTCAGTTGGTAGAGTGCCCTGGGTTCAATCCCCAGTACCATTAAAAGAAAAAGAATTATAGCATAGATACACAGAAAATAACATATAGGCAACAACCTGCTTTGCTAAAAGTGCTTACACACACACACACACACACACACACACACACACACACACAAATATTTACTCCTATAAGTAAATTTATATTGAAAGTAAATTCTATAAAGTAAGATCAATTTTTTCTACTAATTTGCATCATTGTAAGAGAGAAAAGAGAAAAATCTTCTGAGGAAACTGGTAAATTTTAGCTAAAAACATAATTAAAGATTCAAACATACCTACATACAGCAGAGCAAAGAAGTTGTTCAAAAACTTTAGTAGAGTTTACCTATTGTGAGGTGTGATTTTTGTCTACCTTCAAAAAGAGTCTAATATTTGCAAAAGCAAGCAAACAAACCCTAAGCTAATCTGATGGAATTAGATGAAAGTCAAGGAAAACAAAATTAAAAGACAGGTAAATTTGTAACATATATATATAGGTCTGGGAGGTCAGGTTATAAGGAGGGAAAAAGGCTAAAATGAGATGACCTAGAAAGTCCCTCACATGGATAATTTTTAGATGGAGTCCTTAAAGGTTTTAAAAGAATTATCTACAAGAGAGCACTATGGCTATAGTTAAGTCTACTAAAAAGTGCTCTGTTCAGATTATTTAGATATAAATTTCTGTATTAAAAGTGTCACGTAGGTGCAATAACTGATCTCTGAATGCATTTGACCAAAAATTTCTATTCTCTTTGTTCCCTAACAATACTACATTATAAAGTGTTTTAACAAAAATTACTATTTTATTCTCACAAGAACCCACCAGCAAAAAATCAGCTCTACCTTGCTTTACCAGGGTGTTGCTGGTGTGCTCTGCGAGGAAGGGAATTCAGTACTTTACTAGAAGGTCCTCAACCGCAATACTGAGGAGAGGCGGGAAGCAGGGCCAAAGTGGACAACAAGATAGCAGCAGAGACGGGCTGGTGGAAGGAGCAGAGCTAAGGTGGAGACAGCTCTGGCAGGTGCCAGGTGCAAACTCAAGTGCCCATTGGCTCCGCTCTTCTACAACAAGCTAAAGACACCTCCCACACACACATCCTGTTCTGAACCTCCTGTACAACCTGATTCACCCTTCCCTCCATCTGTACTGTTCAGTCCTATCATCCTGGCTCTTAAATTCCCAGGGGATGGATGTGGCAGACTACAAAAAAAAAACACAAATCTATCTTTCTTTTCTTGTAGATAAAATCCTTAATTTTTTACTTTAGATAGTGAATATCCATATGTTAACATCACAAAATGTGAATGCAGGCACTCTTCAGCAGTCACTGCTTGGTAAAACTGCATCCAGCATCAAAGCCCCACAAGAGCCCAGCTGGGAAACCAAAAGTTGTCCTCCCTGTTTAAACCACACGTGAACTGCTTAAGCAAGCAAGGAATACAAATACCTCTCCTCTGCATATACTTTCTCTTAATAGAACAAAAAATAAACTTAAAGAATTTAAACTCTTAAGAATGACTCTGTTGCACATGCCTGTAATTCCAGCGGTTCAGGAGGCTACGGCAGGAGGATCCAAAATTCAAAGCCAGCCTCAGCAAAAGCAAGGTGCTAAGCCAATCAGTGAGAATCTGTCTCTAAATAAAATACAAAATAGGGCTGGGGATGTGGTTCAGTGGCCAAGTGCCCTCAATTAAGTTTAATCCCCGGTAACCCTCCCCGCCCCCCACAAAAAAGAATGAATCTATTTACAGTACTCAATGGCTAATATAAAGGAAATACCCTTTTAGAACAAGAAACTGGGTGGTAGAAAGGCTGAACCACAGTCTGATTGAGAATCAGGATCTTTCTTAAACGTAAAGAACGTTTTAAAATCGCCTTAAAAAGCACACCTTAAAAACACGAACATGCATTCGCTATTCCCTATTTGTAACAATTAGGAGAAAAAAATCCTCGCCGTGAAAAGGCTAAGCCTGTAGACTAATGTTAGTGCTGAAAATTTAAACAGTCTTTGAAGCAGACCTGCTTGATACTCAGGAGAGATGGCTCTCCAGCGGGTCTCTGTTCCAGTCGCAGCTTCAGACACTCATGAATGACGTTCAGCAGGACTCGGCAAAGCACTAAAAAGGCAGGTTCGAAGGAGGGCAAGTCCATAGCCTTTAGCTCTTCCCAGGACACAGCACTGTGTTTCTGCTCCGAGGAAGGTGGCGTCCTTGATAGTTGCACGTAATCTGAACCCCACATGGGATCTGGAAATTCAGAAAACTAACAAAAATTCAAGACAAAGATTAAAAGAACACACAGGACAGTGTCCTAAGCTTGTGGTTATAACCTGCTATTCTCTATAATTTTCTGACAAATCTACAAAGTTCTAACTTTAAACAGAAAGAAATCTTTAATAATTCAACACAGACCCCCAAAATTCCAAAAATGTTACATGACAATAACAATTAAAAGCAAACAGTAATACTTTTATCAAAGTGGTAGTAAGACAAAGCTTCGGAACATGTTTGTAAGTTTACATACAGGATGATTCACATGTATCTCTTGACGGGGAACCAAAGAATTATTAAAATTTGAGAAAAGATTAAAGTCAGAAGAGTCTTTCCTAAATAGCCATGTAAGTGAACACAAAAATGAGCGAGTTCAACCCATTCTTCTGTCTATTTTTTATTTAAAATTCCCAATGACATTAAATGCCTGAAAGGAAAAACTCTGTTCCTTATTTTATAGGTATTTAATCTCGAGTAATATATAACCTGACATCAAACAAATAAGATGTCAGCATATAACCATTAACATAGCAACCTAGGGAATACACTTGAGTATTTTCAACTAGCAATCTACATCAGCACTGAAAAGAAGATTAATTTATCCTTTTATGTTCAACACATATACCTGCATTTAAATTAATGCATACTATACTTGGGTTTCCTTAAAAGGCAGGAATTTCTAAAGCAGTCCCATAATTTTTAAAATGATGACTGTGATAAATGTGGTCAGGGTTGGGCATGAAAGCCCTTTTTTCCCACTAGTATCGTGACTTCAGAAAAAGGCGTTTATTTAAAGCTCTATAAAATTCAAGCAAACTTTCTATGATAACTTTCTGCTGACTCATTTGCTACATCTTTTAGCATGTTCTATATCCCCAGCCCACTGACCCATTTGTTGAGCAAGGGAACAGACCCTCCTTCTCCAGGCAGCACTGCCAGACACCCAACAGGCAGGTCTATACCAGTGAGGCAGCGCAGACCTGCTGCTAGCATTTGGTTGATAAGAGCAGGTACCCCCCACACACCATAACTGTAACAGATAAACTTCTCTAGGGACCCCCTCCCATCTTGTCAGTAAGGTTTTACAGTGTCAACAGGATTTGACAGGAGTTCTACAGAGGGCTCAATGTGGTTTGAAGTTTCTTCTTTTTTGTAAATGCCAGGTGTGACGGGCGAACTCTGTCACAAGCTTGTTGCTATGCAAAAAGTCACTATCTCTTGTTTTCCTTGGTAAAAACCTGTGAAGCCTCTGACCTGAAACATGAGACTGAGAGTAACTGGTATGTACCCAGTCATCGTCATGTAACCAATCCATTAAGTACAAATCTAAAAGAATTTCTAAACCTGCAGTCCACAGATTTTTGGGGGGGGCATTGGCAACTTAAATAAACCTGCTTCCTGAAAATTCCTCAGGTGTCAGGTCTCATGTGTACTACATCATAGTAAGTCAGCACCAGTCCAGATGTGGGAAACAGTCAGAACTGAGCACTGACGAGGAAACAGAAGCTTCCTTAAGAGAAGATCAGGGTGAAGAATCAGACACGGTAGCTGACTTCAAATGTTACTGATTTAATGTATGAAACAAAAAGGCACCATAAAAATAGTGTAATGGAACAACTAACTACTTTAAAGCCCACTGGAGAAAATAAATCAAGAGTTCTGAAATAAGTTAATAAAAACAGCGAGAATAAAATGAATACTACCAAAAATGGAATAAATAATTTAGAAATCAACTGAAGCAATTATCACTATAACTCAGAGCCAAAGGAAAAATGAACGAAAATTTAAAGTAAAAAATAAGAGGCATTAAGTGAGATCTGGAAGCTCTACCATAAGAACAGGAGTTCCATGAAGAGCAGAAGGAAAAGATGGAGGAGCTGGGGCACAGTCACGAGGGGGTGGGGGGTGGGAGGAGCAGCAGCAGGTTCAGGACCATCTCTACAGCCACCACCTCTTGGAACAGTGAAGAGTGTGACGTCCAGTTCCTTTACCTCTCCAAAGCACTGCATGAGGAAGTACGGCAGTCTAGTCTAATGAAAAATGGACTGGAAGGAGATCTCAAGAGGAAGAAAACTACCAAGGAAGTGACAAGCTGTGATCCAGCAACACCTGTCCAGGCAGGTACAGCTACATGACCATGATTTGGTTATGAACTCTAATTCAAGTTGGAGAACGCATTATGCTTCTTTGAAAAAGCAATACTACAAGAGAAAAAAACCTGAATCTTACGTTTCAAATTATTTCAAGAAACCCACAGGGTGGAAAAGGGGCAGTGGGAAGCACTGTACTTCACTCCAGTGAGGAGTACCACCCCCACCTGCCCAACACACCAGGAAGACTCGATAATGGAAGGATAATAAGAAGACTGCAATGTAACTTCTCCCAATCCCAATGTCATTTAATATGTATTTGACAAATCCATTATGAAGTTTATTTGGAAGAAAGTGATGTACAAAACAAACAGCTCAAAAATTTCTGAAAAGAAAAGGTGAATAAGGAGAACTGCCCTACAAGAGGCCAAACCTCACTAATATACCTACTTTATCTAAAATAAAAAGGACTGGCCCAATCATAAACAGATCAACAGAAGGGAGAAAAACAGGCAGCTATCTATCTGAGCTGCTGAAGGTAAGCAGCTCATTAAGAATTTGGAAAATAATGGGTCATCTAATGAATGGAATGGACGATTAAAGGAAAAGCAATTACATGCTTACTCACGCGATATACTACATCCCATACTATCACAAGGACTCATTTTAAAAATTATACAGCTACTTTAGAAATTCCTATCTATTACAGGAAACCAAAGTACATGTTAATTTAAATACAAAAAGTATGTGTCAACTATATACAATTTTATAGATTCCAAATGTATTAAAATCTAAACATCGAGCAATACCCTAGCTTAGTCCAAATGAAATTGTCACATTAATCAGCTGAAGAGGATAAAATATTGGCAATTTTGTACAAACTAATAAAAGGAATTCTGGGAAGACATTTCTTTCATGCCCCCATAAAAATACACATATCAACTAGGACAGCAAAAATCAAAACTATAAGACACTCACTTGAAATTATAACAACAAAAAAAAAACCTAATGAGAAAAAAAAAGACAAAATCCTTGAAAACACATAATTTAATTGCACACTATGAAGAGTTTATTGAAAGAAAAAACCAATTCTTTAGCTACTCAATAAACAAGCAAACCAACGTTTTAAGTTTTAATAAATAAGAAACAAACCTCACATTGTCAGAATTTTCAATCTCAATGCTTCATGCCAAAAGCAAATGAACACAAATTTATTAAAGGAAAGAAAATATGAGCCAAAGACTTTCAAGTATCAATTTGCTAAGTGTCAAGGAATATTCAAGAACTTAGAAAATAATTTTCCCTTGAGTCCTTCACTAGGACTCAACTAGTGGACAAGCGTCATATATCTAAAGCAACTCAAGACAGCATATAGGAAATATGAGTCTTAAAATATAAAACCTGTATTTTCAATGTCTATGTGTGTGTGTGTGTGTGTGTGTGTATGTGTGTGTAAAAAGACACAACCCTGTAGAACAAGGACTAAATGAACTCAATGATCACTGTAGAAGAGAAAGTACTGAAAATAAATAGCAACTTTGCATTCTGACAACATAACCATAACTTGCAAATCTGGGGGTGACAGACAAAATACCTTAGCATTTTACTGAAAATAAAAGAAAGTCACTTTAAATGAGAACCAGAAAATAAAACAATATGTCCAAAATTGGAACCCAAAATCGGAGTGGTAATTTATAAACTAGGGTATTATGTAAAGATATGTAAGGATATACAGAAATTATAAATATAAATATAAATATACTCTTAAAGTAGTACATATAAATATAAACATACTCTTAAAATAGTACACATAAATATATATACAGGGGGAAAATAATCTAACTTTAATACTAAAAATAAATAAAATGGCATACCCCAAAAAACTTACATTAAAAAAAAAAGATAAAACAAATTTTTTTAAAGATTAACTATCTCTATTAGAGGAGCTAGGCTTCTCTGAAAATACATTATTTTTCATATTTAAGAAAAAAAATAGGAATATACATAGAAGATCGTCACAGAATAATAACAGACATGACTACTGAAAATTGTAAATTTCTCTATAGTTGCTATAGTTTGGATCCATGTCTACCAAAGGTCCCCAGGATGTGCTTTGGGAGGTGCTATGAACCTTTAGGATGAGGGGCCATGTGGGAGGTCCTTGGGTCACTGGTCCATGGTCCCAAAGGGTACTGTTGGACCCAGGCCCCTTTTTCTCCTTTGCTTCCTGGTCATGAAGTAAGCAGTCTTGCTCTGCCACACACTCCTCGCCATTCCCATGTGGCACCCCAGCAGAAGCTCAAAGCAATAAGTCCACTCAATCTTGGAGGCAAACTCCAAAATTGTGAGCCAAAATAAAATTTTTCTCTTTATAAATTAATTATCCCAGGTATTTTGTTATAGTGATGGAAAGCTGGTTAACATAATAGTGAAAGTATCATAAGCTAAAAGACAAATCATAAAAAAAATTTATAGCCACCACAGAAAAATAAATAATATCCATAAAGTTTCAACAGCTCAATAATAGACAATCCAATAAAAAATGAGCAAAATAAACATGAAAATTCAGGGGATATCTACTGCATTCAATAAACATGAAAAACACTCTCAAATGTCACCACAAATGAAAGAAATTAAAGACTAAAATGAAATTACATTTTTTTGGTTGACGATGGTACAAATGTGAGGAGAAATGGGATTTCTCCTAAACTCTGCAGGAAAGTATAAATGAGTGGTCTTATTAAAGAGTTGGCGTACCTATCAAAGGTGTAAGTGTTCATACCCTATTGACAGTAATTCAATTTCAACCATTCTTATAAAAACAACAGAAAAAGTTCATAAAGAGGTAGGTACAATAATGTTTGTGACTACATTATTTATAAAAACAAACAAAATTCCATCAAGAGTTAAATGGTTAAATAATCTCAATGGTTAAATAAGCTATAGCATGTTGTTACAATGAACACCATGCAGTTATTAGATGGAATTAGCTTTGCAGAGAACATGTAGAACACTACAAGTTGTAGTAGAGTATGTACAGCATTGTCACATTTGTTTCAGAATATGTCATGCATTACATAACCCAGATCCATGTTTACTGAAGCAGAGAAAAGTCTAAAAGAGCAGGACAGGCAGGAACTTTGTTTCTTTATATATTCCAATAAGTAAAAGGAAAGCAAATTGTCTTCAAAAATATAAAGGATTACATTTAAAAAAAAAAAAAAAAAGTCTTTGTTACCCTTCCAATGTGATTTTATCACAACCTGCAATTCCTCCAGGGGCCAGACCAGCAAGGCACGGGGTGGGTGCGCTAGGGTGGCTATTCATGCTGGGGTAACCTGGAGCACTCATATGGCTATCAACTCCAGCTAGTAGGTACCAGCTAGGAATGTGGCCCAGTGTTGCCAAGCTTCTCAGAGATTCCAGAAGTACCAAAAACCCCAGATTTTTATGTGAAATCTTCCCATTTTCAAATACTAGCTAGTCACTAAATAATATATAGAGATGGATGAATCCACAGATACAGACACACACATTTCCCTCTTAACTTTCTGTAAACACCTGTGGGAAAGACTCAGGCTGGAAAACAGCACACTGTTGAGAACACGACTGGGCTTTACAGAAGCGCTCTGGCTTTACCTCCTGGCTGTGCACTCCCTGGTTGTGCCACCTTGACCAAGTTAGCTGACCCTTCTCCTTGCTTGAGGGACTTGGAAGTGTCCAATTAATGCTAGGCACAGCTGTCATCTCCACATCATTGCTGCTGCGTAGTAACCACGGGATCCAGTTCTCCACGGAAACCTGATGGCTTCTGTCCTGCCTCTGATCTCACATCAGTTCTGATTCCACTGGCTCACAGCTGCCAGAACAATGCTGCACAACCTCCCGCCATCCCTCATATAAGTCTGTTTAAGAAAGCAAAAAACCTCAGGGCAAATGAACAAGTATGTGCTTGCTAGTCTGTCACTCTATCAAAAGTTCAGATAATAATTGGCACAATAAAAAGTTAACTACAGTAGCTGCATAATAAGCAGGGATCCTAACACAGAGGGTGAGGGAGTGCTGTGGCCTCACAAATGTTTCCAGCGGCTAACTCAGATGGCACTGGTGCTGCCCTGCCTACATGTGGGGTATGCACATAGGTTAAAAATGCCAATCTCAGGTCCTATGCGGGAAGACTCAGACTTGTCCCACATCCAAGGGCAGAGGTACATGCATTTTTAAAGCTCCCTGGGTAATGATGATATGCAGACAGGTTTAAAGCATGGAATTCCAGAATCCTGGGTATGGTTCCCTCTAGCAATCCACAGCATGGTGATTGGGAAAAGTTATCTCCTGTCCCTAAACCAGTTTCCTTATTTGTAAACTGCAGAAATGATACCACTTCCTAGAGCTGCTGTGTCTGGCACATGGTAAGTCTCAGTATATGGTAGCTGTTGTCTTATTTCCTAGTTTCTACATGCTTGATTCACTCCAAATATGAAAGTCAGCCTCTTCAGAGTTCTTACGCTTACTGAGGAAAATTAGCAAAATTACTGTTTGACTCCAAAGACAAACAATATTTCATTGGCCATTAGAATTATAATACTTATATAATCAGTTCTAAGTCAAAAGAAAGCAACTAAGAAAGTAATCAAACACCTTCCCAGTATCTGGGGTATTATGTGTGTTAATACACAAAGTCGGACAGTTACAATATTTTGTACATCATACTAAAATATAAATACTCATTTTATCTTTTCCTCTTCTGAAAAATGTTTCATGAGGAAAACAAAATCTAAGCATTAAAAAACTACATCACAACCTGTAACTTAAGTATTTGATAAGTATATACATTTTAAATTGCACAAAACCCATAGAATTTTACAAAAGTGCAAATTTTAAAACGTCAATCAGAACGCTGAGGATGCTAAGATGGCATGCAGACTGAGATAAAAAGTCACCACACTACAGGTGTGTGATATAATGTCACTGAGGAGTGGGAGGGGGAAAGCAGGCTGACTATCCACCAAAAAGCTAAATGCAAATATATATATATATATATGCACTTTTTTTTTTAAAGCCCAGGAATTGAACCCAAGGGCACTAAACCACTAAGCTACATTCCAAGCCCTTTTTATATTTTATCAGGAGAAAGGGTCTCAACAAGTTGATGAGGCTGGCTTTTAACTTACGAACTTCCTGCCTCTGCCTCCTAGCTGCTGAAATTACAGGTGTGTGCCACAGTTGTACCCAGCAAGAAGAATACTTTAACACTGCACTCTAGTGCATAAATTTATTTCTCATAGGGTACATAGGTTAGCAATTCTGAAACCAGTTAATAGGCCGCCAGGAAACTTGGCAATATTTTATACCAATGTTAATGTATCAATTTTAACACATGTACAAAGCTAAGAAGTCAATATTAAGGGAAGCTGAATGAAGAACATTAGAGAACTTTCCTTTCTTGTAAAGCCAAAATTATTCTAAGATAAAAGTTTTTTCAAAAAATACAATGGCAATATTGATATTGCACACATAATTTCTTGATTAAATTTTAAGCTGGAATTGAACTGTAAATAATATTACAAAGCCCAGCCTTCACTGCAGTCCCTATGGGAAGCAGACCTGAGATTACCAAATGCTGAGAAGACTTCCACTGACCTTCAAGGAAGGCTGGGAAATTCCAATAGGAGCAGTACCCAAGGAGAAGGCTAGGACTCCACCACAGGGACACCAGCAGGTATTCCAGGAACTGGCCACAGATACATCCATCCCCAAGAGCTGCCATGAACCACACTTTCAATACAGCAAGATAGAGTACAGCAAGGTAAGAAGGAGCAAGAATGAGATTCTGAGAGGCTCTGCATGCCCAGGCAGTAAGAAAACCAGAAGGCAAATGAGGAATCATAAAAATCATCTCTGGAAAAGGGTCGAAGAAAAGAGCTTGCTCTTATTTTTTTCTGTTACATTCTGTTCTTGCTGCCAAGGCAGGGATGGGGATGAGGACCTGGTTGGGAGATGACAAAAACTTCAGCTGGTATTATTAGTTTAGTTACATAGATTTAAATAAGTTTTATTTGATAGCCTAAGAGACTCTTATTTACAACACCATTTCTATAGATACATATTTTCAAGTCCTCAAACAGCTGCCTTACAAGTGAATCTTGGAAACTAATCATAAATGTGTCCTGAGGTGGGGTACAGTGGCCAACACCGGCAAACCCTGCAACTTGGGAAGCTAAGGCCCTGAGTAATTGAGTGAGACTATCTCAAAAATTAAAAAGGGCTGGAAATGCAACTCAGCAATTAAAGGGCCCCTGGGTTCAATATCCAGTACCAAAAAAAAGGAAAGAAAAAGAAAAAGAGATGTGTCCTGAGGGAATCAATTAACAAAAGCCAGGGAACTACACCTTCGTAATTTGAACAAACCATGAAGACAATGCATGATATTTCTAGTACTCAAACAAACTGCAAATCGATTTTTTGAATATCACTAGTTACAACTTTTAAAAAGATTTTTGAAATATAATAAAGTTTTAGAAGAAAATTATTTCATAAAGCTTACTTACAAAGAATATAAGATCATATGTTATTTGTCAATACTGGTTACAACTAATTATATTAAAAAGAATGAAAATATAAAGACAGATAAGAAAAACCAAATACCACAAATATATTTCTTCTTTATAAAATCTTTCTTCTATATCTACTGCAATAATCACAAAAACCATAAATACAAGACGAAATATACGGTATGTATTATGTATAATCTTGGTTAAGTACAATCTTTTAATCTAGTGTCAGCCACTGTACTCCACCTCAGGACTCTTGGTCAAGATGTTTCTGACAATAATGAACACAATCGCTCTCAAGTCTAACAGATTATATAACATGAAATGTATGCCTTGAAATCTGCCACTATTTGGCCAGGTGCAGTGGCACACAACTATAATACCAGCTACTCAGGAGGATGTTGAAGGAGGATTACAAGTTTAAGGCCCTATCTCAAAATAAAAATTTAAAAAGGGCTGAACAGTAGCTCAATGGTAGAATACTTGCCTACCATGTGCAGGGCCCTGGGTTCAGTCTCCAGTACCATTCCCAAAAAAAGTATGATTACTTGGCAGAGATTAAAAGGTAAAATTCATTTTTAAAATTTTATTGGTGGCATTATAGTTATTCATGGGGTTTAATATACTTAATATGTTTATGATATATAAATATAGCTATATATTTATATATACTAATATTTAATATACTTAATGTATTTATTTATATAATTTAATATATACATGGAGTTTAATTTACTTCATTTAATTCCCAGTGCCCACCTTTTCCCTTCCCTTAGTCCCCTTCCCCTTTTCTAATGGTCTTTCTTTTACTCTTTTTTTTTTGGGCAGGAGCAGGGTAGTACCAGGGATTGAACTCAGGGGTACTTGGCCACTGAGCCACATCCCCAACTCTATTTTTTATTTTATTTAGAGACAGGGTCTTATTGAGTTGCTTAATGCCTCACTTTTGTTGAGGCTGGCTTTGAACTCTGGATCCTCCTGTCACAGCCTCCCGAGCAGCTGGCGTAATAAGTGTGCACCACTGTGCCCAGCTTCACTCATTTATTTTTTATTGGCACTTTACAGATATGCATAAAAGTGGGATTCACTGTGGTACACCTATATGCGCATACCTAATCTAGTTAAATTCACTCTGCATTTCCTCCCCTTCCCAGTCTATTAATTTAGATGTGGTGTCCCCGGAAAGCTCACACGTGAGATAATGTAAGAAGATGTGGAGGAGAAATGATTAGATCAGAGCCTTAATTTAATCAGTGAACTGATCCCTGGAGGCAGCTGGGACGTGGCTAGAGGAGTGGGGTATTGGCGGCATGGCTATGGGTATATATCTGGATCACACAGTCTCTCTCTCTCTGCTTCCTGATCATCGAGTGACCTGTTTCCCTCTGCCACACTCTTCCACCACGATGTTCTGCCTCACCTCAAGCCCCAAGGGATGGAGCCAGACTTCTATGGACTAAGACCTCTGAAACCATGACCTCAAACTTTTCCTCCTCTACGATTGTTCAGATGGGTCTTTTAGGCAAAGCGGGGAAAAGGTGACTAAAATACCTGTCCCTACTCTCTTCCTCTCATTCTCCTTCTGCTCCATTGATCTTCCCTCTATCCTTATACTATTCCACTCCCCCTCTTTTTCCCCCTTACTTTGCTCTAGTTTCTGCATATGAAAAACATTTTGCCTTTGATTTTCTGAGTATGGCTTATTTCACTTAGCATGATGTTCCTAAAATTTATTTTTAAAATAAGAGTAAAGAAGCCCATATTAATTGACTGTCAAAGGAAAAAAATAACAGAACTTCTAAAAATTAAAGAGTTTATATATATGGCTTGCATAGTGTTTTTCCCATATAAATTATTTTCTGAATCCTCACAACCACCCTGTGAGGTATTCACAGGGATTGTTATGCACATTTTTAGAACCCCTAGACCTAGAACCAGAAAGATAATGTCATTCACAAAGTTATGTAGTGAAAGAGAGCTGCCACGAGGAGTGGAGACCAGTTAGTGGACTTCAGAGTTCTAGCTCTCTCCCTGATACACTTGGTAAAACCTGTGAGGGGCCTATGCATGTATTCTCATTCTCTGTTCTCGCGCCCCCCCCCCCACTCGCACACACACACACCTCCCCTTATAGAAATTATGTTCCTGAAATGGAAAACAAAAACAAAATCTTATTTTCCCAGTGAGTTCATCAAAACTTCATCCTTTGTTAGTTTGGATTAATCTCCAATACAGAAGAATTCCTATTTTAGCTGTTTCTCTTTCACTATGTGACACTTAACAATTTAAAACAACCAAGACTTCTACACTTCATTTTTTGAAAAGCAAACTATCTACAGGTAATTCTAGTAGAGAGCCTAACTCCCAACTTCATTAGCTTTGAATGTTCTCTTCTTCTCTACCTTGCTTTAAATTTCAGATGATCAAAGAACACAACTTTAATGGGGGTTCAAGCCACATTCCACTCAAGTTCACAAAAAATACCAGGCACTTCTCAGTGTTTTCTTGTTGTAACCCATGTGAAGGATGCACATGACTCCCCTTAATGGCACTCCTTACGTCCACAAAGCCTGGAGGAGAGAGGAAGAGGACTGGGGAGACTGCAGAACACTTCACAGAAAGCCAGTATTGTGCCCACCCTGCCCTCCCCACAGGCACCACATCTTCTAGGAGAACCAATGAGTCAGAGACGAGTCGCACTGCAAGGGCTTCCTGGCTCATGTCACCTCAAAACCGTGCTTCTACAAATCAAACACCAACCTGGTCTTGCCCACATGGATCTTGATGAAATTAAAACACCCCACCAAAAATCTAGACCAAAGAAACCAATTCACCATTTGAAACATATGACAAACTCATATTTCCTAGTTACAGTTTTGCTATTGATTTTGAAACCGGCATTGTAATACAGTTGTAGTATAGTGATTCACAGAACACAAGGAAATAAAACTTATTTACTCTAACAAAAAAAAATACTGACATTATTCACAAAGTTAAAATACTATTAAGAGTACTGATTCATCTTATAAATATTTTGCTATATTTATGCAAATGCTTGACCCCCTCTCACCCCCCTTATCCTGAAGGTTCATGATCTGCCCATCAGAATCAAAGAAAAGCGTGCAAATTCAGATTCTCTTATGTTTCCCATCTTAGAGAAATGCCTTCCGTTTTATCATTTCTGACTCCAAAGCAAGTCAGATCATATAATAAACTCAATTAAAAAACAAGCATATACACATGTATGCATGCATGTATGTATGTATGTATAGGGCTAATAAAATTTCAATCACAGACTAACAGGTACAAGTGATTTCACTTAATTTCAGTGCTTTTTATTTAAGCCAGATGAACATATATACTCAGAAAAAAAAAAAAAGGAAAAAATTGCTTGTACTATCTTGGACTCTTAAGAACAATATCCCATGCCCTTCAATAGATGAATGGCTTTAAAAAATGTGGCACATATACACAATGGAAAGCAATAAAAGAAAATAAAATCATGGCATTTGCAGGTAAATGGATGGAGTTAGAGAAGTTAGCCAATCCCCCAAAACCAAATGCCAAATGTTTTCTCTGACACAAGGAGGCTGATTTATAGTGGGGTAGGGAGGGGGAGCATGGGAGGAATACACAAGCTCTACATAGGATGAAGGAGTAGGACGGGAAGGGAAGGGACATGGGATTAGAAATGATGGTGGAATGTGATGGACATTATTATCCAAAGTACATGTACGAAGACATGAATTGGTATGAATATACTTTGTACTGGTGTGAAAAATTATGCTCTATATGTGTAGTAAGAATTAAAATCCATTCTCTTGTCATATATAAATTTTTAAAAATTAATTTAAAAATGTACTCTTAAAAAAAACAAAAATAAAAATGTTTTTAATTCAGGAAAGGAAAAAAAAAAAAGAACAAGGGCCATTACATGGCCCTTTTTAGTTTTGCCACACTTAACACTAAGGAACTCCTAAGGTGCTATGAAAACTTATATCTATACTGTTTTTAAGCCACTTCCTCTTAAGCCACTGATTTCTCAAAAATAGACACATACTAAAACAAATATTTAATAATAATCAAGACTTCCCTTAAATTTCTATCCTCTATAGTGAACACTATAACTTTACCAAATAGTGTACACTTTTTCCTATGGTCATTTTTACATTTCTCTACAATTCACATCTCTTTAAAATATAGTGACCAAAACTGGAAATGCTACTCAAAAGGGAGTAATCTATTTCAAAGGGTAAAAGGAAAAAGCTGTATCTGTGAATACCACACCCACTTAAAAATACCTGAGCTTGACTTTAACTTTTTCTGTAACTACCTGCAAGTCACCCAGGACTGTGACTTTCCTCCCTCCTTATTTACACCTAGCCTATCCTTCCCTATCCTACATTTATATGGTTGGGCTTTTCCCCTTTGCATATCACCTTGACCTTAATTCATTAAATTTCTTATGGTATTCATAGATCTATTTATCATGGTACTTTATAGAAATAATTAAATGTGTAATTTATAGTAATTCCTATTATGCCTTGAAATATCAGCATTATGAAAGTACACAATAACCAACACAACATACACTGTAGTTTATATGTCATTCACAAAGTTATGTAGTGAAAGAGAGCTGCCACTAGGAGTGGAGACCAGCCCACAGACTCCTCCTCAGATTCCAGCAAATCACTTAAGAGCAAATCACTTAGATCTTCTGCATCATTAATCTCACTGTAGTAAACTAATGTAAGAATTCTTTATTTTTTAATTTTAGTTGTAGGTGGACACAATACCTTTATTTCACTTATTTATCTTTATGTGGTGCTAAGAATGCTTGAAATATCAGCATTATGGAAGTCTATAATAACCAACACAACTTATACTGTAGTTTATAACAAATGACAGAACTAAGGACATTACAGTACTGTAGCCTACTGACACCTACCTCCACTGGACGATCATTCTTTACCAGCGCTAGGCGTGCCCTTTGCAAGGAGCCATCCATCAGCTTGTGAAGTCTTAAGATTAACTTTCTTAACCCCATCTGCTTCAGGGCTTTGTCTACAAAAGGCCTATAAATAGAAGTCAGACAATGTCTACTGAAGCCCGCTTCGGTGCTGTAGTCTGCCGCTCCCCAGCCCACAGACTCCTCCTCAGATTCCAGTCTCTCAAGCTTCTTGGACACACAGTCTCGTGACTGGACATGGAAATCGCTGTCTACAGATGGCCTGACTTCTGGTACCTTCGGGTGGGAGATTCGCTCTTCTTCACTTTCATCTGCACTACTTTCCAATTCCTTCAATTCTCCCTCTGTGTCCTCGCCCTCATCTTCTGGCTCATTACCTTTGGATGGTCGAGGGGAAGGGATTTCAAACACTGGCCAGCCAATGTCGGATAAATTCTTGATACCTAAAACAGTGCCCATAATCCTCAGTTTCTGGTTTAAGTCTTTTGTGATGTTTAACCACAAACAGAGTGCCTGCACCCTGTCCTGGAAGTCTTTTGCAGCATATTTTTCATAGTCCTTTTGGAGAGCCTGCAGCGATGGATAAAGTGCTTCTATATATTCCAACAGCTCCATTATCCGTTTTACCTGCTCAAATGAGACCCTCTGGCGCTGGAGGTGCTCATGGTATGTTGAGTAACCCATACTCTTTGTTCCGTGAGGAGCTTTGCACTGCCCTTCTACTGAAGTACCATTGAAACTAGCCCCATTTCTAACAAAGGCAAAGCTTCCATAATTAACCTTGAAAGTAAGGATTTCATTGATAATATCTGGGATGGCTTGACGGGCTGTATATAAAAAGAGGTCCTGGTCATTAATGGTCCGTCCTGCATGCCAGGCTTGTAGCTCTAACCAAATCAGTTCATTTGATCGGTTAAACCAAAAAGCAGAAGTATTTTCTTGTCCTCTTTGCTCCCTATCCTTCTTCTTTGAGACTGAGGTAAGCTTTAGCAGAAGTCGTAGGGTTTCAAAAAACTTTAAACGATCTGCAGGGCAGTCAGTCCTGGAAGTCTGGCGTGCGGTCCTGGCTATAGGCATGGGCACAGAAACCGGGAGCTTGGCGTTGCTACAGCCAAGGCTGAGGTAAGGCTTGTTGAGATCCACGTCTGGAATTGATTTTTTTGGCAAAGACCCACTCACTGAGTCTAACATGAATGAGCACTGTACATTTTTCTTATGATCACGCTCTGTTGTTCTAAGAGTTGCTCGGATCTTTTTATCTTGCTTATAGCTATATTCTTCCACATTCTCCACTGTTTTCCCAGTGTCTTTATGTGGAGGCTGATTTGATGCATTCATTTTTTCTATTAAAAAAAAACCAGAATATTATGTAACTCTAGAATATGAAGCTGCTCAATATTTTCAAAAATCGATATTCACATGTATTTATGAGACCATTATTGTGGGGTGGGAAATACCACAGGCTAAACATTTAAAGAATCAAAATATAGTTCTCTTTAAAATTCTAAAAAAAATTATATTCATTTTCCTTGATACATGATATGTGCTGTATTCTTTTAAATTCACACCTACTAACTAAAACTACTTGTTTACCTCTGCACTACAAAATGCAGTTATCAAAGCATTTCATCAAATTTCTTTAAGCTATCACCTTCAATGTAAGAAAGAACAAATGCCATGGGAGAGCTGACAGAGCCTGAATTCAAAAACATCCAATTCCTGCCTTTGTCATGAGCAAATCACTTAAGAGCAAATCACTTAGATCTTCTGCATCATTAATCTCACTATAGTAAACTAATGTAAGAATTCTTTCTTTTTTTTAATTTTAGTTGTAGGTGGACACAATACCTTTATTTCACTTATTTATCTTTTTGTGGTGCTAAGAATCAAACCCAGTGCCTCACATATGCTAGGCAAGTGCTCAACAACTGAGCAACAAACCTAGCCCCTGACAAAAGATAAGCAAAAATATTAACTTTAGTTTATTTAACTGAGCAACAAACCTAGCCCCTGACAAAAGATAAGCAAAAATATTAACTTTAGTTTATTTAATTCCTTATTTCTTCTTTGCCACTAACAAGTAAGTGATAACATGTTAAGATTCATAAATTAATTCAATATAATCTGTCCAGTCTTTAGTACTGGCATAAAATCATTCAAAATTAATGCAAACAAAGTAACTATCACATATTTCCTTCAGATAACTGTAAAAGTTTTAATAATTCCAAGTTTTGGAATTCACTGTATATTCTTCCTACAAAGAAACAGAATGATATACACAGTGTTGTGCTATGAGGATTGGAAGTGGAGATTAATGAGCTTAGTTTCTAACATACTAAAACTGAGGGCACTGTGAGACAGTCAGGTACAGATGTCTCTAGGCAACTAAAATACAGGTGTTGGGTTCAGGGGAGAAATCCAAAGATATGAATCTATAGAATACAGAGATATACTTTAACAGCAGGATATCATATAAGAACAATCAGGAAAAGTATGACAAAGAGAGGTAATGAGGACAGAGAACAAAAGGTTGTATTAATTAGTATGTGCATCTCAAGAAAACAGCTTTGGGTTAAAGAAAATAAAATCATATATAACAAAAAACAATTTTATTAGAGTTTAGGATTAAAAAAACTTAGAAAATTAATGTGGTATAAAGCATTACTGATAATAGCCACAAAATGTTTGTATAAAGTTTATAATTTGAAAGTAATAGAGAACAGTGAAAAAGAATTATTTTGCTTATATATTTGTGCTTGCTCTTCCATGATTTAAAGGTCCTAAGTGAAAGAGAATTAATCAAAAATTTCTGGAATGATATTAATAATTCCAGAAGACTGGCTATAAATATTATGTCCAAATCTATGCTATATTTATAAAGTTGCAGACCATGAAAATACTTAGTCTAAATCTTTATGGCAACAATCAAAAGGACCAAAGCAAGGTCATAATTTAACTTTTCTGCACTGATATAATCTCATTTTAGCAGGCCTAAAAAACTAATTTTGTAGGTCATATACACAAGTCTTGTTAAGTTTACCTTACAAGATTATAGAATTTTTAAAAATCTATATTTACATAAAGTAGTAATTAAATATTAGGATATACAATCCATGGTGTATAAAGAAAAGCAAACTGGGAAAGAAGGCAAAGTGAGACAGAAACACTTATTTTTTTCCCCAAAACACAAAACACATTTGCTTTGAAGAGTATGTACAAAATAGAAATTCATAATCCAAGTTTAAATAACAAAGCAATTTAAACTTAGTATAAACTACAGTACAAATAAATGTGCCAGTATGTATCCATCAGTCTACCTCAGCAGTAGCTACATTTTGCAAATATATTTATGATGGTACAAGTAAACAGAAGAGTACTTTCTGGCGTATAATGACCAAACAGACCTTTACAAAATCATAAAGTACTTATCAATTTAAAAGAGATTTGAGAAAAACACTAGAGTGTTACAAAAACATCTATAGGTTTAGACTCAAATTTCCCTAAACACTGTACATTTTGTGTTAAACCATTAACATCACTGATGAACTTTTAGTATACCCCAAAGCCCATTATGATGGACAGGTTAATTTTTTTCAGTGTTCTACTAATACTAAATTCCCCTGTAATTAACAAAAAGTCAATGCAAACAGAACTTCTGCAAAGGAAAATGGGTCACAAGTACAGAAGTCAGAGACACAGAATGTTCTATGTTGCAAGTTTTAATTACAGGACTACAAAACTAGTTCCCAACAGCTTAAGGCAAGTAAAACACCTATCTCCCAAGTGGCTTTAAAATAAATGGTACAATTTCTATAGCATAACAAAAGCAAACCTATGAATACTTTTTGCATTTGGTCAATCACCAATAATTCCTGACAAATCAGAAGAATATGAAAAACTTATAAAAAGAACTTTATAGTTAAAATGAAAGCAGCCAATGACAAGCAGTATGGTTCATATGTTTAAAGACATTAGACAACTGAATTTCCACCATCCATGCACACCTAGAAATGGCTCTGCAGAATATGTGTAAACCATTAACATCACTTATAACTTTTAGTATACCCCAAAGCCCATTACTGATGGACCATATATGTGTTGTCTAAAATTTAAAACACTGGCCTTATCTCCTCTCAAGTGAGAAAGCATAAACAGTTACACATGATGTTTCCTGAAAATATGAAATGATCATTAGAGCAAGGATATCCTCAGATATCACACAAGTATTCCCTTCAGTTAATAAGTTTATTGCTTCTGCCTGCACTAGAAGAAAGTCCACACTGTATCCCTTGAGAAGTAGTGGTAATAGTCCTTCCACTCCCTCAAGCCTTCCAGTTGTAAAGACATAGCTTTAAGCCCTGGCCCTCAGTTTCTCACTCTATAAAATAGGGAAACTGTGTCCTCAATTCCTTTTCTAAAATATCATGAACCAACAAGTAAAGAAAAAGAGGATATACTACCAGCATCTTTTCATCTTATCTATACAAATCAAATATTTATTTATTAACTAATATGGATTCAGTAGTGGCTACTTCACTGGTATCTATTTTAGATAAGAAACTTGGGTAAATTTCTTTGAGAAAATGAACAAGGATTGATTTTCAGAATGACAAATTATAAACAGCAAGCTATTTGTTTCCAAAAGGGTAAGAACAACAAGTAGTTAACAACCTACTGCAAACAAAGTTTTTAAACAGTTTTTAAAAATCACCTTCTATGGGAAAATCATCATCTGTGTGAAAGAAAAGACTCCCGGCTGTTTGGGAATTGCTCTCTGGATAAGAATGCACTCAAGTGGAAGTACAATGACCCACCACTCTTACCTCCCCTTTCCTCTTGAAGAGCTCCAAGGGGTATGCAGAGGGAACAAGCCATGAGAGATCACATACTGAAGAAATCTGTATGGAAAGGAAACTGGCCAAAGAGAAAGAAAGAACCCACTAAGGAAAAGGAGAGACAAGGATGAGCTTGAGGTCAACAGGGAAAAGCTTCTCAGATGAGATAAGGAATAAAATTATGGTCTTGCACGGTAATAGGTGGATGAGTTTCACTTATTACTGTGGAATCTGTTTTAGGGCAAGTGGTTTTCTAAATTTAACAGAGAAACCAAAACCCTAAGTTTTCAGTGATGTAAGGTTCCAGGCCATATGTGAGACACAAGGAGGCCCAGCTCTGCATGGTTCAATTCACCTACCTCCAAAAAGAGCAGCTGGGACCAGATAGGAGGAAGTAGAAACAAAAAACACTCGCAACTTCTAGGAATACTAACTAGATTTTGGATCCTACCAAACAGAAAAGTGGAAGACACTTAAGTGGCCTGAGCTCCCTTCCAGCTCTAAAATTTCTAAAAGTAGAAAACAGGTTCCATCCAAGGTTACAAGGTACAGGATACCATCTAGTGGCTCCACAGCAACAGAGAGAGCCCTACAGCACTATAGATCACTGGTAGATGGCAGAGCTCTCAGGTGGTCTAAGGAATTCAGGGAAGGAAAGCTTGGCTATCTCTCCATGAATTCTTGATATACCATTTCTGGATGGACAGAATCTAAAAATTTCAACTTAAGAGATTAAAATAAGAAAGGGCCATCAATCTTATACTTGGTCATCTTGGGTTAGTACATGGGAAAACACTTGGCCTCTTTCACATCTTCAAATGCCTCACATCACTGACTTTAACCAATAACTCAGGACAAACCTTTCTACCTCTAGATAATTATTTGTCTCCTCTATTAACAATATTGCTAATGGTAACAATACAAAAATTAAGAAAATTTAAAAGCAGTATTAAATTCAAATTTAAAATAAAGGGAATTACTAATCTTATTTTGTTATTATTGTTGTTGCTGTTTTTAGCTGTAGGTAGACACAATACCTTTATTTTATTTTTATGTGGTGCTGTGTATCAAACCCAGTGCCTCACGCATGCTAGGTGAGCGCTCTTCCTCTGAGCCACAACCTCAGCCCCTAATCTTATTGTTGAAAGTATCAACCAACAGCTACATATCATATATATAGTATATACTAATATATAATATAAATATCTTATCAATATTATATACCATTATATAAATACTATATGCAGTGCCCTTTCATGTTTATCTTTTTAAGTACAAGACTCACCTTTCAAATAAGATCGACTAATTGGCCTCCCTACATTATTCCTCTGGTGTTTGGCTGACATTCGTTTCATCTGTCGAGGAGTGCTGGGAGGAGAGGTGCCATACGGATGTTCTGTGTTTGCTTCATCAGAAAAGTCCTCAGGATCAGATTCAGGACTCTTGCAAGCTGAATCTCCCAATGTGTACGCTTGCCTGTGAAAGACAGTAAGGAGAGAAAACACTGAGTAATATGTCAAGTGAACTCAAACTCAACTGATTTCAATCTTTAAAGAACCCCTTAAAATGCTATGTGTATGTCTCCTCAGCATTATAATCCTTCTCATTTCCACCTGTGAAAACTCAGTGAGACCTTCTTTCACTCAAAGGGACCAATGACTGTGACTGCTGCTGCTCTGGTATGAACAACAGAGAGCATAACATGGGACAACTGAGATGCTACCTCTGATATTTCCAGAGCTCCTTCTGACTTTAATGAAGTTTAAAATTAAAAGAAAAAACAGCAAAGGACTAGAAGATACAAATCAGAAAAAGAACTAAAAATGGACTTAAGAGCTAGCTACTGACAAGCTCAATTGATGAGTGGGCAAGTTCAGTCCTGCTCTCAACTCAGAACCTTGCTCCTCTCTCTCTGAAGGACAAAGACAGAATAGGGAGCAATAAAGGAATACTTTATGGCCCATGCAGCAAAGAAAAGAGCACAGACACAGTGGAACAGGTCCATTTTTCTAAGTTATCTGAAAGAACTACATCTATATAACATAAGCCCTGACACCACTGAGCCCCTTAGAAATGGTTAAGATAGTTAATTTTGCATTATATGTATTTTAACACAATAAAAAATGGGGGGGGGGAGACAGTGCAAAGCTGAGTTCACGTGGGAATGTGGGGGGAAGAATGATGTAAAAGAAGAAAAAAGGAATTCACTTCTCTTCACCTACAAAATGCAATCCCTTATTAACTTGTTCTCTGAAAATATTGCCTATCAATTCTTTACCCCAGCCAATTTCTCAAATGGTATGACTATTTTGATAACATTCTAGTTTTGCAAAACTAGCAAAGTAAAATTTAATCACACAAATGGCAAACACACTTCAAGACAGCAAACTGGAAGAAATTAAACACAAAATTCTTTCCAAGTGAGTATCATCATGGTTTACCTCATTATGAATATTCTTTATAAAATACAATTCAACTATATTCAGTATACAGTTTTCTTTCTGGCAACTTACATCCTGATATAAAATCCAAGTTAATTCAAAATCATAAGGAAAAAGAAAAACCACTCTAAGGTCATCATCTTACCATAATAATAACAATACCATTACTAAACTAAACAAAAACTCAAAAAATAGGTTACCTTTTGAAAAATAGAAATTCTGCAGAATTATACCAATTTACAGTATTAAATTATATTTTTAACAACACTGAGCTGTCAAACACTGATTTTTCAATGATGTACTTTTATCAGCCACTCTAGATACAGTGTGAGCACACCTGCCTGCTCCCAACTGTGCACACAGTAAGATATACAAGTCAAACGGCCTGAAAGTCAACTAAAACAATGAGAAAATCTGTTTCTTTAGGCAAGCTATATTTACTATTTAAGTCTCATAAAGACATACAACAAATAGTACAACTTAGAGATTAACTTGGAATATTTTTATATACATTTCTTTTGTTTACTATAAAATAGTTGATTTGGATGATTAAAGAACATGGTTATAAATGTTAAGATCATTTCTTTTTCATTTGTTTTAGTGGTTAATTGAATGATAAACAGCATAGGCTTTGTGGACCTATGAATGGACTTAGATTCAAATACTGGCTCTGCTGCCAACTACCTATGTGGGCCTTGAACAAATTTAAAACCTCTTCCTTGCACATTTCTGTCAGGAGCTGCCACACAAGAGCTGAACACCCCCTAGCTTTGAGTGATGGAAATGTGGAGACTGGCTTCCCTGCACGCAGAAGCAGGTGGACACCATAGAGATGGAGAGCAGAGGAGCAAAGCTTTGGGAGTGGGCATTACCTAATGGAGTGGGTTTGTCTTCTTGTTCCTTGGTAATACTACCCCTTACCTTTTTTGGATGGCATTTTCCATGGAACCTCCCTTTCTGTGTCCCCTATATAAAAATAAAGAATTCAGTTGACTCTCTCTCTTTCCAATGGACCCCTAAGATCAGCCGTCCTGGATTTTGAAAGTGCATGCATGCTTTCTTCACCATTTTCTCAGTTATTGATGTAGTCAGATTTTGTGAACCCAGCATAGGTCACCAGCCCAGTTAGATGGTGATACATTTACAAAATAAAAATAATAAATATTTAGACTCTATTTCTGTGTATTCACCTACTCCACACTGAGAAAGAAGTACACAGAGGGTATAGAACTGAAAACCATTTTAATGTCTTTTAAATTCTTTCAAACACAGCAATATAAGGATTTTGTTTTACTTAATTTCCCCAGTAATACATTTAAAATAAATATTACAGAAAATGATTTTGCATTTTATTATTTATGTGCCACCAATACTGTCCAGCATAATGCTCACAGATTTCAATGCTTTTCTACAACAACATATTTCATACATTAAAATGGAAATCACTAGAAAACCATACCACAAACATTTGGTCAATTAAATTCATCAAAACTAGGCAGCATGGAGTAGTGGGATAAATAGAAAAATGGGAGTCAGCTATGAAATAGCAAACAAAAACCCATTCAGAACATGTCCTCTGTAGTTATGGGATGCCAAGTCCCAGCTCTCCTGCATGGATAAAGCACACACTTCTAAATTTTTCCAAGACCAGTAAGGAGACTAATTTAAAATTAGTCTACAATCTGAAAAACTTTAGGAAATTTACTTATGAAGCATTTTTTGTTTTGTTTTAAGAATCAAACCAAATAATGGGAATAAAGGACTATGCAAAATATAAAATGGTCTCTTTTACCAGTGTCTAGCAGTAGTGTGTAGATGAATAAATTCAATTAGTATGTAATAAAGCGAAACAGGGTTTTTTGAAGAGGGACTAACAATGTCAAACCTCAGTGATACAGATGGTAAGTCCCCTGACATGAGGACAGTCATGACATAAAAGAAATATGTACCCTCATCTGATCTACATAAAATAGAATTGAATCCTGTGTTTTAAGCAGCTAAAGAGCCTAAGAAAGCAAATCTAATAAAAAGACAATTCTCATGAGATTTTAAATCAGGGAAACAGGAAGAAATTTGTGTTGAGCCATCTTCAACTGTGGACAAATTATTTCCCCACACATGAAAAAAATTCACTTGGCTGCACTCCCCAAATAAAAGTAGAAGAATAAATCCTTGTAATAAAATTCTACAGAATCTGACAATCTATTGTTTCCAAATCTGTCACCTATAACAAAACAAAAAGTCTTAGTCTTTATACCTTCACAAGGACACAATAAACAACTACTGACTTCAAAGTATTTCCAAATTACTTAACTATTCTAACAGCAGACATTAAAGAATCCCATTGAAATGAAGATCAACACTGTCATAAACAACATGAAATGTAACACACTTTATATTCCCTTTTTCATTATGCATCAGAAAAAATGAATTAGGAAAGATGTCATGTGGTGCTCCGAGGTACCACACTTAAAATTAACATGAATTTTATGGCAGGTATTACATGATGGTAAAGCTATGCATTTTGTACTTCCTTAGGATTTACTTAGCCAAAATGGTATTTACCCTGGTCAGAAATGTTACTGGTTTACAGTCCAACCAAGTAATTCAGTAACTCAATTACCTGTCAGAACAAAGTTCAACGTTATTTAAAATAAATGTTTAAAAGTCAAACATCCAGTAAATAAATTCATGTCTGCTATTCTATCAAAAATCACTAAAGGAAGAGTCAATACTAGAAATGACTCAAATGGAACTTATAGAGAGGAAAATATACCTGAATGAAAAACACTCTAGTCAGAATAACTATAAATTAGACACAGCAGAAGAAAAGATCGGTAAATGAAGACATGGTAACTGAAACTCTCCAAAATGAATCAGAGAGAAAAAGATTGGGGGAGGAGGGAGCAGAGTCTCAATATCCCACTGGACAATATTAAACAGTCTAACATTTCCATTACTAGAGTCCAAAATTAGAGAAGACACAGAAAAAATAATTAAAGAAATAAGGACTGAAAACTTCAAATATAAAGTTCACAGATCCAGCAAGCCCATGAACTCCAAGCAGGAGGACTATAAAGAAAACTACGAGTTTTTCATTACCCACATCATAAACAAATTGCTGAAAACCAGTGAAAAATCTTCAATGCAGCCAGAAGAAAAGCAACTTATGTTTGGTAGCCTTAACTTAGAAGTAAGTATAGGGAAGATACCAAGCAATAGTTTGTATCTTTTTTTAAAAAAAATTATACACAAAATCTAGGAAAATAAATACAGGTGGTAAGTTCAAAAGAACTTGCATCATTTCAATTAACCAGACACATCAGTGGTTAGCCGACTGGTTTGGAAGGTTCACGTGGATGCCAATTACTCTGGATGAGAAAAGTGGTACAAGGTCTACTTTTTGCCTTATTTGTGTTTAAAAACATTCGAATGTTAAATGTCTTTCTGGTACTAAACTTCTGACAGTCACAAAAAGAAATGGCTCACTCTTTCAACATATAACCCTGCTAAGTACTACCCACTTTACACCAGAATCTGGTCAAAGAAAAGTATGTCCTGAACTCAATCCAAGGAAGTCTGGATAGTTTTTAATGAAAAATGCATGGAAAGAAGATAAAAATTCAAGTAACTGGGGTTAAACAGTTCTACTCTGACATATTAGGTAAAGCACAATAAAGCCTGAAACAGCTCATTTGTAAAATGCAGTTAGGTTAGACAAGTTCAAAAACATATGTCATTCTGCAAAAGCCCGTAAGATATTTTTTTAACTTCATTAAGTTATTCAGTAATGACTTCAGAAATAAAAAAAGTATTTTATTCGTTTAAGAAGGGCAGTACTCATCTTTCTTTCACCTCCTCCTCACTACCAACTGTTCTTCAGCACATAGTAATTAAAGGGAAATTTCTGCCACCGGGAAAGCAGAGGAGAGGTCTGGGCAGAGTGGTTGGCTTTAGGTTTCTTTTTTTTTAAGAATCTGTAGAGTTTACTTGGCCTGCAGCATAATGCAAAGGTAGCTGAGTTTGAAAGTACATGGTTGGTTCCTATTTCTTCAAGACCCAATTTATTAATAAGTTAGCTGATTTTGAAAGACTACATCTGAACATTCATCAGCTAACCTCCACATGAACTGTCAAACCTCTGCTTACCAAGCATTCACTCTGTAACTTCTGCACTAATTCCAGCACAAGGTCTTTGCAAACTTTGCTGATCTCCATTATTTATCAGGATAGATGCTCAGACATTTTGTGTTTTAACTAAAATTCAACTTTTTTTTTTTTTTAACAAAAGTAGATTTTTTAAAGTATATGGTTTATAAGGGCTGGGGTTGTGGCTCAGCAGTAGAGAGTTGGTCTAGCACAGGCGAGGCCCTGGGTTCCATCCTCAGCACCATATAAAAATAAATTAATTACTTAAAGATATTGTATCCAACTGCAACTAAAAATAAATAAATATTTTTTAAAAAGTATATGATTTATGGTTTTCTTCATCTCTCCTCAACTACAAATGAAGCTCCAAACAGACAAGAACACATATGTATTCCTTACAACCATCTCTCCAGCGCCCACAAAAGTCCCTGGTAACAGTATATGCTCAACAACTTTTTTTTTTTTAATTAGTTGTTCAAAACATTACAATGATCTTGACATATCATATATCATACATTTGATTCAAATGGAGTATGAAATCTTATTTTTCCCACATGTACAGATTGCAGGATCACACTGGTTATACAGCCACGTTTATACATACTGCCATACTAGTGTCTGTTGTATTCTGCTGCCTTTCCTATCCCCTTCCTATCCTCCCCTCCCCTCCCTTCCCATCGTCTCTCTCTACCCCATCTACTGTAACACATTTCTCTTTTTTTTCCCTTCCCCCTCACATCCTCTTATATGTAATTTTGTATAACAATGAGGGTCTCCTTCCATCTTCTGTGCAATTCCCCTTCTCTCTCCCATTCCCTCCCGCCTCTTGTCCCTGTTTAATGGTAATCTTCCTTTCATGCTCTTCCTCCCTGCTCTGTTTTGAGTTGACCCCTTATATCAAAAAAGACATTCGGCATTTGTTTTTTAGGAATTGGCTAATTTCACTTAGCATAATCTGCTCTAACGCCATCTATTTCCCTGCAAATGCCATGATTTTGTTATTTTTTAGTGCTGAGTAATATTCCATTGTGTATAAATGCCACATTTTTTTTTATCCATTCATCTATTGAAGGGCATCTAGGTTGGTTCCACAGTCTAGCTATTGTGAATTGTGCTGCTTATGAACATTGATGTAGCCGTATCCCTGTAGTATGCTCTTTTTAGGTCTTTTGGGAATAGTCCGAGAAGGGAAATAGCTGGATCGAATGGTGGTTCCATTCCCAGCTTTCCAAGGAATCTCCATACTGCTTTCCAAATTGGCCGCACCAATTTGCAGTCCCACCTGTAATGTACAAGTGTACCCTTTTCCCCACGTCCTTGCCAGCACTTGTTGTTTGACTTCATAATGGCTGCCATTCTTACTGGAGTGAGATAGTATTTTAGAGTGGTTTTAATTTGCATTTCTCTGATTGCTAGAGATGGTGAGCATTTTTTCATGTATTTGTTGATTGATTTCAACAACTTCTTATGAATGAATTCCTGAGTTTAGTAGTTTTATCTGTGATAGATTTTTAAATTACATTAGAATACGATTATTTTTCATTATTTTTATAAATAATAAAAATTTTTAAAAAGCTTCAAGTATTAAAGATTGTTGACTCTGGCAATACTGTTGCTTAAGCAATACTGAAACCCTGAATGTCAACAAGACTATCTATGTTAGCAATTAGGTATGGTGTAGACAATAATGATTTTAGAAGACAAATGGTTTGAGTCAGATTAACATGGACTTGAAATTCCCATGTCCCTGCACTTAGGAATAAAAACAAAAGTTTTCATGTTTTAAACAAATTATTATGTATTTTCTTGCAAACACTTTTCATTTAGAAGTCTTCTGATCCAATGCCACTGAGAACTTGTATTTGGCCAGTTAATTAAAATATGTATATTAAAAGCATTAATATTAAACATACAAATAGAAAAAAAAATGAAATATACTGTGGTGGCTATTAGTTTGATGGCCTTTAATGAAACTGGCCTTTTGGTAGTCACATTTTTATATAATCACCTCCTCTTGAATTTGGAATGACCCTGTGACTGGTTTAACCAATGGAATGCAACAAAAATGAAAGTGGGCCAGTTTTGAACTTAAACCTTAATGAGGCCTCCTTTGTACTCTAGGGGAAACTAGCCAGGAGGTAAGAGGCCCAACCCAGCCACGTGGAGGCTGCAGGAAGTAGAGGGTTAGGTCAAAGTCAGGCTTCTTCAGATCTTCAGTTATCCCTGTCCCAACAACACACACAACAAGCAGAAAAACCACTCAATACTATGACAGGTAATAAATGGTTTTTATATTAAACTGTGATATGGTTTGTTAAACTATAATAGATAACTGCTACACATAAAAAATTTTAAACACTTTGTTTTCATTTTAAACCCATGAAAGGGTTTTAAGTGATCATTACTTTGATGCGAGCCACAGCCTTGTCTTTTAGTGTAGGTCCTTTGAAGAAGTGATGAGCCCACTTCATGGCATGTTAGATGTACAATGCATCATTTACAACTTCCTGTTCGTATTTCTTTAAAATAGAACAAGAATGTAAAGACTCTGGAGCAGTTTTTCAGGATTTTCATGATTTTTACTCTTCAACTTTGAACAGCTCTCATATATACCTAATTTTTTTTTTACAACTTTTTTTTGCATGTGACTCACCTATATTAAGATTTTGTAGGGCTGGGGCTGTAGCTCAGTAGTAGAGTGCCTGCCTTGCATGTGTGAGGCACTGGGTTCAATCCTCAGCACCACATAAAAATAAGTAAAGATATTATGGCCATCTACAATTAAAAATTAAAAAAAAAAAAAGATTTTGTAAAGCATTTCAAATTAGTTAATGTGGAAACTATGGTCCTACTTTGCACACACATTTCAGATCTGTTTAACAGTATACAGAATCACGAAATTACATCTAAAAAGTAGAATAAAACTAAATAGATTAAGAGCAAATCAGGAACTCTTGATAAGCATATAATTCAAGTGATGGGAACATAAAATCATGGGTGTTCTAGGGAGCAACCCACTAACTATGAACATGAATCGGTATATTTTATAGAAGAAATGACCTGGATAGAATCAGATCTTCGAAAACTAGACATGCAACATATCTTCTAGCATAAATCTTTTGATTCACTGATAGATTCATACAAAGTATATTTTATCAGTCCTACACTAGGTAGAATAAAAAAGAATGCATGAAGATAGAAAATTATATATATATACAAACATACATATAAATGGGTATATACATATGGAATTTGTGTATACAAACTATACACACACACACACACACACACACGATGACAAATCACCCCATATGGATAAACTTTACTCATTAGTATAAATAAAAATAAGCTGCATAAAAATACTTTAGATGCTTTCATAAATTCTAAAATGAAATACAATATAACACAATGCTTTAAAGACTTAATACTAATTATCTTTCACTCCTGATTAAATAGAAGCCTCTTCAAAAAGAAGTAGAACAAAAAATAAAAAGGGAAAGATAAGCTTTAGGCATGAATATACACATGAGTTGTGTTATACATGAAAAGATAAAAAAGTAATTATTGTTATATCTGTAATGTTAATGTATACAATTGAGTACTTAAAAAATGGACAAAGTATTTGGACATTATCAGGTATATGCTAGAAATCTAAAAACAAAAATGTTTTTTACCAGATCTAGTAACTACAAAAATTGTGTGAATATGTCAATATCTTCATCCAAAGCTCTGAGAATAATTACCACATCATATGTATACATAAGAAAACAATCAAAAATGCTCAGGCCTCTTTGGAGACACAGCTGCTTTTACAGGGCAATGCAGCAGGGAGCAAAGGGAAGGATGTTCCTGAAGTACAAGTGAATGTCACTGTGTAACACTGTGAACACATTCTGCAATGAAATGCCAATCAAAAATAATCAAAGGAAAGCAACATAAAATAAAAGTGATGGTTCTTTCAAAGCTTGTTTTAGGGTTAACTAAACAGAACTCTGGAGTGAAGATAGGGATATTCAGAAGATAAGAACTGTCAAAGATGGGAAGAAAAAACAAACAAGGGATTATGACAAGGGCATATAAAGAGAAACAAAAAAAGTGTTTAGAACTTTAAAGGTGGCAAAAATAATGAATTATGACTTCCTCCTACCCATTCTCTTTCTTACAAATGAGAACATTAAAAAAAGTTCTTATTCAAAGCCAATTTTATTTGTGGAAAAACATTTCATATCATGTATTACTTCCCTGGCATTCTTAGAAATAAAATAACTATAGAGCCATTTCCTCAGGAAAAAGATGAGCTGCCTGTATCTCCTGAGCTCAAGCTTCCTTATCTTAAAATCTGAATTGTAAAATTACCTAACTGTAAATGTGCCCCACAACACATATCATATGCTTAAAACATGACCTCTAACTGTTGGGAGAACAAGTCAAGGACATGTAAGCACGTGAGATAGCCTCTTTCAGTTTTCAGTGAAGCAAAATGAAAAGAAGTGAGGGACAGATTAGGAGAATTTGAACACTGAAGCTCACTTCTGCTTTGCATTAGTACAAACCTGAGGACCAGTCTTGGTTTCTAATACCATTCTCCAGTAAAAGAGAATTTTAGAGAAATGGTTGACTCTAGGACTGGGACAAGAAAGGTACACATAAGCCTGGAGCATCTCAGAGATCACAAGTGAGAAGGCACACAGTAGCTCAATGAAAGAGCATCCATTTGGCCTGGGCCAGAAAAATCTAAGCAACAAAGTCCATGGGGCGGTACGGAGCTACAAACATGAATCCAGGAGTCCACATCAACAGTTACAAGACAAACCAATAAACAGATGACAGAAGAGACAAATCTCCTATTCAGAAAAAAAGTCAAATTACTTACGTAGATACTTCCCTCTCAAAGAGATGGAACTTAATTCTCCCCCCAAGTGTAGGCTGCACTTGTAGTGACTTATTGCCAAAGGATGTGCAGAGGTGAAGAAAAAATAACTTTCCAGTAGAGAAATAAACCAACTCTCCATCAGCCAGGTGGTCAGGGTTAACATCAACAGTAATGAGACATGCTGACCACACATGCTCCTGATACATATGTTGAGAAAAGCCCTCCACCCCTGTGGACTTCCTCCCCCAAACCCATAATCTAGCCAAACCAAGAGAAAAATACCAGACAAACTCAAATTGAGGGATATTCTACAAAATACCTAACCAGTACAAAAATGGTTGAAGTCATCAAACACAACGGAAAACCTGAGAAACTAAGAACAAACAGAAAGCTAGGAAGACAATCTGGTATCCTGGAAGGGACCTAGAAACAAGAAAAGAATATCAGGAAAAAACAAATGAAATCCAAACAGAGTACCAAGCCACATAATAATGTGTCAATACTGGCTTATCAGTTATAATAGATGTATACAGAAATGTAACAATAATGAACAGATAAAAATGGGCATAGAATACATGGTAAATCTCTGTACTATTTTTTCAACTGTCTAAATCTAAAACTATTTTAAAATTAAAAGTTTATTTGAAAATGAACTACAATAATTGGAGCAGTGCCATGACAAATCTGAATAAATTCAGTGTTACTAAACAGGCATATAGAATAAGAGACAAAACTAAACGAAAACTATAAAGATTAATTATAAAACTAAACAGTTTTTATTAGAGCATTATAGTTACAATAATTGGATTCACCATGACAAACTCGTATACATGCATGGAATTCAATTTCAGTTCATGATCCCCTCTTTTCCCTCCCCTCCCCGCTTCTCCTTCCTCTACTAGACTTCCTTTCCCTTATCTATTTATATTTTATTGATTCTTTTACTTAAAAGTAAAGATAAAGTTCTCTGTGGTATGTTTATATATGTACATAATGTGATTTTAAAAAAATAAAATAAATGACAGCGGAATTACATGTATATAGCATAGTTTTTCATATTTCTGTTTGTATATAAAGTATGTTGACACCAATTCATGTCTTCATACATGTACTTTGGATGATGATATCCATCACATTCCACTGTCCTTGCTAACCCCCTGCCCCCCCCTTCCCCTCCCACCCCTCTACCCTATCTAGAATGCATCTATTCTTTCCATGTTCCCCCTCCCTACCCCACTATGAGTCAGCCTCCTTGTATCAGAGAAAACATTTCGACATTTGTTTTGGGGGGATTGGCTAACTTCACTTAGCATTATCTTCTCCAACTCCATCAAATTACCTGCAAATGCCATGATTTTATTCTCTTTTATTGCTGAGTAAAATTCCATTGTGTATATATGCCACATTTTTTTTTTTTATCCATTTATCACTGAAGAGCATCTAGGTTGGCTCCACAGTTTAGCTACTGTGAATTGTGCTGCCATAAACATTGATGTGGCTGTGTCCCTAAAATATGCTGTTTTTAAGTCTTTTGGGTATAATGTCCCTGTAGTATACTGTTTTTAAGTCTTTGGGGTATAAACCGAGAATACAGGTAGAGGGTCAAATGGTGGTTCCATTACCAGATTTCCAAGGAAATCTCCTAACTGCTCTCCATATTGGCTGCACCAATTGCAGTCCCACCAGCAATGTATGAGTGTACCTTTTTCCCTACGTCCTCGCCAACACTTATTATTGTTTTTCTTCATAATAGCTGCCATTCTGACTGGAGTGAGATGATATCTTAAGAATAGTTTTGATTTGCATTTCTCTAATTGCTAGATATGATGAACATTTTTTTTCTTATATTTATTGATTGATTGTATATCCTCTTCTGAGAAGTGTCTGTTCAGGTCCTTGGCCCATTTGTTGAATGGGTTATTTGGGGTTTTTTGGTGCTTAGCTTTTTGAGTTCTTGCTCTATCTGATGTGTGAGGGGTAAAAATTTGCTCCCAGGATATAGGCTCTCTGTTCACCTCACAGATTGCTTCTGAGCAAACTTTTTAGTTTGATTCCATCCCATTTATTGATTCTTGGTTTTAATTCTTGTGTTATAGGAGTTTTATTAAGGAAGTTAGGGCCTAATCCCACATGATGAAGATTAGGGCCTACTTTTTCTTCTATTAGACACAGAGTCTCTGGTTTAATTCCTGGGTCCTTGATCCACTTTCAGTTGAGTTTTGTGCATGGTGAGAGAGAGAGGTTTAATTTCATTTTGTTGCATATGGATTTCCAGTTTTCCCAGCACCATTTGTTGAAGATGCTATCTTTTCTTCAATGCATGTTTTGGCACCTTTGTCTAATATAAGTGGGTTAAAACACTAGAAAAACTAAGGATAACAGGAACATATCTCAACATCGTAAAGGCTATCTACACTAAGCCTCAGGTCAACATCATTCTAAATGGATAAAAATTAAAGGCATTACCTCTAAAAGCTGGAACAAGACAGGGATGCCCTCTTTCACCACTTCTATTCAACATAGTTCTTCAAACACTGCCAGAGCAATTAGATGAAAGAAATTAAAGGGTATGTATAGGAAAAGAAGAACTTAAATTAGCACTATTTGCTGACGATATAATTCCATACCTAGAAGACCCATAATGTGATTTTATCAAGAATACACTCTGCATGGCCTCCCCTTTCCCAGCCCCCCACTGTCTCCTGATCTCCTTCCAAACTGTTGATCTTCCCTTCATCTTTATTATATCCTATCCTTCTTTTCCCTTTCCTTTATTTTACTCTAGTTTCTGCATATGAGAGAAAACATATGACCCTTGAGTTTCTGAGTTTGGCTTATTTCATTTAACATGATATTCTCCATTTCCATCCATTTGCCATTAAATGCCATAATTTCATTCTTCTTTATGATTGAGTAAGAACTCCATCGTGTATATATACAATTTCCTAATCCATTCTTCTATATTTAAACACCTGGGTTGATTCCATAATTTATTGTGAATTGTGTTGCTATAAACATTAAGGTGACTATTGTTATAGTACACCAATTTTAGATCTTTCAGGAAACTACCAAGGAGTGAGACAGCTGAGTCAAATAGTGGTCCCATCAAAGTTTTGTAAGGAATCTCCATACTGCTTTCCAGATTCGCTGCACGAATTTGCAGCCCTATCAGCAATGTATGAGTGTGCCTTTTCCCCCACATACTCACCAAAACTTATTGTTGCCTGTATTCTTAATAGCTGCCATCTGACTAGAGTTGAGATGAAATCTTAGCTTTGATTTGTATTTCTCTAATTACTAGAGATGTTGAACATTTTTTCATATATTTGTTGATCCACTGTATATCTTCTTCTGAGAAATGTCTGCTCAACTCCTTAGCCCATTTATTGATTGGGTTGTTTGGTTTTGTTGTTGTTGTTGTTTGCTTTTTTGGTGTTAAATTTTTGACTTCTCTATATATCCTGGAGATTAGTGCTCTATCTGACATGCATGTGGCAAAAATTTGCTTCCGAAGTATAGGTTCTCTATTCACCTCATTTATTGTTTCTTTTGTTGAGAAGATTTTAGTTTGCATCCATCCCATTTATTTAGTCATTCTTGATTTTATTTCTTGCATTTTAGGAGTCTCATTAAGGAAGTTGGGGCCTAATCCGACATGATGAACATTTGGGCCTACTTTTTCTTTTATTAGGCGTAGGAGTCTCTGGTCTAATTCCTAAGTCCTTGATCCACTTTTAGTTTTGTGCATAGTGAGAGATAGGGGTTTAGTTTCATTTTGCTGCACATGGATTTCCATTTTCTCAGCACAATTTGTTGAAGAGGCTGTCTTTTCTCCAATAATGTGTTTTGGCAACTTTGTCTAATATTAAATAACTGAATTTATGTGGGTTTGTCTCTGTGTCTTCTATTCTGTACCAATGTGTCTATTTTGGTGCCAATACCATGTCATTTTTGTTACTATAGCTTTGTAGTATAAGTCTGATATTGTGATGCCTCCTGATTCACTCCTCTTGCTAAGAATTGCTTTGGCTATTCTCAGTCTCTTATTTTTCCAATTGAATTTCATGATTGATTTTTCTATAAGGAATAACGTTGGGATTTTAACTGGAATTGCACTGAATCTGTACAATGCTTTGGGTAGTATGGCCATTTTGACAATATTAATTCTGCCTATCCAGGAGCATAGAAGATATTTCCATCTTCTAAGGTCTTCTTCAATTTCTTTCTTTAGTGTTCTGAAGTTTTCATTGTAGAGGTCTTTCACCTCTTTTGTTAAATTGATTTCCAAGTTTTTTTTTTTTTTTTTGAGGCTATATATATCCTATGAAAGAGAAATTAAGAAAACTACCCCATTTATAATATATCACTGATATATAGAAACACATTTGATTTTTGGGTATTGATTTTATATCCTGCTACTTTGTTGAATTCATTAATTCTACAAATTTTCTAGTGGAATTTTTTTGTATCCTCTAAGTGTATAGAATCATGTCATTAGCAAATAATGATAGTTTGAGTTCTTCTTTTCCTATACATATCCCTTTTTTTTATCTAATTGCCTGGCTAGAGTTTCAAGAACTATGCTGAATAGAAGTGGTGGAAGAAGGAATCCCTGTCTTGTTCCAGTTTCTAGAGGGAATGCTTCCAACTGTTCTCCATTTAGAATGATGATGTACTTGGGTTTAACATATATAGCCTTTACAATGTTGAGGTACGTTCCTACTATCCCTAGTTTTTCTAGCGTTTTGAACATAAAAGGGTACTATATTTTGTCAAATGCTTTCTCTACATCAACTGATGCAATCATGTGATTCTTATCTTTAAGTCTACTGACGTGATGAATTACATTTATTGATTTCTGTATGTTTAATCAACCTTGCATACCTGGAAAAAAACCCACTTAATCATGGCGTGCTACTTTTTAAAATATGTTTTTGTATGCGATTTTCCAGAATTTATTGAGAATCTCTGCATCTGTGTTCATCAGGGATATTGGTCTGGAATTTTCTTTCCTTGATGAGTCTCTGTCTGGTTTTGGTATCAGTTGAAAGGGTTCTCCCCTGTTCTATTACAAGAAATAACGTAAGAAGTATTAATTCTTCTTTAGAATTTGGCTGAGAATCCGTCTGGTCTGGGCTTTTCTTGGTTGGTAGGTATTTGATAGCATCTTCTACTTGCTTGCCTTAAATTGTTCTGTTTAAATTGTGTATGTCCTGCTGGTTCAATATGGGTATATCATATGCCTCTAGAAATTTGTCAGTGTCTTCGAGGTTTTCTATTTACTGGAGTATGAATTTTCAAAATAGTTTCTAATTGTTTTCTGTATTTCAAGAGCGTCTGTTTTGACATATCCTTTTTCATTTCAGATTTTAGTGATTTGTCTGTTTTCACTAGGGTAACAAAGGGTTTGTCAATTTTATTTATTTTTTCAAAGAACCAGCTTTTTATTTTGTCAATTTTTTGAAATGTTTCTTTTGTTTCAATTTCATTGATTTCAGCCCTGATTTTAATTATTTCCTGTCTTCTATTACTTTTGGTGTTGGTTTGTTCTTCTTTTTCTAGGTCTTTGAGATGCAATATCAGTTGTTTATTTTTTGGCTTTTTCTTCTTTTTAGAGAATGAGCTTAATGCAATGAACTTTCCTCTTAGCACTGCCTTCACACCCAGAGATTTTGATATATCAGAGTTTTCATTTATCTCTAAGAATTTTTTTTATCTCCTCCCTAATGTCTCCTGTTATCTATACATCATTCAATAGCACATTTTTTAGTCTCCAGGTGTTGCAGTAGTTTCTATGTTTTATTTTATCATTGATTTATAATTTCATTCTATTATGGTCAGATAGAACACAGGGTAGCATCTCTATTTTTTTTTTTTTTTTTGGTATTTGCTAAAACTTGTTTTGTGGCATAATATATGGTCAATTTTGGAGAAGGATCCATATACTGCTAAGAAAAAAGTGTATTTACTCATTTATGGATGGAATATTCTCTACATCAGTTAAGTTACTGATTGTTTTATCGAATTCTATAGTTTGTTTAGTTTTTGTTTGGAAGATCTATCCAGTGTTGAAAGAGGTGTGTTAAAATCACCCAGTATTATTGTGTTGTGGTCTATTTGATTCTTGATGTTGAGAGGGGTTTGTTTAATATACATAGATGCCCCATTGTCTGGGGCATAGATATTTTCAATTGTTATGTCTTGTTGATGTATGGTTCCCTTGAGTAGTATGAAATGTCCTTCTTTGTCTCTTTTTACTAACTTTAGTTTGAAGTCCACATTATCTGATATGAGGATGGAAACCCCTGATTGTTAACATGGTCCATGTGAGTGACATGTTTTTTCCCATCCTTTCACCTTCAGTCTGTGGATGTCTTTTCCTATGAGATGGCAGCATATTGTTGGGTCGTTTTTTTTTTTTTTTTTTTAATCCAATCTGTCTGTCTGTGTCTTTTAATTTATGAGTTTATTTATTTTTTTATTAGTTGTTCAAAACATTACAAAGCTCTTGACATATCATATTTCATACATTAGATTCAAGTGGGTTATGAACTCCCATTTTTACCCCAAATACAGATTGCAGAATCACATCGGTTACACATCCACATTTTTACATAATGCCCTATTAGTAACTGTTGTATTCTGCTACCTTTCTAATTTATGAGTTTAGACCATTCATTTTCCGGGTTATTACAGAAATACATTTTGTATTCCTGGTCATTGTTTATTTTTGATTTTTAATTTGACTTGGTTTCTCCTTTGATTGACCTTTCCTTTAGAGTAATTCCTCCCTTTCCAGATTTTCATTGTTGTTTTTCATTTCCTCCTCATGGAATATTTTGCCAAGAAAGTTCTGAAGTCCAGGCTTTCTCACTGTAAATTCTTTTAACTTTTGTTTATCATGGAAGGTTTTTATTTCATCAAATCTGAAGCTGAACTTTGTTGGATATAAGATTCTTGGTTGGCATTATTTTCTTTCAGAGCTTGGCATATGTTGTTCCAGGATCTCCTTACTTTGAGGGTCTGGGTTGGAAAATCTGCTGAGATCCAAATTGGTCTTCCCTATATTACATTATCTGATTTCTCTCCCTTGTGGCCCTTAAAGTTCTATTCTTATTCTGTATGCTAGGCATTTCCATTATACTGTGTCTTGGTGTAGATCTATTGTAAGTTTGTACATTTGGTGTCCTGTAAGCCTCTTGTATTTGATTTTCCAATTCATTCTTCATGTTTGGGAAATTTTCTGATATTATTTCATTGGAGAGATTGTACATTCCTTTGGTTTAAATCTCTGTGCCTTCCTCTATCCTGATAAATTTTAAATTTGGTCTTTTGATGTTATCCCATATTCTTGGATGTTCTGTTCATGGTTTCTTACCAACTTCATTGTGTGTTCAACTTTACTTTCAAGGTTGTATATTTTGTCTTCAGTGTCTGAGGTTCTATCTTCCAAGTGATCTAGTGTATTGGTGATGCTTTCTATTGAGTATTTTTATTTGATTTATTGTTTCCTTCATTTCAAAGATTTCTTTTTTTTTCCAGAAACTCACTCTCTTTCTTGAAGTAATCTCTTGCTACCTGTATTTGTTCTCATCTCTTTATTGGAGTGATCAATTTTTACCTGTATTTGCTCTTATGTCATTCTTTAATTCACATATCATTTTAATTATGTACCTTCTGAACTCCTTCTCTGACATTTCATCTACTATTCTGTAATTGGACCCTACTGTTGTAGAATCTTGGTTTGTTTGGGGCACTTTCCTCCCTTGTTTTTTCATGTTGTGTATGTATCTTCCTCTCTTGCAGTGTAGATCTGAGGTATTGCTGTTTCCACCCTATAATCTTATAGCGTACCTGCAGGTTACCAATACCTCACCTTTAAATGGGAAATCAATGTTTACAGGACCCAATGCAACCAATATGCAGCCATAAATCTACTAGCTTCTACTTAGACATTTACAATTTTGTCACTATGAACAGAAATGATGAATTCGGTTATCTTCTACCATATAGCCAATAGGTTTGCATAAGGGTTTACAGTTTCTAATGATGGACAGATGGTGGGGGGTAGGATATGATGTTTATGAGGTAGGATGTGAGAATACAGAGGCATTAGAGTATAGGATAAGTGAAAGGGAATCAAAAGAAGTTGGATGTTAGAAGGAGAAAAGAGAAAGAGAGGCAACCCCATCCAAGGTTCCCTGTTGCCTCTGCAACAGGATGGTATTTGTTAGCACATCTAGTAGGGATACCTCTGGTGCTACTGGGCCCCAGGGACCTTGGTGATGGTCTTCCAGGTCCTGGTTGTTGTCCCTACATGGAAGTGGCAACATCTCTGGTTGGTGGCAGCAGTAGTGTCAAGAGTGTAGGTATCCTGATGTTGAGTTTCCAGGCTCCAGTGGTGTCCCATGATGGAAGCTGCCCCAACTAAAGATGGCGGAGGTGGCAGTGGAGGTAACCCAAGATGGCAGTGGAGGTGTTCCAAGATGGAAGCAACCGTTGTCAGAGATAGGACTGGAAGGATGGACTATGCAATGGTGTTGGGCAGCCTATTCAATGATGGTGCATTGTGGTGCACAGTGCTGCAATGGGCAGCTGCCTCGTGGCCCTGCCCGTTGTTCCACATGGTGGAGACTGCCATGTGGGAAGGGCTTTGGTGTCCTTCAGTGTCCCAAGATGGAGGTTTGGGTAGAGCCACTCATTGATGGATAGGGAACTGCAGCACGGTGTTCTTCTCTGCACTGGGAGTGGTGTTCTGCTCCAGGCTCCAGAGAGGCTGTCAAGAGGTCATACCCTTAGTTTTTTGAGGAATCTCCATACTGCTTTCCAGAGTAGTTATACTAGTCTACAGTCCCACCAACAGTGTACAAGTACACCTGTTCCCCCACAACCAGACCAGCATTTATTCTTGTTTAAAATCTTGATCGCTGCCAATCCGAATGGAGTAAAAGGAAATCTTAATGCAGTTTTAATTTGCACTTCCTAGACTACTAGAGACATTGAACACTTTTTCATATATTTGTTGGTCATTTGTGTTTCTTCTTTTGAGAAGTTTCTGTTTAGTTCTTTTGCCCATTTATTCACTGGGTTATTTATTTGTGAAGTGTTAAGTTTTTTGAGTTCTTTATATTTTTGGACATTAATCACAGCAGGAGCAGCAGACAGACATCCCAGTAGAAACAAGAGGCCACTGAAGGGTGTTAAGTAAGAGAGGGACACATGTGAGCCTGTCATCCTCTTCAAAGGACCTACTCCTATCACCAGCCCTAGTAGACAGGCATACAAATACAACTTCCTAACACTACTCTGATTTTTTTCCCACGCGAGGCTTTTCAACTACAGCCATGTGTCACTTAACAATGGAATATGTTCTAAGAGAGGTACCATTACATTGATTGTGTCACTGCAAACATCACACAGAATATTGCAGGAAACCTAGAAGAGAAATAGGTAGGTCACTGAACATGACCTCTTGATACCTTTTTATATTATTTTTGTTTTTGAACAAAATTCTGTTTCCTAAAGGAACTTTTTTGTAATCCTATCATAAAATATTTAGCTATGCAGTGAAATTACTCATTCAGGAGGTCAAGCGTCGCTTTTCCTGTATATATGATAAAGTAAATAGTTTATCACTTCATTGTAGCACTAAAAAAAAAAACACAAATTTTCCGTTACAAAAATAGAAATAATACTGTTTACAGTGATATACAATAAACTATTCCATGATATTTGGAATAAACATAGAGAACAACTGTTTGTAGACAATGGGCAGGAGGCTGTTCATAATTGTAAACACTGAGACAAAACAAGGCGACCTATGGTTACCCTGGCTTCCTTCCTGGAAACCCTTCAGGACAGGGAGGGAATCCAGGCCAAGCAAGTGGTCTTGCAGAGGGAAGAAGACAGACTAGAGTCTGGATGGCTAAGAGATGGAAGTACATTCTGAAGAGGAAGAAACAATGTAGAAAAAGGTAGACCAATAGCTTGAGGAATCTACCTAAGGCTCTCTGAGTCCTGGATGAACAGATACACTTGAATAGAAACTTCCAAAGAGAGATTAGGCAAAAAGCTAGGGGAACTGTGAGCCCACATAGGATTAGTAAGCATTGAGTCCCAATTAGCCAAAGTGGAAGGTCTTTGTTTATGGATCAGTTAGGATATTCAGTAAAGACTGGAAAGGTTCAGATCTTAAGTGGGGCTAACCTATTCTAGGGGAAGGTTTCTCTGGAATTAATCTTAACCAAGCTTGAATACAAGTCTTGAAAGGATAAAAGTCCTCTCAAAAATGTATTTCCATCTCGTAGCCTTCCAAACTCCAATCTACCTTCTCCCAGAAGACTGCTTGCTTGGCCTGGATAAAAAGGCAAAAATCATCTAGTTTGGGAAGTTATAATTTTTAAAGATAGTCAAATTCAACCCATTTGTTTTGCAACAATCCCCATGACTTCTATGAGATTCCTTGTGGATCTAATAAAGGATATAAAAAGTCTAAAATTTTAACAATTTAGCAGACAGACCTGATACCATTTAAAATACCAAATACCCCAAATCTAAATGATATATTTCTCAACTACAGATAGTACCAGAAACAAAAACAAGTGACTTTTACTTGCTAAAAGTTACTTTAGCAGCACTTTCGCAGTTCCTCTGGGCTTGTCAGAAAAACAGTAAGTAGTTCTATTACTCCAACCTCTACTACTGAGAGGGAAAGTCAATTATCACAAACAAATTTAGCATCAAATTTTTCTTTACTCACTCCTGGAAACTTATATTTAACTATATAAATATATTCCACTTCTACAAGAAAAATTTTAACTAGCCTTTGCCATTCTTTTTTCTCATCTTTATGATTCTTTGTTCAATGCACATAAGACCTTTAATAAATAATCACTCCCAAGATAAATATAATTTTTACTAGAAACTTTTATTGACAAAGTTTTAACATGTTACGAAATGTTGGGGGAAAAAGTTAAAACACAATTGGAAAATTCTATTGAGAGAATCAATTTACTACGCAAATTCCAGATAAATGGGTTACTTTAAACCATCCAAAGAAATAATATTGACTAAAAGCTACCACGTGCTAAGCACTATTCTAGACACAAGTAGGGGATAAAGGCAATCAAAACAATCTTGAAAAAGAATACAATTTAGGGACTCACTCTCCCAATTTCAAAACTTACACAAAACAAGAGTAATAAAGACAGTGTAGAAGTGGCATAAGGATAGATATACAGATCAACAGAAGAGAACTGATTGAGAGTCCAGCTATAACCTCTATCTATGGCTAATTGATTTTCAACTGAGGTGCTAAGATCAGTAAGTGTTGGGACAACCAGCTACATGAAAAAGAATAAAGTCAGATTTAATCTCACACCAGATAAAATTCATCTAATATGGACCAAAGATTTAAGCATTAATTTGATAGACACCTGTATAAAGATGACACAGCGCTGCAGAGGTAGCTCAGCAGTAGGGCAAGCTTAAGGCCCTGGAGTTGATCCTTAATACTGCAAAAACTAAAAAGAATATAAGAGGAATTCTTCCAGCTCAGTAATAGAAAGACAAAAAATAAAGATCCTTCAATATCGATACACAATAACCAAAAAGCACCTAAAAAGATGATCACCACCTTAAAGGATATTAAACCCAAACAGTAGCATAGTACATCCATCAGATAGTCAAAAAGTCATAAAATAACAAGTATTGGACTTGGCAAGATCAGAATTCTCATACACTGCTGGTGTGAATGCCAAATAATTAAGCCACTTTGGAACACATGACCAGCAATTCTACTCCTAGGTATATATGCAAGAAAAATTAAAACACTTCCACATAAAAACTTACGCATGGATGTATTATAGTAGCACTGTTCATAAGGGCCAAAAGGTAGAAACAATCCAATGTCCATCAACTGCTGAGTGGATAAACATGTAAAGGAATGAAGTATGGCACATGCACATGAATGGAACTTGAGAACATTATGTGAAGGTGAGAAAAGCCAGTCATAACAGACCACACATTACATGATTTAATCTACATAAAATACTCAAAACAGGCAAACATCCAGAGACAGAAAGTAAATTAGTGGTCACTTAGGACTAAGAGGGATGGAAATTGGAAGGGGTTGGGCATTGTTAAAGAGTAGAGGGTTTCTTTCTGAAGTGATTAAAATGTGACTGTGGTAATGGTTGCAAGTATCTGTGAACATGCTAAAGCCACTTATTCAGACATTTTTATGATGGATTATATGGTATACAAATTATGACATAATAAAGTTATTTTTTAAAAAATAAGTAAGGGTAAGACTTCTACTCATTTAGTTCTCTTACTCTCCATGTAAATTCCAATTCCAGTTTAACAGAGAAATGTCCCAGAGATACAACACTTTTGGTAGTACAGAATTCAAACACACAAACTTTCAGATTAGTACAAGTTTTCAGTACCTAACACAAAGAAAGGACTACTTCACCTATTGTTTCTTGAAGAAAATGAATAGCAAAAAATTTAGCGAACCACAATACAGATCTCTGCACAGCCTAAGTAACTCATTTTAATCACCCATATTCAAATTCTGGAAAGTTAATTTGAAAAGCACCAAAAACCTAGCTGATATGTAAAAAGACAATCCTACTTACATTAAAACAATGGGAGGGGGAAGCTTATGCCAGGTTCTACCTTAACTCTCATTCAAATACCATTTCCAGGGAGAAAGTCCTTACCAGGTACATAAGGTATAAAACTCAGTGGTGCAAAAAGGAGCCCAAACATTGTTTAAGATGCCTAAAAAGAAAGGGCACTTTGTTTTTTATTAGTTCATTCATCCTCAGAAAATGAGAGCAGGCTGAGAATGTAAAGGAAGAGATGCCCAGAATTAGTAAGACTATTAGAAACATCTTGGCAGTGACAACTCACTGGAACCACTCTATTCTTTCCACCTAGATATCTACCCAGGGCCTATGTGCGCAACTACTATAGCAAGGTTTACAGAGATGTACAAACTGTATTTATAAACATTTTTATAATTTACAGTATACAATATTTCACAAGAAAACAAGTCTGAAATTATTTCCTTTAATTTTATGTGCTAGAGTTTCTAGCTTTAAAAAAATGGGAAAAAATTTCAAAGGAACGATGCAATTCAATATTTAAAATATTGAAATTCAATATTTAAAATATTGAAATTCAATATTTTAAAAATAAGCCATATTAAAAGTTCAACTGGTGAAAGATATTCCTTAACTTATAAAAATGTCTCATTAAAACTGGCAAGAAAAACTTTAAGATACCAGTTAAAAAAAATAAATCACAAATATTTAAATAGCAATGAAACATGAAAACTGTTCCACCTATGCAAGTAATCAGACACCACCATTAAAACAAGACAGCTCTTTCTGGCCCATTAAATTAGCAAAAACTTTTTAGTAATGCCCAAAACTGGGAAAAGGATAGCATGGTAAGCACTACCTCTGACCTGCACATTATACCATCTTGGCACAAGGAACTCCTTGACAACAGGCTTTACCAGCAGACTGACTGTGAACCAAGAGCTCCCCCGCAGTGTTCTCTAGAGCAAGAAAAGAGTAATAATTTAAATGGTTTGACATTTTTACTACATGGTAAATGCTCACAATATATTCAAATAAGACATTGTGCCCACTTCGGCCTCAAAAACCTCTTTCCTATCCCTGTACAATCCACTTGGCATCATTCTTGTGCTCTCTTATTGATGTAATCAACTATCATTTAAAACTTTTACCATATCTTTTCATATTTATGTCAAAGAAGAGAGTATATAAGACGGAGAACTAAAGACTCCAAACTATAACAAATATGGATTTGAGATGTGGTTCTAGGTACTCTGTCCTAAAACATCTCTTAAGGCCTCATATTTCCCATTTGAAATGCACATCAATTTTTTAAGTTCACTGCAGTAATTACATAAAATAATGGTATACTGCTTATATGATGACACAGGAAGATTATGCACATGAGTACATCACTATTCTTGCACTAAACCATGAACTACAAAGTTCCCTCTACCCTACCTCTTCTCCTCAACTAAAGTACAGATACTTTGAACGCACGACATGCCTTATTTTAGGCTTCATTCATATAATAAAAGATGACCTATCTGGGAAGTATAAAACTGTTCAAGAGACATGCCAACAAAAAAGAAAAGAAATGGAGGAAGAACACAGAAGCCTGGGAATGGAAACGGAGCAGAATTCCATGTGGATGGAGACTACTTTAAGAGGAAAGGGATTCAGCAGGACTAGCTGATCTGGACTTCAAGCTACCTATGGCTCAAATCTGGCTTCTGAGGAACAGCAAATCTGTGTTCAGATGCGAATTAGGGTGACATCACTAATATGGCCTCTCAGACATTCACGGGCTCCCTAATCTAAGGGTGGGATGATCTAAACTCAGAAAACTCCCTGGGCCTGGTCACTAGGCAGAGCCGACCTTTACTCTCAGTGAAAAGCTGGAATGGGAAGTCAGACTTCATACTAAGATGCACTCACAAGCGACCAGTGACTACTAGTTGGTATAGTTAAATTTCATTCCTATGGCCAAGCTGATTACTCTCCCTTTATAGTAATTATTCCTTGGTAAACACATATTCTTCCCCCCGCCCCCCGTTAGATAACACTCAGATATTCAACCGGCTGAGTAAAACCAGAGGGCTTCTTTTAAAGTAAAATCTCAGTTCCGGGTTAAGTTTCATAACAAGTATTCCTGGCATTCCTGAAGTATGTTTTCCCAATTTATTTCTGACATCCTAATTCTTTAGATAAATGAATATAATAATAGTTTATAAATTATTTTTTTGTTCAAGACATGATATCCAAAATTAAGTGTGTGAAGGAAGCAAAGCTTGAAAAGATAACCAATACAAAGGCGTATTTCTACTTTGCCAAGCAAAGATATTGTTTTTATATGTTTACATAAAATCTATTGCCACCATTGTTTCAAGAAAGTCCCACAATTTACTCCTGGAAAATAAGTCTGACTTCATTGGGGGAAAAAAAAAAATTACTACACTGTCATTTTATTTACTCCCAGTTAACTTCAGTGTTTATTTGGAAAACCTTCATTTAAGGAGTCAATTTGGATTATTCTTCCACAGAAACTGTCCTTAAAGGCATTTTACTTTAAAACAAAATTTTTTTTAACTTCCTTCCAATGACCCTATTGAATGGGATGACCCCTCACTCTCCACAAACCTTGGCTTTCTTCTGTTGGTCTCTCCCTACAAGTGTAGTGTCAAGGCACCCACACCAGCATTCTTACCTTGATGGCTGCCTTAATTGCACTCTCAGGGCCATACACTGTAAACACTCTGGAGAGTGAAAGGCATGCAAAGCACATGCACATCCCAAGGTCTACCCACAAAACAAAACCTCACAACCTTAATAAGCCCTGACTCAAAAATTCAGACTTGTTAGTCTAAACACTATAAAGTGCTCTCAGAGACCTATGTGGCAAAATTCTTCTTTAAACTTTTCAAACAAACTTTAGGGTTTGAATATTTAACAATGGCTAATGACAATAAATAGAGCAAAGTTATTAGTAACCTGATTTTTAAACCTAAGCATACTAGTACTGTCAAGCTCCTTTGCTTCAATTAAAATAAAGGAAAGGCAGCAACACAATTCACTTAAATGGGCAAAGACCTAGAGAAGAAATTTAATGGATAAAAATGTCTTTTAAAATGCATTTTCTAAGGTGGGGGGGGGGGCAAATATGTTGTTGTTTTTACCTAAGAAACGTAAAAGAAATAGCCTAATATAGGAATCTTTTTTCCCCCTGCCTCTGGATTTATTTGTACAAACAGCATAAAAGGACATCAGTCCCTGTGAACAGGGGCTCAGGGGTCACACAAGTCCTTCTGTCCTCACATTCACAGAGGCTTTTACTATGGAGCATTTGCAGGGACTTGAACACCCTTGGGGGCAGGAGCTGGAACCCAAACTGGAGTTGATGCTGGAGCAGGAGTTGCAGCTTGGGCTTAGGCTTAGCCTTGGCCTTTGCCCTGCAGAGTCTTCAATCCCTGGCCATGTGGGCACAAGCACACTTCCCGTGCTTAGGATGAGCAAGCAAAGCAGGGCGATCAAGCTTGTGGTTGGTACCCTTTGGCATCTTGGGCTTAACCTCCCTAGACTTGAGAGCCTCAGCACTTGCACTCACAGCCTTGGCGTTTTTTGCCTGCATCTTGTTCAGGCCCTTCTTGTTGTGCTTCTTGACAAAATGCATATTTCTCAGGAACTTGGAGTCTGCCCCGCTTAAGAGTCATCTTTATGAGAGGGCTTTCTTGATTCCATTTCTGTGCCATTTTCAGGATTGGTTGTGCGTGGTGTGGTTCTTGGACTGGAAGAGCCATAGGAATCATTTCTAATCAAATGCAACTTGAAACTATTTATTACACAATTTATTACATAATTCAAGAAATGTTTTTAGAAAGGCATAACAAACCAAAATATATTAAAAGAATATAATCCTATGATGTTCCAATACATCCATAAACAAATTTATTCATTCATTTACCAAATACATCATGGGCACATCATGGTAGAAACAATACCAGGCACCTTAGGGTTGAAGAGAACATCCAAGGTGGTTGTTACAACCCTTGAGTAGTTTGCAGTCAAGAGAAAAAAGACAGATGAATAATTTTTAAAATATGATAGGAAGAAATGTAAATAGTTCATTAATAAGATAGCATTTAGCCCCACAAATAAAACTTTCTTAAAATTTAAGTATATAAATTTATTTTTAACCTATCAAACTGGCAGACTTACAATTTACAATTTACAAATTATAATTGTAATGGCAAGAATAAACTCATATTCTTGGCAGAAATTGGCACAAATGTCCTGAAAAACATTTGACAATATAAATCAATATCTTTAAAAATAAAACATTATCAGTCAGTAAAATCCTGAACATAAAGAATAAAACAAATAATAACCAAAATACACAGACACAGTCGTTGTCACAGCAATTATTCTTCCAGAATTTTATTCTAATAAAACATCTTGAATATACATAAAGACTAAGCTAAAACAAGCTTATAATATTGTTTAAAATAGTGAAAGAAACACCTTAAAAGTCCAACAAGCATGCACAGTGGCACAAGCCTATAATCCCAGTAACTCAGAAGGCTGAGGTAGGAGAACTGCAAGTTTGAAGCCAGCCTCAGAAATTTAGCAAGACCCTGTCTCAAAATAAAAAATGAGTAGGGGGCTGGAGATGTGGCTCAAGCGGTAGCACGCTCGCCTGGCATGCATGCGGCCCGGGTTCGATCCTCAGCACCACATACAAATAAAGATATTGTGTCCGCCGAATACTAAAAAAAATAAATATTAAAAAAAAAATTCTCTCTCTTTCTCTCTCTTAAAAAAAAAAAAAAAAATGAGTAGGGTTATAGCTTAGTGGTGAAGCACCCATGGGTTCAATCCTCAGTACCAAGAAAAGTCCAACAAAACCGAAATAACACACAGTGAGAATCATACACAGTTGCTTTTCAACAGAGGTTCCTACTGTAGACCATGGTTACACCCAATATCATACAATAAAAATCAGCATGTTCTTTCTACTCTTTGTCACACGGATCCTGTGACTAGGCTCATGAGGTAGAAGTCATTGGCTTTGCCATACCATACAGATCAGATTACAAGTTTAACTGAAATCAAGATTCAAGGAATATTTCAGTCATTTCTAAAACACATTTTTTCTATATCATAACATTTTTGATGTTGCATTATATCTTACAATCAGTATTATTTTAAAAAGCACTATCTCATAGTTTAATTGCAGTTGCTTTTTCTTTAATGATACATAAAATCATGGTGCATCTTACAATCAATGGACTCTTGTAGTTGAAGAAATATTACTCTCTGAAAGATCAATTTCAAGAAGCATAAAACAACTAGATATGAAGTCTGTTCAAGAATAGATGCAGCAATGTAAATATGAGGCAAAGCAATTTCTTTAAATGAAAGAAAACTTTTTAACAGTATTTCAGAGGCAATAAAGATTATGTCCAGATATTTATAATTCAATTAATTACTTCAAACTATTTGACACAAATGAAGACACTCTGTTACAAAAGACACAGTAAGCTGGGTACTCAAAACACATCACTGGTGACAACTGTGGAACTATATCTGAGCCCTGAGCTCCTTATGAGAGTGACAGAAATTCCTTTGTGTTCCGAGGATGGCTAATCTCAAAGGACAGACATAGCCTTGATATTGAGAGATAAAATGTCCTCTACCCTTCCTCAGTGATCCCCATGTTCTGTAAAAACTCACTTTCCTCACAATCCTCAATAATGAACACTCTTCCCATTGGTGGCCTAGGGGAAAAAAATCATCTTAACTGCCCAAGAAGACACACTCAAGCTTTGGTGCAGGAGTCAGGAAGGCCCTGCTGCAGACCCCACTGACTTTGCCAAGTAACAAGGCTTCAGGGACCCCTCTGGGTCCTGTGACTCAAACAGTGAGTCCAGCTCCTGATTAGATTATAAAATCTCTTAAACTGAATCCCATTCAAAACTGTGCTTCCAACCTTGTCCATGAGTAGCACAGTAAGAAACTAACTTTGATTCTTTCTGAGGAGTGCTTTATTTCAATTGCTGACTTCTTTGGGTTTCAGGATCTGGACATTTGTTAATCTCTACAAAAAAACTAATGGGTTATAGTGATCTCATCTCTGTTGGTTAAAAGACAGCAAGCATCTGGTTTGTTAGCTTTTCTTACTTGTTCATTCTGAGCTCCAATCAATTAATAATTTCATGTCTGCCACAAGTTGTTTTCTAAATGGTGAATTTTATACTTCTGTGTTTATGCTTCATCCATGGCTAAAGCTTTAAACTGACTATGTACAAAGCATTCTCTATGTGTCTCCATACTTCTGTATCTGTAACTCAGAAAGGTTTTTATCCCTAATTTTGTGAGTGTATATTGTCCTACCTCTAGGTAGATATCGAATTAGATTATAAAATCTCTTAAAGAAGTCCTATTCTGGGTGCTGGGGTATAGCTCAGTTGGTAGAGTGCTTGCCTCATATGCACAAGGCCCCTGGGTTCAATCCCCAACACCATCAAAAAAAAAAAAAAAAAAAAAAAAAAAAAAAAAAAAAAAAAATATATATATATATATATATATATATATATATGAATTCCCATTCTGTAAACCAGAATGGTTTGCAGATAAATAAGTACATCTATAAACTAAATATTCCTAAAACTCCCAGAGATTAAGGAAACTGAACCTTTAATTCAACATGAGGGGGGAAAAAGAAGTATCATAGGGAAACTAACTCAGAAACAGTTTAAGAATTCAAGTTCACATGGCTGAGTGCAGTGGTATACACCAGTAATCCCAGTGACTCTGAGGCTGAGGCAAAAAGATTGTAAGTTCAAAGTCAGCCTCAGCAATTCAGCAAGACCTTAAGTAACTTACTGAGACCCTATCTCAAAATGAAATATAAAAAGGGCTGGAAATGTGGCTCAGTGGTTAAGTGCCTCTAAGTTTAATCCACAATACCAAAAAATAATAATAATTCAAATCTTTAGAAAATGAGACTAGTTTATATTGTCAATTTAATATAAACAGCTAATTTTTTCCTTGCTTTTCATTACTTACAATATACATATAAATTTCTATTCTACTTATGTCCTTCCTAAACTTATACATATTTCATAGAACTTCTACTTAATGTTTAAGATTATAAGAATATAAATTCTCATTTATCCATATTGAATCTTGTTTTTGTTTGTTTTGTTTTGTTTTTTGTATCAGAGATTGAACTCAGGGGCACTTTACCATTGAGTCACATCTCTAGGCCTTTTAATTTTGAGACAAAGTCTTGCTGTGTTGACCACGCAGGCCTTGAACATGTGATCCTTCTGCCTCAGCCTCGAAAGTCACTGGTATTACAGGAAAGCACCACTGCCACCACACCATTGAATCATTATGTTGACAAACTTTATTTCAAAAAGAGTTAAGAAAGCTAAAGCTTTAGATAACTTAAAACTTTAATTGATACTAGATTGAGTTATCCACTAGATACCTAGACCTAAGATAGAGTACTAGAACATTACTAAATATAATTTGTTTATATACCTTTCCTATTTTTATATGCTATCAAAAGACTATCATGAATTGATTAATGAATACATTCATTTGGATACAGAAAATTATAAAAGGCTCATTGAAAGGGAATTTTATTTCTCAAAGTCAAAACTGACTTTTTTAAAATAAAGTTTTCAAAAAGATCTTTAGTATCAAATATCATACTGATATAAAAAAAGCAAATTTTAGTTTTATATCAGCTTTATACTGATATAAAACTAAAATTTGTATCAAAGGTTTCTTAGATTATGACCTATTCTTACAAGAAAGTTATAAGTTATTTTTTACTTTCTGTGTAATCTGTCTAGATAGCAAAGATTCTGTGATTTATCGGCATAATCTTCTATGGTTTATGCTGACTTACTGTATCCTTGATCATTTATGAAAAAAAAAAGTGTTTCATTTAGAAAATTTCTTTCCAATCGTTAACTTGCCTATGTTTAAAGTTTGTATTGTCACTGAGGTTAAACATATAGCCAACTACTGTTTCTTGATGACCTTGATCCCATCTTGAAACATTTAAATCTTCTGACAACTACTGATATCTTTCCCAAATCAAATTATAAGTAGTATCTTTTCCACCTAGAATTGTCTTTAAGATTTCCCAGAGGGCTCCTGGAAAATCACCCCTTTATAGGGGTGAAAATTAAAAAAAAAAAAAAAGATGCTAGAAATAATTGGGATTATTTGATATGTCACTATTGATGAATTATCAAATCAGAAAAGATGCTGAGCACTTCCTAGGTTAAGTTTGCACAGGTTTAATATTGTATAAGTATTCCAGACACTGTTTGCTGCAGACAATTGTCAATTCTCTCACTGACCATGACACATTTCTATTTATCAGTGTCTGAGTGCTACTTTGCTTGATACTAGACAAGTAAACAACATTGTCACAATTTCAGTTGTTTTTTTTAAAGTTTCACTTGATCTCAATTTCTTTAATTTGAATCTAGCCCTCCAGCCTCAGCCTCCTGAGCAGCTGGGTGCAGGCTTGTGCCACCATCTAGCCTAAGATTAAAGGTTTTCAGGAGATTCATATCATTTATCTATGAATTTTTATTAAATACATATATTTAGGACACATTCCAGACTTAAACAATCTTTTTACTTGGTGTTATTGATGTATTCTTGGTATATTCCAATAATGCTTGGTATATCATAAGGACTATCTTATATCTGAACTTCTTTTTTCCTCTGTAAAGATGTACTTCCATTTTTATAAATTACAGGCAACATGCATGTTTCCTTGAAAATTGCATTAATCATTATGTTTGTAAACATTCTGTCCAAAATTTTTTTGGACTGACTTTTTTCTTGTTTCATATTGTCAAAGAACCACCAAACATACTTATCAATTACCTTACTCTTATCAGAAATCCTCTTTGGGCTTTTCACTTTTGAAAATTATCAGTAGTAAGCCTGAAGCCACTTCAAGCTCTCCTGTCATCTACAGACAAGGCTTTGTTTTGCTCTGCAGCCTCCTAACAGTACTTGCAGTGAGCTATGCCAGAATCTTGTCCTCAACAAAGAAAGGGCTGTCTCAGGGCCCATACGAAAGGACTATGCCAGGTACTTTGGGGTGCAGGTTTTCAAGGGCATGCTTAAACAACTCTGAGAAGATAACAGTGGACTGAATTAGGATTTCTAGAACTCCAATCAAAAAGAACATGGATTCATAATTGAAGAGAACAAGAATTACATAGGACTGAAATAACTGATACAGGATGACTGTGGGTTTTGTTTGGACTATTGTTGCTGTTATTAATGTTTATTTGTTGGATATATAAATAAACCCTTTCATTTAAGCTACCTGCTACGATTTGGACATGGTCTGTCCAAGGTTTATGTGATGGGATCTTGGTCTCCAGGCAACAGCACCAGGAAATGGGGGGATCTTTAAGAACTGAGGACTAGTCCTTAAGTCAAATCAAGATGGGCCCTCAGAAGGGTTAGGGTAGTTCTCTTGGGATTCCAGTCTCACTCTGCTTTTGTGCCTGACAATGATTTCTCACTCACATACATTCCCACCATTACTATCTGTCATGAACTGATGCAGTCAAAGGAGGCTCTCACCACAAACTGTGCCATGATATTTAGACTACCAGCTTCTAAAACTAAACTAAATAAACTTCTTTATTTTATAAAAATTAGATTGCCTTAAGTATTTTGTTATAGTAATAAAAAAAGCAGACTAATACACTATACATATATAACATAACAATTTAGTGGACTTGCCATTGTAAATGAAATTGTCCAGAGCACCTGTTTTCATATAAGTAAAATAACTTAATACATTTCTATAAAGAAATGTGGCACCATGTCCCAAGAACCTTAAAACTCTAAATATCTTATAACTAGAATCTATCCTAAAGAAATATTTGTATCTGGAATACAAAAAAATTTACATAAATATCTTTATCAAGTCATTAATTACAAGTGGAATCATGTTATAAACTGCCGCAGCCTGGCTGGGCACATCATCTTAATGGCTAACCTCTCAACCATTACTTCTGGCAAAATGCCAAGGGCCATTCTGCCTCAGCTGTGGCTCTCAACAATAAACCACATATTATAAATATAGTATCAAATAATTTAATTATGAGACAGATAAAAAGAATATTTGCTATTGTTTAATTATAGGAAAAGGATATAGCAGTTTGTAAAGATACACGTATAGAAGGGGGGGAAATTACACATACTCATAGACAAAACCCAGAAAATAAATATGCCAACATATAAGTGATAAACATTTTAGATGATAGGATTATAGTTGGTTATTCTTTTACTTTTCATATTTTCCATAATGGAATTCTGCTTCTTTCATAACCAGAGAGATTTCTGATTTACTTTAAGTGAACAGATCCCCTTAACTTTTCCGAGGCAGCAGTTGGATCAATCTGAAAAAACACTACTTTTAACTATACCATTTAACATTTAAAAAAAGAAAATAGCATTAATCTAAATAAAAATACATTAAGTTAAATTAACAACTTAAAAAGGACTTCCAATGAAAAAGACATCTAAACAAGTAGTTTAACCAGTAGTATTACACTTCTTAATTCAGTAGCATGATTTATGATCTTCCAAAAGCTAGTCAGAATTCCAAACTCTTTTAAGAATAATATGCAAAATAAGTCACAATGGAAGCAAAAAAAGGGAATTTGGAAAAGCTGAGTTCCCAAACACTTTTTTTTCATTTCTATGCCTTCTGCAGACATGGGGTTGGAAGTCTTAATAACAGATTATTGCAGCTATTTTAAAAATGCATCTAGCTTTAATGCACATTTGATGGCTTTTTAAGGAAATTAACTACAATGGGATTTCCCCTTTTTCACCTAAACCAAAAAAAAAAAAAAAGCACAAGTGTAATTATAATTGCTCATACCTACTATATAAACGGTATTGTTTCACTACATCTTAATTACAACCTAGAAAGTATATGCTATTATTATTTTTGCTTAAAAATTAAAACAGACTGAGAAAGGCTAAATAACTTTCCCCCAATCATACAGCTAGTAACCAAAAAGTGATTCAAAGGCTCATACTGAAGCCTATGTTCTAACCAGTATGTTCTCTGCCTCCTCCATCCAACAAGCATCAGTGCAGAGAGAGCCTACTATGCCAGGAATTTGGATATGAAATTAAGCAAAACAATGTCCCTGTTATTAGTTTCATGTGTACTGATGGCAAAAGACATCAGTAAGATATAGACATCAAAACAGATATAAGCACAAATTACTGCAAATGGGGCATGCACCATGACACAAAACTATAGGGGGCTTTACGGATGTAAACAAAAGGACCTCCAATCTATGGGAAGCAGGAGATATCAAGGTTGACACTAAAGCAAGCATTGCTTAAGAGAAGACCTGAAATGAAACTGCCCTCCCCTAACAAATACCCACATACAACACACACACACACACACACTCACACTCACACACATATGCATGTGTGTCAAGGAAAAAGGAGTTCCTTTTTTTTTCAAGGCCTACGCCATTTTGTTTTAGAGGAAAATGAACAAATCATCTAAAGCACTCACATATTCCAACCCTAATTCTACCTTAACTTAATCTCAAATTCTACACTGGTCTTGTGATTCCTGTAGTGTAAGCACTAGCTACACTACAGGGTGAGACAGGCTAAGATGCATTCCTACTCCTGCCTTCAGGGAACAAACAATGCTGGTTTCAAGGGAAAAGTATTCAGATTCTAATCTTACCTAACTTCTTCAAAATTCCTTTTGACCATTTAGTGGATGTATACCGTACTTGTTCTTCTGACTCAAGTCTCAAGGGACAAGGCACAAAGCATGACAGCATCCTTCCTTTTCAGTAGAACCATGTTTTTTAAGCCAAGGGTTAAAAACCATTTATGGGTAGTAAAATCAATTTAGATCATGATGGACACTTTTTAATAGAACAGAATAAGAATTATCAGAGTGCATCACATATTGCAAGGTCAAATATTATTTCACAGATTTTTATTTCAGCTGTACAGCACACAAATGCTATTGCAAAATACATTTCTTACTGTAGTCTCAATCACCATGATTTTAAAACCAATACCACTGACAGATATTCTAATCTTAATTCCTGCTTGCACTAAAGACAGCACAGAAAAGAATAACTTATCTAAAAAGGTTTGAACAATGGCTCTTTATTCTGTGAACTAAAGGTTCGTGGAGGAAAAAAAAAAGTTGTGTATAATAAGCTTGGGATTTCTCTTTTTTTATTTTTTATTTTTTGGTATTCGAACTTGAACCTAGGACACTTTACCACTAAGTTACATCCAGCCCTTTTTATTTTTTAGGTGAAGACAGAGTCTCACTAAATTGCTTAAGGCCTTGCCAAGTTGCTGAGACTGGTCCTGAAATTGCAATACTTCTGCCTCAGCCTCCTGAGTTGCTGGGATCACAAGGAGGAGCCACTACACCTGGCACAATTTCATTTTTTTCCTCAACATATTTTTTCCTCTGAAAATGAATCCTTCCCCTCTACTTGACCCTAAAAAGTCAAATTAATCTAGAGAAAAAAAAACAGCATTGCTCAGTGGCAAAGTACCTGCTCCTGTGGACCTGAGCTGGAGCTAGGCTGGGTGAGCCAGGTGGCTAAAGAACACCTTTGGCTTTGGTCCCAAATCAGAGCACAGGATGACTCAAGGGAAAGGGAAGCAAGAGCCTGCAGACCTGATTGTAAGCTGTGACCTGGGGCAGCTGCAGCCTCTCTAGGCAGTGAGGCTGTGAAATGAGAGGCACAGCAGAGATGGCCTCTAAGGTCCCTCCCAGCTCTCAACTCTTGTAACTCTTACAAGCAGTGGCTGGGAATAAATAGGGTAAAATGAACATTAAGTGTCCTACCCAGTAAGACTTGCATTGGTAAATGCGTAATTCCTCGAGTAAAAACTAAATACTTACATATTTAACAAGCTAATGCCAAAATTGTTATGAAAAAACCAAGGTAAGTTATGTTCCTACGTAAGACTTTAAATTTCAAATAAAAACGTACCAAATTTTCTTTCAAAATTTCCCCCATTCAAAGACTAAAAAGGTTGACAATTTCTACTAATTTGACATCTGTAAACTAGCTGTCCTCTATTTAGAATGTTCCACATACAGTTATTTCAGCAGTATGGCCAAACAGTCTGTTCACATGCAGAATAGCTCCCAACAAAAACAGCAACCCCATCAGCTTAGAAGCGTCACATTTACTTTTTCTACAGAAAGCTTACCCCTTCTGAAATAATGCTGACAAAAGGCCTAATATATTCTTAAGAGCATGCCCTGCTACTTTTATAAGTATGTGGCATCTATATGATCCAAGAGACTAATATACCTGCTGATGTCTGTAAAATAGGACAAGCGAATGTGCTCCTAAGTCAAAATAAATTTTCATTTTGCTTGTTTGTGAATAAATATTAAAAGGCACTCTGTTACCCAAGCCTGAGGTCTGTAGGGATCTTAGACTATACATATCTCATTTTTTCCAGCAGAATAATGTTCACATAAAAATAAAGTCATTTCAGGGTTGGAGTTGTGGCTCAGTGGCAGAGCACTTGCCTGGCCCGTATGAGGCACTGGGTTCAATCCTCAGCACCATATAAATAAATAAAATAAAGGTATTGTGTCCATCTGCAACTAAAAAGATTTTTTAAAAAGTCATTTCAAATATGAAAAAGAAGGCATTTTAATATAACATGCTGAGAAACACAATTATAGATTGTAAATAACAGTTCTATAAATGTAAAAAAAAAAAAAATAAAAAAGCAAGACCTTTTTCTGTTACTACTAAAGTTGTTTCTAATCTGCAAATTCTGTTACCTACATGAGCTAAATAACTAAAGAACACCAGCTTGCTACATTCAGCTCTGATGTTGAGACACCAAAAACAAATAAAATTTAAGTTCATTTAAAATTTGGGACTCTCATCTATTTCAATTTTTAGTAACAATTCAAAGTAAAGGAGACTTACAAGTATAAATGTACTACTTAAGAAAATGAAAATCTATAATTAGATTTTCATTTTAAAATAAAACATGTAACATGTTCATCATTTTAAAAAATTGGGGGGGGAAACTGGCATGTAACCCTTCACTTTTTACTTTTTTAATGCATGTGGATACTTTTAAAAATAGAATCATACTATTAGTTAGAATTTTAAGAAGCCCAAGTTCATAGTTTAAGAAAGGAAAATTAGTTTGTATTGTCAAATCAAGAAAAAAAAAATATAGCATAAGAGGCAACTAACTGGTCAAAGACCTCTTTCAGTCTCCTTGTTTTTCTCTGGGGGTTAACATCACTGGCTGAGAGACCACACAACTTTTCCACAAGATCGACCACAGCTTCATGTCTTCACAAAACATATTTCAGTTATTAAAATGAGAATTGCTCCCTCCAGCTCCAATTTGAAAAACCCTAGGAAAGAACCCTATTACTCTGGCTTGGATCAATGTCCATTCCTAGAGCCAGGAGTCTGTAAGAAAAGGCAGCTTCAATTTGTACCATGTAGCTGCAGTAAAGACAGGGATGCTTCCAAGTGGAGGAAAAGGAAGGGAGGGAGTAGGACAAACTGGTGGAGAAACAGGTTCTCAAATCTGGATTGCTATTTCTGTAAATTCTGTTTGTTTCTGTTGGGTTTGTTGTTGTTGTTGTTTTGTACTAGAGACTGGATCCAAGGGTGCTTTTACCACTGAGCTTTTAATTTTTATCTTAAAACAGGGCCTTCCTAAACTGCTTAGAGCCTTGCTGAATTGCTGAGGCTAATCTCAAACTTGCAATCCTCCTGCCTCAGCCTCCCAAGTCACTAGAATTAGAGGAGTCTACCTTATAGCATGCCTGACTATAAATACTGTTTGGTAATCTGCTTTTTGCATGTGAGGGTTATATTACACAATTGGAAGTACTTGAGAATCTTAAAAAAAAAAAAAAATGCAGTTCCACCTAAAAGATATGCATCATGAATATTTTCCCATGCCACTAGAAATTCTTTAAAAACATAGTTTTTAATAGGTGTACAGAATTCTCATTTTTTAACTTGATGACTTTAATCCAGAAAAACCACATACGATCATAATCCTTTTTGAACACAATATTCAAAAAGTTGTATGCAAGCACCAACCACTGACATCTTAGTCACACCTTTTCCAGAAATTATGCCAAAGTGGGAGGTAGGGAGGTAAAGGAAAGAGTAGAAACAATAAGGTGATCCTCTGAGACATACATTTGTAAAATTCTACCATACCACTGAAGGCTTTCTTACATAAATATGTTGAAGGGACAAGGATACAACATACCCTAAATCAAAGCATGAAAAGCAAGGTCTGTCATAATTTAATTAAAGTAAGACTGAAAATTAAAAATAAACACACTACAGGTCTAGTACAGTGGTGCACACCTGTAATCCCAGCAACTCGGGAGGCTGAGGCAGGAGGAACTCGAGTTCAAAGCCAGCCTCAGCAACAGCAAAGAGCTAAGCAACTCAGTGAGATCCTGTCTCTAAATAATATTCAAAATAGGGCTGGGGACATGGCTCATTGGATGAGTGTCCCTGAGTTCAATCCTTGGTATCAAAAAAATAAAATAAATAATGATAATAATAAACATACTATAATCCAAACAAGGGAAGCAGGCGGAGTGGGAGGACAGACAGAGTGAAACCTAGAAAAATTAAAACCTAAGTGTTAGACTTTGTCTCCCTGTGTCTTATACAAAAATCAAGGGCTGTGCCAATCTCCCTGGTCTACTACCATTAGTCACTTAGAACACTCAACTGATTTTCCTTGCTAATGTCATTTTTACCAATCCATCTCTTAATTATACTTCGGTCTTTTACAGGCAAGGGAACATACTGACAGTCACTGCACAGACCAAGCTAAGTAAGCAGCATGTCTGAGAAGCTGAGGCCCAGTGAACGGATCTTGCTCTTCCTGCCAAGGTGAGGCAACCTGTCATGGCCTACAATTGTCAACCAATCTCCTTTTCTGACATCCCTTCCATTTTCTTTTTAAGAAAGTATTTCCAGCAGAATACACACACCTGGTCAAATGAGAAGGCTAAGACAAAAGGACACTAGGAGTGAAAAGATAATCACTAAGGAATGAGGAATTACTAAGCAACAGGAAGTTATTAAGGCAAGTGTATCCAGTTAAGTGTCAAGACCTTCACAGCCCCAAGTTTCGGTAGCTCAGAACAAGATTTACAAGACAGAGAACATACAGGAAGGGAAGTAGAGCAACTTCCAACAATCCGGCAATTAAAGGGAATCAGAATGGAGTCAACATAAAGTTTCTGCCCCCATTGGAGTCCTCTGTTACTGCTGCCTGGTGACTCCTTCTCTGTCAAAAGCCACCCCACCAAGGGCACCTACTGTTACACTGGTCTAGAGGCACATCCAACACCAACCCTCCGTGGACAGCTTCTCTGATCGTAGGCAACATCCAGTGTCAAGACTGAAACAAGCAGGCTCAAAGTAAGCAATCAAGTTAGAGAGATCAATTTGCTTAGAGTGTTGATATTCAAGTACTCTTTTAGTAGTGAAACCCATTTTTTCAAATGAACTCACAAGAACCCATTATATAAAATAATTGATTAATAAAAGTTCACTGACATATATAAGGCAAGTAAGAACAACGAAGCCATATTTAACATGAATATTTTAAATGAAATGTTAGACAGGAGCTTTACATCAGACTTAATATTCAATTTGTTGTGTTTTCTTCAAGTGCACAAATCCAAGAAATCACAAAGGTAAATTGTTGCAAATGATTTCTAATTGCTCTCCTAGTCATTTCAGGATCCTCACAGAACTGACCCAGAAGCTTGAAAAAGAAATTATAAGGAATGTTGACTTCAAAGCTTAATCACTAATAACAACAGCTGTCCTTATTAGAAGTTCTTTACCAAAAATAAGGACAAGAAATATCCAAGACTGACAATAAGCTTCATGTTGTAATCAGCTTTTTTGCTGCTGTGACTAAAAGGATGGGACCAGAACGACTATAGAGGGGGAAAGATTTATTTAGTGGCTCACGGTTCAGAGGTCTTAGTCCACAGAAGGCCAGCTCCATTTCTCAGGGCTCGAGGTGAGGCTGAACACGGCAGAAGAGTGTGGTGGAGGAAAGCGAAAGGGAGACTCCACTCCCCAGATACAAATATATGCCCTAAAGCCATGCCCCCAATGCCCGCTCCTCCAATTATCACTCAGTTAATCCATCAGGGGATTAATTCACTGATTGGGTTTAAGGCTCTCACAACTCAATCATTTCTTCTCCAAACTTTCTTACATTGTCTCACACATAAGCTTTTGGGGGACACCTCACAGTCAAACCACAACACAGTAAAACTACAATAGAGTACTATCACTTCTCAACCTGTTGTGTTCTTCATTAAGTCACTGCGTAACTCTTGTCAGAAGGAACGCACACACCAAGCAGATGTGATGGGCTAGATGGCATCTGCAGTGGTATCTGCCACAAAACCTGGGAGGCCAACACGTACAGGCCTGACTTCTACAAAAGACCTGGGTTAACACAACCTTCCTAATCAATGACAGACATAAAGTAGATGAACAAGGATAGCTTTATCCTGGCCTATCACAAACCAGTTAACCTGGTAGCACAAATAACCACATTATTGGTCTCCACTGTGCCAAAAGGTGGCATTTAGCACATTCTCAATATGCACATTGAGCTTCAAAATAGTTAAAAACATAAAATAAATTCAAATAAACAACTGGGGAACTCAAGCAACATCTCTTTATCAAAGATTGACAAGAAGTCTGTCAGAAGTCAGCTCTGGCTTCGTGCAGAGAAGGTGGTAACAATGAGGGCATAATAAAGGCAAAACAACAGCTTTATCAAGTAATCTGCTTCACAGATTTGCTTTTGTAAAATTAAATGCAATGTTGCTAAGAAAAATATTTCTAAGATCTTTTTGTTCCGTACATTGCTGTTCACTTAAAGTTGGATAAAGCCCATTATCCTGACCTATTTTTATTATAACAAAGAGAGAAATACCAAGGTTTCTCTTCATCACGGAAAAGCAGCCATTTTTACAGCACATTTTTGTTTCTCTGCCCTTTTCACTTTTACCTCTGAATGTTCAGGTCCACTTTCCCAGAGTAGAGTTCAACAGAATGTTAACTTCTGGTGTGTGGATAAGGAAATCACACCTCTTCCTCACCCTGGGTCAGGCATGGCCTATATAGCCTGGTCTTTACTCATTACCAACTGTGAACTCTGGGCAGGATACTTAACCTTTGTGCCTCAGTTTCCTCCTATGTAAAAAAGAGATAATAACAGTTTTACCTCACAGGGGTGTTGTAAAGATTAAATGAGTAATTTAATAAGTGTTAAGAATTTTAACCAATTAATAAGTGTTCACAATGATTATTTTTTAAAAAAGCTTAAAGGGATCAAAATTGCTCAGAAATTGAATTAACACATATAATAATGTAACAAAACTTCTAAAGAATGCTAGATAAACTCAAAAGTAATTCTCATTACATGCTATACCATTCTTTATTAGAGAAGTCATTCTTTATATTCTAATATAAAGAAGTCGTTCTTTATATTAGAGAAGTCTGTTCTTTATACAGAGGTATCTTAGAATTAAGAAAAGTAAAGTAACAACAGCTTTACTGAAAATCAAACTGGTTTGGGCCAATTCAGTGAGGACAACCAAGAATGTGTCTCCTGTGTTCAGTCCTAAATATGACTACATATTTGTTTAAAATTTCCTTAAGCAGGAAAAACAGAAAGAGCACACCTAACTGCCTTATTTCTAGAACTAAATACAGCAAGATAGTAAGATGGGAGGTGCTGTCAGTATTTTCTTTACAGGGGACAGGGGGCAGTAGTTTGCAAATTTACTCTGTGATGCAAAGGACAGTAAGTAAGAGGGCATTTGGACGCACAAACAGGCACATAAGAGGGAAAATCTTAGCTGTGGTGCATTTATTATCCCAATCAAAAAAAATGACATAAACGTAATTAACAGAGTCTCTGTGGAACAATGCTCTCCGTGGCAAAGTTCGCCTCAGAGCTTCCAGCGGTGGCAAAGTTTCTCACAAATCAATGCTTACTTTATTTGCACGTGCGAGCAACAATCTGCACAGCGCTTCCCCCACAGAACACTAAAGGGCCCTCCAAGAGGCCAGGCGACTGCTCAGTCTCAGCGCAGTTTCCCCGCGAAAGAAGCCGGCATCTTCCGGGGGCGCGGTGCAAACCGAGGGAAGGAGGGACGCGCGGGGCGCCAGCGGGGCGCACAGGCTTCCCGAGCGGCTCCCTCCCTCGGACGGGGGCGGAGTGAGGGGCCACTGCGGTTCGGCCAGCGGGGAGGAATTCGGCGCGGCCGCTGCAGCAGCTCGCGCCGCGGGGCGGCGCGGCCGGCATCCAGGGCGGGCCGGCGGCTGCGCGCGGCCGGGCAGGGGTCGCTCGGCCGCGGCGCCCCGGCCCCAGGCTGCGCCGCGCCCTGCCGCCGCGGAGCCGGGGTGCTTCCCTCCCCACGCCCCCTCCGGCCCCGGCGAGCTCGGGCCAGGACCCGACCCGCTTCCTGCGAGCGGTCGGCAGCCGCCGCCACTCACCTCGCCGCCAGGCAGCGCTCAGGCTCGGGCTCGGGTTCCGGCGGCGGCGGCTCCTCCATGGCGGCGGCAGGGGTGACGGCGAAGGCGGGAGGGGGCACCAGCTCGGCGGCGGCTTCTTTCATTCGTGCACAGAGCCCCGCATGGCCGCGGCGGGCAGTAAGCTGCAGCCTGGCGCAAGGGACCGGAGCCCCGAAGTGCGGGAGTGACTCGACTCCGCCTCCGCCTCTAGCCCGCCGCAGGACCCGAGCGCGCCGCGGCCATCTTGGGAACGGCGGCCGGCCGAGCGCCGGGCTACGGCGGGCGGCGAGGGACAAGCCTCCGTGGGCGGCGGCGGCGGGCACAGGAATCCGAATGGGCGGGGACGCGCAAGCCGAGGGAGGGGCGCGGTTCCCCGCCGCCGATCAGGTGTGGGCTGGGTTAGTGACAGCGAGCCCTGTGGTGCCGAGCTGGACTGTGCGACGTGCTGAGCGGCCCTCGGGGCGCGGGCGCGAGCTCCGAGAACACCCCGGAGAGGCGGTGCTGGGCGTCTGGGCGGTAATCGAGGACTTGCAAAGTGCTTGGTCGTTTGAGCCAGTGGATCGCCGCCGCCGAAGGTCGGGCGTCCTGAATCCCATCTTTCGGAAATAGGGATGATGTCACCCGGGCGCGCGCAGCGCGGAGGGATGAAAGCGCGGGCCTTCGCCGCGCTGGTAAAACTCAGCTTCCTGAGACCGGGAATAAGTTTACGGAAGCTCAGGCCGTGGAAGGGACCCTCACATCAGCGAGGCACCGAAGACCACTGGTCACCCCAGCGCGGGGTTCCACGTGGACCTTCCGGAGACGCGGACCGCAGCGTTCCTACCCTGACGGGGTGAAAGAAAAAAGAAGCTCCAAAGTTTACTTCAGACACATTGAAAACTTCTGCAATTCCAGTGCTTCGTTTATCCCTAGAGACCACGTGGGTCTTCACAGCTTTAAGTTGCAAACATTTGCAAAATTTCCTATGGAGTGAAATCCAAAGTCAATTTTAAAACACCATCCTTTAAACAAATATGTTCGCCTCTAGTCCTTCAAATGCGCTGTTAAAAAAAAAAAAAAAAAAAAAATCGGTTGAGCCAAAGCTCAAAATATGTAAAACATAGTTCTGAACAAATGTTGGTAAGAAAACTGGCCAAAACAAAACGTTTAAACATGATGAGGTAGGACTTAAAGGTCAGCTGAGAAGATAGCTAGGTTGCACTCAAAACGTTCCAAAATTTATAAGTTGCTTCCTTCAGTTTTCTTTATTACAAGAGTCTGTATTTTTTTATGACCAGATAGTGCTGAATTTCTGAATTGATGTTCATCTTATTTATTCAACAACACGTATTCAACAAGTACTTGTTAAATGCATACATGAGGACTGCTGAAGATAGAGCACTGATCAAAACGGACCAAATCTTTCCCTAATAGAGCCAATAACCTTATGATAAAAGGAGAGAAAAAACAAACGAGTGTTTAAGGAGAGTAAACTCTTTTATCTTAATAAAAACCATATAATTTCTTAAATTACTAATTCCCTTTTGATGTGTGAAGAAAGTTCTGCAAATATTTCCCACTTTCTGTAATTCTAGTTCTCTAATTTTCTCTTAAAATTTGCTGAGCCTGAAACCCTTCTGAGAAGGCATATTAGAGATTTAAAATTTTAAATAGTTAAAATAAACCCCTCTCCTCTAAGAAGCTCTGTACTGTGTACTCTTCAGGGCTTGCGTTCCAGTTAACTGTGACTATGGACTGTAAGATGGCTAGAGTGCACACAAGTACATCCAGATCACAAGACACTGGCCAAATGTAAATCAGCCTTGAGAGACCTATGACCTTTTTTCACCTTCCACTTGAGGGTTCTATCTTAGCCAGATCCAAACAAATTTTGCATTTAACTAATCAGATAATGCAGCACATGGAGAAACCTAAGTTAAGTGGTACTAAACACGCAATTTAAGTGCAGTGACTTTGACCTACCTCCACACTGGGTCCAGGCCCACTATTTCCCTAGCCGATCCTCTCCCCAGGCCTCCCTTCTCCTCAGGGCTCCAGACAGGCCTTCACAGCATCCACCCCCAGTTACCCAGTGTTCCTTTCCTTCCTTTTCTGCCTTTTCCACTGAAGTGTACGTCCCTTCAGGACAGATGCCTTTCTTTGTTCTTCTGTGGTCTACCTAGCCACCAAGAATCACTAGTGCCCAGCTAGTGTCTGACATATAGTAGGAGCTCAGTTAATATTGTTATGACAGAGTTAAGGACATGCCATCTCAAAATATGCAACTGGTATATTCATTATTTCAGTCTTTTTGAAGTCACTTGACTTCAGAAAGGACTATTTGACCTAACATTTCCTACAGGCAGCAAAACATGAAAATTCTTTTTTTTTTCTTTAAAGAGAGAGAGAATTTTTTTTTATTTTTTAGTTTTCGGCGGACACAACATCTTTGTTTGTGTGTGGTTCTGAGGATCCAACCTGGGCCGCACGCATGCCAGGAGAGCGCGCTACTGCTTGAGCCACATCCCAGCCCAAAACGTGAAAATTCTTTAGGGAAAGCGATCCTTCACATAGCAGTGCTGGGAAACAACCCTTGATCACCTGAGACTGGCAGTGGGGCTCAGTGCACCTAAATAAACACACTCTGAAGTGTCTCTAGTTTTCCACCAACTTCTACAGACCCTCCCCCATTTTATTTCAGCTAAATCCCCAGAATTTACTACTCTAGTCTATATGCCATCTGTCCTGTCTTTCCCTAAAATTTATTGTTCTTTGTCTAAAAAGTATAAAAGCATCATACTTTGGTCATTCCTTTGAACTTTGCTCTCTTGTCAAGATCCCCATATACATGTACAATTTTTTTTAATCTGTGCTTTTCTCTTGTTAATCAGCTCTTGTATTAATTGGGTTTCTTATTCAGCCAAGTAAGAACTAAGAGCCCACATAAGAACTAAGGAAGATACAGAGACCGTTGTCCTCCTTACAGTGACATTCATCAAGGAGGTGCTTCTTTTAACATTAATGAGCTACTCTCATAATTGGGTTTTCATCTCTAAACTTATGTCACTATTTAGCATATGGCTGGTCTCTGCCTTTAATTTTGTTCTTAAAAACAATGGCAACAAAATCTTCAAAGAATTGCTTCTCCCTGTATCCTCAAGACCAAATTCACATAGCCTTTATTGAATTTCTTTTAAAAAATGAATTAAAAGCTAAAATTCTCCTAAAGATTCAGTTTATGTGGAGGTACATAACATTCTTAACTTTGCTTATAATTAGTTGAAAGTCCAATTTTGACACATACTCGAACCCAGTTACATATTCATATGTATATGTTTTTCTGCTTTCCCTGAAAACTAACAAACCTTGAACACAGGCTACCATTATTTAAACTATTAGATGTACCTATCAGTGCAAAGAGCGTTGTTACAGCATTAAGGCTGGTATATTAGCCGAAAGTTAATTTTATGGGTTTTGTCACAAAATGATTCAAAGCAAATTTTTGTGCCAAGCTATGCAATAAATAGGGTTATGTCTTTGTTGTTTGAAAACAAAAACTCCAAGATTATGGTTTTAAACATTATTTTTAGTGTGGTGCTGCATTTTACTTAAAATAAGCTTTTCCCTTTTCCCAGTGATATTCATGAAGTCTTCCACCCAGATTCCTGTGTGAACATTCAAGACTTCACCAGCCCCTGGCCCTCTCTGTTCCCAGGGGCTCAGCCCAGCTCTGCAGTGGCAGAAAGAGTGCAGACATCCCAGTCTGTTGATGCTCAGAGGGGGCCGATTCGTTTTCACTCCAGCACATCCAAAGAGAGAAGACTGTGAAAGAGCAATGAAATCTTCAACTCCTCATGGGGGACTTTGACACATGGATTTTTTTCCCCATAATGATACAAGGACATCTATTTCTTAGTAGTAAAACACAAAGAAATATTGGATATGAAAAAAAACATAATTAGTGCACGTTTTAAAAATAGTCCTTGTCATCCTTCTTGTCTGAATAGTGGGGACTTAGATAAGACCTCTACTGCTTTGTATGGTTTTTCGGAGAGGTGATTTACTTGTTTTTGTTATTTCTCCACCAGGACACAAATCAGCACTTATTTCAGACATTCTCCTTTTACACAGTATACATTGAGCCGGTAAAGACTTCAAATCATCAACAAAGAATTAAAGGTTATGTGCTTTAAAAAAAAAAAAAAAGTAATTCTTATCCAAAGGATTAAACTAACAAAGGGAAAGTGGAGTCCAATGTGTGAACAGTGAGAGTTTAGTAGAGGGTCATGTGCAACCTGCTCACAGCCTCTTCGTTTCCTTCTAGAAATGCAGGCAGGAGAAGCAGAGTGGGGAGACCCGCATGGCTTCTTTCCTACTCTGACTTCTCAGTTCACCTCTCAAGCTCCTGCCACAGCAAGGGCTGGCCAAGCCCCTGAGGGAGTCGGCTCTTGCCTGATTCTCTGTATTTCATTTCTTCTTCTGATAACCAGGTATGAAGTTGGGAGAACTGTGAAACTGCAAGTTGCAGTTCCTAAATTATCTTCAGATCCCTTCAAATCAACAGTGTGTGCTTTGTGCAGGATGTGGAACCAGGCACAGAAGAGAACAGAGATGACTCGGTGCCCTGTGCCAGGGGCTTCTGACCCTCACTTCTGTCTGTCAAGGTCACTTGTTCTCCCAAACACTGTTGTCTCCTGTGGTTGGTTACATGTGTCTTTCTTTCTCAATAGCGGGCACCATTTCTGGCCTATTATTACTTCTTTAGCACATGCAATAACTCTCTGTACATAGTACCTGTTCAGCTAAATATCTGTTGAAGAAATGAACTGGATTATGTATGCACACATGAATCTAATTGGGGAAATAAACCCAGGATGAAAATTTCTGTGGTATACGTAGACTAAGAGAAGTCTCCAGAGGCAGTTTTTGTTGTTGTTCTTAATGCAGCTGGTATTCTAAGAATCAGAGACTACTAAGGTTGACACACATAAGAAAGAAAAACTACACTTAAAAGTAAACATTTCAGCATAAAGGGTAAAGCAATGTACCACACGTAAGCTCTTAATGACAAGCATCTTACGAAGAACAGAAATAAACTTGATTCTTACTTACGTTGACAGTGGCTGTGTTTGTATATACACTTGACACTAACAAATACAAGGCTTTTTATATTACTGTGCTTGAAGTAAGGGAAAAGGAGTCATGGATAAATACAGAAATGGAGTTTAAAGTCCCGATTTTTATGAGGTATGGCTCTGGTGCACATCAGAAACATTTTGAACCAACAGACTTGTAACCAAAGGCCAGAAATAAATTCCAGAAAATCAGACTCCTCCTTTTGAGGTCTGCATTTTTAGCGTGGTTTTGCAACATCATGAACTCTTGGAGTTGGAAACATCCTGAGAAGCCATCAAAACTGCCCTTCTCAGAACAAGACTTTTCATAAGTCACAAAAAGTATCCCAGGCTTGAATCTTCCACTTTCATAAGGCAATATATGCCATGTTTTTGACAACTCCCAGACTTAGGAAATTAATGTTTGTAACAATTCCAAATCTGCCTCCCTGTTATGTCTAACCCAGGGGCCTATCTGGGACTGCATAAAATAAGTGGATTTGACACTTAAGAACAACTGTCTTACAGTTGTCTCCTAAAATGACAAAAATAAAAAGTCTTCTCCCCAACTCCCCACCCTCCAGATTAATCCTCCCTCTCATGACTCCGTGCAGACTTGAATTGATTTTTCTTCTCATGGTATGTTTGAGAACTTAGACTTGACCAGAGTGGTTTTGATTAAACTAAGAGAATTTGAAGTCATAACTTTAGAACTTTTACCTCAAATACTATATATATATATAGTATTTAAGAAAATTTTAATACTTCATTTTCCTATTTAAACAAAGGGCACTGTGTGTCTTCAACAATGAGGAGTTTAAAAAGGAGATGACTACTGTTATTTAGACCACTACTGCTCAAAATCTGAAGTGAATGTGGGTCATTTAGAGACCTTGCCAGGTAGATTCCCAATTCAGCAGGTTTGGCTGGCACCACAGAGTCTGCATTTTTAACAAGCTCCTAAGTGCTGTGGGTGCTGTGGGAAGGAACACTGTAAACAGACGCAGTACTCTTCTAAGACAGATAACAGACCCCTGCTTAAAGGGGGTGACCCAAAGAAAAGATGGAGGTGTTACTTTCAAAGATAATTAAGCCTCGTTCCAGTGAATCTAACAGGTATGTGGTGAGTCTTGAGTTGTGGGTTCTTTGTGTCTCTCCAAAAGAGATATTGATGTCTATCTAAGCCTGTGCTGCTAGTTTTTTTTTTTTTTTTTTTTTTTCCAAACGCCTGGAACTGAATGATTTATAAACAGTGTAAATGTATTGTTTACCGATCTGGAGGCTAAATGTCCAAGATCAAGACCCTGATAGGTTTGGTGGTCTCTCCATCCAAGGTGGTTCCTCAAACATTGCTTCCTCTGGAGGGAACAGATGTTAGAAGGGACCAAAGGGGAAAAGGGACTTAGTGAGTTCTCTCCAGCACCTCTTGATACATCACACCAGGCTCCAAGTTCTGATGTGAATTTCTGAGGGAACACGAGCATTTCACTCACAGTGGAGTCCTTTCCTGGTTCCTATGAAAGTGACCTTATTTGGGAATGAAGCATTTGGAGACATGAGGTTACACTGAAGCAGAGTGGGCCCTCTATTTGATATAAGTGGCATCCTTAAAGAAGAGAGAACAGAGACATTGTCACTAGTGCGGAGAGAAGGCAGAGATGTGGCCCCGAAGGCAGAGATGGAGTGTGGCCAGGAAAGCCAATGACACAGCAGCAAACACTAGAAGCTACAAGAGCCTCGTCCACAGCCTTCAAAGAGAGAACCGCCCCGCGGACACCCCAGTTTGGGAAGCTCATTTCCAGAACACAGCAAGCGCACACTTCTGCGGTCTTACTCCACTCGTCTACGGCACTTTGTTATGGCGGCCTGGGCATGGCGGAGTGGAAGGGAAGGGGAGAACCCCGAGGCTCCAGCTGTGTGAGCACCAGAAGCTGTGCTGTGGCCCTCTGCGGAAAGGTGCCCTGAGAGGAGGAGGACACCAACATGACAATGACCCATGACACAAAATGTGGACCTGTGTGAGAGAGTCCCCATGGGAATGTACCCCCACAACAGTACAGGGGTCACTTGGTAGATGCCTGCATCTTATTAAAAAACTGTTTACATTAGGATTCAGCAGGATAATTTAAAGAGGCTTGGTGGTGACTGGTTTGAAAAATAATGTAGAGACCAATGAGCCCTTCCTCTGGCTGCATGATAGAATCACCCAGGAAAGTTCTAGAAACTTTCATGCTTACATTCCACCTTCCTCCCAGATCTGCATTTGATTGGCCTGAGATGGGACCAGTATGGCTACGTCAAAAATATTCCTCATTTCATTCTGATGTCCCACCAGGGCTGAGAATCACTGTTACAGACCCAAACCTTCAAAAGCAGGGCCAACCTTGACAATGCAGTCCAAGAGTGTCCCTTCTCATTTACCCAGTGCCAAATGTGGACAGCATTGTGCAGGGTGCAGTAGGCAATACAGGGTCTAAATAACCAGCCACTGACCCTTGAGGCAAATTACTTGTGCAAATACAGACATGCCCATGTTTAGCCTGGATGGTGACAGTCGGCCACATGGGTGCTGCTGTGCCCCTGTTGGTTTGCCTTCTCTCAAGGATCACAGATGTATGCTGCCAATTGTCCAATGTCTGAAAAAAGTTGTATATCTTGTGTATATCTTTCTTAGCTATTTACAGTGGGTGGGCATGTTCCTATGCTAGGACTGTCATAACGAAGAACCACAAACTGGGTTAAGACAACAGAAATTTGTTCTCTTCCAGTTCTAAATACCAGATGTCCAACATCCAAGTGTGAGGGCCAGCCTGTGTCATGCCTGTCTTCTGGATCCTGGGGGTGGCCAGCAAGCCCTGGCACTCCCTGCCTCACGGTCCCATTGCTCCAATCTCTGCCTCTGCCACCACATGGCCTCCTTCCCTCTGTGGCTGCCTCCGTGTCTCTTTTCCAGTGTGCACTTGTGTGCAAATCCTACCTCTGAGTTACTCTCAGAGGTAGGCTCCCCTACCTCTGAGTTATTCTCATAGTTCCAATTGGATTCTTAATACAAACTGTCGTCTGTTGGTCAGAGGTCAGAAGAGCAGGACTCTGGAGTTGCCAGGGTTCCCTAGCCAGAGCCAAGGTCAGCAGTCAGACTGGATGAAGGGCCACCTCCTTCCAGCATGACCTCATCTTAACTAGTGACATGCACAACAGTCCTACTTCTAGGCTATTTCTAAACACGGTCACATTCTGAGGTTCCGGGAAAGGCATGCATTGTACGTAACACTGTGCGACTGAGGACAGTGGGTCACTGTAGTGCTGTCACTTCAACACACTCCAAAATAGAAGTTCTCACTTGAATTGTGAACTCTTTGCCAGAAGGACTGGTATAGACATATAAAATAATTTTAGGGCTTTCACAGGGCTCAACACTAGGGCAACTCACATTTCAAAATGCATTAGAGTCACATACTAAAAATAACCAAGCATTCTGTAAGTAACGCAGGTTTCAGGGCCCACCTAAACCTTGCTGAGTCAGAGTCTCTGGGGATGCAGACTAGGAACCTGCATGTTCTGATGGAGGCTGGCTTTGCTCCACAGTGGAAGGCTCTGGCGTAGGGTGGCGTTGACTGCTCTGTTTTGCAGTGAGGCACTTTGTTCAGTTCTCATGGGATGTATCAGCCAGAGCTCTCCAGAGAAACATCCCCAACAGCACGTATGTCCGTATAGCAAAAGAGAATTGGCTCACATGATTGTGGGGACTGGCAAGTCCAAAATCTGAAGAGTGGGCCAGCAGTCTAGAGACTCAGGAAAGAGCTAATGCTGCTGTCTGGTTTTCAGGCAGACTGCTGGCAGATCAGATGACTGGGGGAGGTCAGTGGGTTTTGTTTGTTTGTTGTTTGTTTTTTCTATTTGGATAGCGTCTACCTATTTGAATGAGGCCCACCCACATTATGGAGGACAATCTACTCTACTCCATGTTCACCAATTTTATTGTAAGTCTCATCTAAAAACATTCTCAGGAACATCCAGAATAAAGCTTAGCCATGTAACTGGGCACTGTGGCTCAGTCCCATCGACACCCAAAATCAACCACCACATGGGGATCTCAGGGAGTCCAGCGCGGGGAAAGGCCCAGGAAGAGGACAGCAGTCTGTGCACCTCAGACTTGTGTTTCTCCAAGCTTGGGGTGGGGGTGGGGGTTAGACCACCAGCCTCAGGAACTCAACATGAAAGTGCAGGCCCCATCCAGGAATTAGTGAATCAGACCCCTGAGGGACTTCCCAGGCACCTGAACTTTAATACATTCCTCAGACTGTATTAAGAAATCATAATCAAGTAAGTAATGTATTTATAATGATAAATACTGTAGAATATGCTGCATGTTTATATATTTATTATACAGATATAATACATTTTTATATTGAAGGGAATGCTTGTCTATAAACATGAAATCTAAACCTGTTAAATAACTGTTACGTAATATCATGTTTATTGGTACACTGGAAACTCTAAATATACTGGTGTTCAAATCTATGTAAACCAGTGTTCTTGGGTTTCTTTGCCTCTTTCTTCTCTCATTCTGTTCCTAGTCCAAAGCATGTTGGCCTTGGACTGTCAGATCATCCACTTTAGCAATCATGACTGCCCCAGGACACATGTGGGCCTTTCTGGGGGAGAGGAGAAGAACCCCTTGGGAAGGCTGACGACATGGCTTCAGGCAGGAGGTGGCATTTGGGCAGGGCCTTGAGAGACAAATGGGTGTCACTAAGCAAAAAAAGGGTGGGAAGAGTACTGATGGAAGGGAAGGGACAGAAAACAAAGGAACATGCAGCCGCAATTGGGGACCGAGATGCTCAGATGCTCTGGGAGGCAGTGTAGAAAGAAGGGTGGGGTCAGAAAGTGATGAGTCTCAGACATCAGTCTGCACTTGTGTGCAGATCCTCAGTGGCTCCCTGACCTCTGAGTTATTCTCAGAGTTCCAATTTTGGATTCTTAATACAATACAAACTGTCATCTTTGGCCAGAGATCAGAAGAGCAGGATTCTGGAGTGGCCAAGGTTCCCCAGTACCACAGAGCCAGGAAGCCTGCCGAGGTGAGAGGCCCAGGCAGGGCCTGTGGTCTCTGCCCTTCCACACTGCAAGCACCGGGAGCTCAGCGCTGCAGGCTGTGCCTCTGCATCCCACTGGCAGACTGTGTTCTGACTCACTCATTCTGGATTCCCAGCAAGAGTATTCCCAGGACCCCTTTTGCTGGTTGTTCAGGAACGTGTGTGGGAGGCTGTGACAAGACAGAGTTTTTAAGCCAAACTTCCTCAAGTCCTATGCACCCACTGGGTTGGCAAGTGACACAGGTCATCACCACACTTGCTTCCCAGTTGGCTGAATGTCTCTGCCCATTAGGACAGATGTGTGGGGAGTGTGCTGATTCCTGTATCCAGGTTTGGGGTTGCTCCTATTTCCCTTTGGAAAATAAGGAACTAGAGTGCTCTTAATGTAGGAAAACAGGAATGACACATTCTCAAGAAGATTCTCCCTGCCTCCCAACACTTTCTCTTCACCTTCGTTTCCAACAGGGAACCCCCTCAACAGACCCCCTGCTCCCAAACACACGCTGCACATGTGAATCCACCCAGAGCACGGCTCACATCTGGAGTCCCCAGCAGCTGCCCATTGCAATCAGGCTTCCAAATTCAATGATCTCATCTCCTAATCATTAAAAAACAAAAGCAAAAAAATTTTAAAAAAAGATTCCTCTAGGATATGCCTTGCAAATCAACTGAGCCCCTTCAGAGAAGGGACTCTTAGGCACTGTAGATTGGGATAAAAGTTGTTTTTATAAAAAAAAAAAAATACTCATTTTGAGTTTAAGAGCAAGCATTGGGCCAGGAGTGTAGCTCAGGGGTAGAGTTCTTTCTTGCCTGGCATTTGCAAGACTCCAAGTTCAGAGGGAGGGAAGGAAGAATTGAGAGAGAGAGAGAGAGATATTATTATCAATGTCATGGCCAAAAATGAGTAAGAATTAAAGATAGCCATTAATTTAAATCTCTGGCATTCTCATGAGTATGTTTTTTGAGCTGTTAGAGAAGAATAACAGCAATTTTAGAAAGATTTTTAAAAAGATGATTCATTATCAACATTAACAGTTTCCATAATTGCAAGTTAACACCCTCCCCACTCCCACCCCTGTATTTCTGACCTCTTTCACAGCCTGGCTCCCCAGTATTACTCCCTACTGCATATGAGACTGCACTGGTTTTTGGGGGAAAGGTTGCTAGGCCTGGGAAGGGACAGTCTGGTTGGGGATACGACAAGCAGACGTAATATTTCAGTGACGGTGTTCACACAGTGTCTGCTCTGCTCTTTGCCCAGTCAAACCCTCCAGCTCCTGTCCCACCTGCTCCATGCCGAGGTCCTCAGCCTCTCCAGGAGCCCATCTCCCTCCTGAATGTGGTTTTCCTGTTTCTTTTGCATTCTCTGTTACAGCCAGCACAAAGGACAAAGCCCAGGGCTCGGCCCACCAGATTTGGGAGCAACCATTTTTAGCCCCCTGGAAGCTCAGAGAGGAGCGGGGGAGCCCTGAGAGGTCTGAGTGCACCAGAAGAAATTAATGCAAAAGCAACAAGCAGGAAGTCCCAAAGGCCAAGTCAGTGGATCCTCTACCGTCACATCAAGCCCAATAAACCAACCTCTCCTGGGTTCTGAGCCTCAGATTAAATTAAAAGCACCTTGATGACCAACCCCCGGTGCCCTCAGACCATCAGTGGAATTACAGAAGAAGGGACACGAGAGATCTTTTTGAAATCTCTGTTATTCTCCTCCAAACATTTCAATGAATATTATCGAGATGAAGAAGGAGTTCCCTCATGCTTATCTTAAATTGTTGTTTTATGCTCTGATGTTAACCATCTTCTTTCCTTTGACCTATATAAATATTTTTTAAAAATCAACTTGATCACCATCTAAAAATGCCTAAAAGCTTCTTCTATGCTTAAGAATCCAAGTGAGTCACTTCATGTAGGTGTAAGTAGCTGTCCACGTCTGGTAGAAATGGATGTCTGAACTTTACCAAGCACCACACCTGCAGCTGCCAAGAACCAACAACATCCAAGTAGAAAGTGCTGGCACTACTTGTTCTTGTAGGTTCTGAGCATTGGTGGTTTTACTGAGCTGTTTGTATTGGAGCAAAAATTTTAGTTTGTTGAAACCAATAAATCATGACAGCTGTTAAGCTGCAGAATCTTGTCAATGCCATGAGAAGAACTGGCATTCTGACTTGCAGCAGGGTGTGGAGGGCTGCCCATCCTTGGGCTCCCAATCTGCTGACAACAGAGTGCATTTTGATGCCTCCATTAACTACAAAAAGTGGCCTTAGGGAAATTTGAGACACTCCGTTACAGGGACTTTCCTACTAGTTCAGTTTAAGAAGTTTCAAAATAAAATATGTAATCCCTGCAAATCAGAAGGTTTAACTAACATTCAAAACTTTTTCCTGCAAATTGCCTTGAAGAAAGGCCTCAGATTTAATGTGGAAGATTTTGCTCGTGATCCTGATCCCATCTATGCAACCATGAGCCAGGCTGAAGTCCTCTCATTTTCTCAGACTAAATCCTATAAAGAAAAAGGTATAACTGCACCTCTCCTGCCTCTCCCATGAGCTTTGAGAAGAGTAAGTACAAGGAAACTTCCTGACTTCCAGAGACCTGTTGTGCAAATGCCTGGTGCAGGTCACTCTTTCTTGGAAGACAGCTGCATCCATGTGCTACTCACAGTCCACGTTCCCAAAGACCCTGTTTCACTGGACTGGAGCACCCCAGGCCATACCAGGCAGCTGAGAGCCGAGCCTGAATTCCAGAGGGGAAGATTGTTCATCCTCCCCTGCAGCCCAGGCCAGCATGTGGCAACTCAGGCTGGGAGGACATTCTTTTGGCTTTCACTCTAAGACCACACTTAGGACTATGGTAGGGCCATTCATTCTGTCTAGTGTTAATGGGGATGGAATGCCACTGTGAACTAGTGCCCTCTGCCTAAAGACCCATGTGTTTTGAGTTCCTACTAACTCTTCTCTTTTCCTTAGTAAATTAACATAAACTCTTTTTGTCTCTGCTCCTTAGACCTATTTCCCAAGCTGTCATCCATCATCTTGTGACTTTTTTGAACAAAGATTTCTAAGTTTCCCTATCTTGTAAGTTGGAAAACCTAAAACAGAAGCAGTATTTTCTTGTCATCTCTTGCAGTTTATACTCAGAACAGGATATGTCACAGTTTTGACCTGTGACTGAATGTTAAAGCCTTTCCTAAACTCCACAGGTTTTTTTTCTCCTGGTCTCAGTTGGGTGTAAAAGACTGGGAACAAGAGGATCAGATCCCTTTGCTTCGTTTTACATTTTTAGCTCTTATAAAATCCATTTTATTTTTGAAACTTATTTTTAATGTACTCAGATTCAAAATAAGCTATACAATGTTTCTTCAAAATATTTGAACATCAAAAAATTTAGAGGTGCTTTTTACCTGCAGCAAAAGCCACATCTTCATCATTCTAGCTCAGTTTTTCTTGATGCAGTAGGCTCGGAAGGAAGCCCAAGCAAGCCCAAGGGAAATTCCCAGTAAACCTTCTCCAAGGCGCATGCAGACACAAACCACCACTGGGGACAAATCACACTCTCAAATTCCAGTCCTGCTCCCACTGAGACGGAAGGGAAATGCATCACCTGGGAAGCCGAATGATACAGGGTGGGGAAAGGCCTTCCAGCTGTCAACACCTGGTTTGAGGGCCCTATTCGCTGCCCAGCACTTGCTGAGTGGAGCAAGTGATACCAAAGAGGTTGAAGAAGAGAGGCATATTTCTATGTCTTAACATCATTTGTAAGGGTTTCTGGTTTAATTTTTTAAATCATTAATATATATAAGGAAACCAGGACTATGCCAGGCACATAAGTCAGCATGTGATAGATGCTTACTTGCAATTATTATTACAAGATTCAATAAGTAGTGATTACGTTATTATCACTTCTCTTTCTTATCAAGATACTTTTCAAATTTTCTTTGAAATTATAGGTAGAGATAATACCCACTTAGTTATCCAATGCTTCTTTTGTAAATAATATGAATTATATAATAATATCTAACATATTATTACATTAACATCACATTTTATATCCAAATTAATATTTTAATACATATCAATATGGTGCTTTCATTTGCTATGCTATATAATGACAGCATTTTGATATTATAACATACTATAATTGCATAATATGTAATTATGTAATAATGTTTTAACTTAATATAAAAGTATAAATAATATAAATCCACTTAGACTATAAGAGTAAAAAAAATATTTTTCTTTTTTTTTTTGGTACTGAGGATTGAACTAGGGGGGCACTAAACCACTAAGCCACATCTCCAGCTCAATTTTGTATTTTTATTATAGACAGGGTCTCACTGAGTGGCTTAGCGCCTCACTGTTGCTGAGGCTGGCTTTGAACTCGTGATCCTCCTGTCTCATCCTCCTGAGCCACGAGGATTACAGGTGTGCACCACTGTGCCCAGCACCTTTATCCTTTTAATTCAGCATTGTCAGCCAAAAATTGAACCGCACATAAAATTTAAAAATTTTAGTAACCATACTAAAAGTGTAATAAGGAAAAGGTGAAACTACTTTTAATAATATATTTTATTTAATCCAAATAACCAAAATACCACAATTTTAATATGTAATCAACAGAAAAAGTTATTAATGAGGTGTTTTGCTTTCTCATACCAAGCCTTCAAAGTCTGTTGTATTTTAGTCTCACAGCACATCTTGGTTCTGAGCAACCACACTTCAAGTGCTCACAGACACGTGTGGCTACCGGCTCCCATATTGGCAGCTCTGGTTGACTGACTATAACCGATAATGGTGATTATGTAAAATATTGTGTTTCTTTTTATTGCCCTGGTTGCCAGGAAACCCAAAGCTAGATTTGGTGCTCGATTATAACAATTTTCTCATCCTGAGTTCCTCTGCAATTTATTGCTCTTCCTTCTAATAGGATCCGAGTATCTTTGCTCTGCACATTTTTTAAGAGGCATAATTGAGTTTTTGTAACAACTTCAGCGGTTTTTGTTGTTGTTAATAATAATTTAGTCATTACTGTGTCAGGTGCAGTTGCCATATGGTTCACACTTATCACACAACAAGAAGATTGTTGAACTGGACTAGAGCCAAGGTCAGATGGCAAAGCCTTCATTCTTAACCATTCAAAAATAATAAGCTTACAACCATCAGGAGCACCACTCTGTGCCGGGAACTTCACATAAACATAGCAGCCTGTAGGCTTCACAAGATTCCTGTGAGGCCGTTGTTATTCCCATGGCATTGGTTAGGATGGAGGTTAAGAGCGGAGGTCTCTTACCCAAGGTGCAGATAATACATCAAAGCTGTCAGGTGCCCTGGGGTTCTGAGCCCACTCAGTTTATATATATGCTCAAGTTCTATGACATAAAAATAAACTCCAAAGGATACAATCCCCTTTGGAGAGCAACATGCTACAAAGTTATTAATTCAATAAATCTATCACCAGCCACTGCCCTCAATGCTGGGGGTATACAGATGGAAAACAAAATCTCAGTCCTTTAGGAGCTCACAGTGGAAAAAAATGGAAAGTGAAGAAAAATATCACAGATATTACTTGGAAATTCTTTGTGGAATTTTGTATGGCAGGTGCCAAACAAATGATTGCAAATAAATATGTCTAGTAAAATCAATTAGAAAAAGTGCCCAAAGCAATTAGAACCCAGAGTGTGCCACCAAATGTGTTAAAATTTGTTACCACTGGCCCTGTTCATCCTAAAATGGCTCTTATGTCCTCCATAGTGTCTGTCTGTGTTCCTAGTAACTGTCTAAAAGGCAAAATGTCAGGAGAGGGGATAGCCTCACACTCCATCTCAGTACAAACTGACACTTGGCACCATCAGATAAATTGTCATAATGGCTTATGTGGTTCATGCAAGAGAATTCTAGATGTCTCTAGTGTGCAGCGGGGGCTTACAGTGCTTTCCACTGAGTTTGACACACTCATGCTATTAGCAAACACACGTGCAAAAGATAACCCCTGTGTTGCCTTGTGCTATCATTTTAGCTTTTTCTCATATTTTGGAAATTGGCACAGACTTTCACAACAAAATCACATATGAAACTCATTGCCATGTAAAGTCGATATGCTCTCACCTCAGAACATCTCTTTTAGCCCAGGTTCATAATGCTCTCTTCCTATGAACACAAGGAGAAACAGACAAGAAAACAGAGAAATAATTTTTGAAGGATCACTGATCAGGACCCAGTGGAGGGTTGTTGGCACACTGACTGCCTATTCTCCATTCCAAGATTAGATCTAATTCTATAAATATCACAGTTTGGAGCCTAACCTTTAAATGACATCCCATTTTCCATGCAATAGTGTTCTTAATTATCCCTCCAAAGCCAGTGATTTGGAAGATGTTGGTTTCCATGAGACTTGAACATGAGCGAGTCTTAGTTTTCTTGAAGGATTGTGTGCTTTCTGTGCATCTGCTGGTGATAGTTCACTGGCCAGGCTCTTTTGGCTTCAAGGAACAGAGTAATCTCCTCTGGACTCAGGAAAAGCAGGGCTTTTCACAGGACACAATAGAGATGCAAACATTGCCTTAAGCAGAAGACAGGTCCAGAGGCTGTGCCTATGCTGGCTCACCCTCACTACTTAGCCCTCGCCAGTTTCCTCCATCCAATCAGAGCCTTTTCTCTCTTAGAGTCCCATTGCACGGCCCGGACTCTGACGTGTGACATCTGCCAAACTGTCACCTCAGCACTCAACAATTCCCATTCCCAGCAGAGTTAATTAATTAGGCCCAAGTGGACTTTTAACATCCTCTGTCCCTGGTCAGCCTGTGGATATCGGTTTACCTTGAGTCAGATGCACCACTAGAGACCTGGGGGATTGGGTGGCCAGCTGAGACCCTGAGCCAGGCATTGTGGATGACACTTAGAGGCTTGCCTTGCCCGTAGAAACAGAAGTGAAATCCCATGATATGGGAACAAAGAAATATCTAGGAATTAGGTATAATGTCTGAAGTAGAGAAAGAATATGGCTAGAGAAATAAATGTAGCTGAAAGGAAACGAGCTCAGATAGTTCATGTACTGTGTAGGCATTTTAGATGCACGGTGTCACCACTGCAATACGAGTGTCATTGCCTCATCTTCATTTGTAGCAGCTGCGATTCAGGACATTGATTGCTTCACTATGTGACTCAAAATCCCAGAGCCAATAAATGATGGAGTCAGGATTTGAGCCTATATGTACTTGATGCCAAGATTCTTTCAACTATAAAACGTGAAAGATAAAGGGCTAACTATTAACATCACTCTACTCTATCTGCTAAAAATGATAAAATAGAGCAATTATCTTGCAGACCTCTGGTTATGACTGGACTTTGCCCAGATTAGCATGCATGAGCAATGACCCAGAGGTGACTTGGTGGCACTATAAAATCACTAATAATAAATCCCCTGGTGATAGCAATGTGCACACTTATTTGGAAAAGGACCAGACTCTTAAAATAATTTATTTTAATCTACCATATAAGTGATTCCTTCAGTATCAACAAAAGTCTAGTAACCAACTGAACCAGTTTGCTATTTAACTCCTCTCTCTAAGATCTTTCAAGCTGAGCCCCCCCCAAAAAAAGTTTTGACTCAATTGCTTTTTGTGTCAAGTGTTCTCACTACCTTACCTCATTATAACACAAATATCAGTTTAATTAATTCATGAAACACAGACCTAATCCTTAAAGATCTCAAAACAAAATGAATCTAAAATGTAGCCAAACGCCCAGTTTAGATCTTCTAATGCACATTGTAACAGAACAGGTAATATTTCTTGGCTAGAGATGGGAAGAGACACTACTGTTGATAATATTTAAAATGAAAACATTAATAACTAACATTGTCAAATCAAGATGTAATCCCATTTATTGGTCAAATACCTTTCGAAGATTAAAAAAAGCAAAAGCAAATTCAAAATCTTCTTTAAAATAGATCTCAGTCCTTTAGCATAAAAACAGATAATACTTTATATTTTTGACTCCTGCAGGGGGAAGCCAGTCCAAGACTCAGGATGTAGAAGGGTTGGGGTCTGGGCAGGTAGTGAAGGACAAGCATCTTCCTGTGTCCAGGGGATGTTACCCTGGGACAGAATCTCATCCTAAGTTCCTGGGAACTGAGACCTGGTTCCAGATGTGAGGAGAAATTTAGAAGATGTAGCCAGAGACATTGGGTCCTAGAGAAGGTCCAGAGCCAGGACAGTAGGTCTGAGTCAGAGCCCAATGGCAGGGTGGCCTAGAGCCAGCTGTTTCAAGGCAGGCTTTTGCGCAGAGAAGCCATACAACCTGTTAGGGTGGCCTGTTATGATCATTCCTTTAAGTAAGTTTTTATTTCAGAAAAGTTTTAGATTTACAGAACCATTGTGCAGATAGTACAGGAGTCCCATTGGCCCCACGCCATTTCCCCTCTAATTAACATCTTACATTGGCATGGTACAATTGTCATAACCCATGGGCCAACATGGGTTCATCAGTATTTCCTGAAGCCCCTACTTTACTCAGGTTTTTGGTTCTAGGATCCTTCCTATGTACATATTACATTTAGTTACTATGTCTCCTTAGGTATCTCTGGGCTGCAACCATCTCTTAGGCTTTCCCTGCTTTTGATGACAGTTTTAAGGAGTAATGGTCAGGCATGTTGTAGAAAGTTCAGTGCCGGGGTTTGTCTGGTGTTTTTCTCATGGCTGGAGTTGTGGGTTTGGGGAGGAAGACCACAGAGGTAAAGTGCCCTCTTGGCTCACCCTAGCAAGGGTGCTCATCACGTTGGTATTGGCCTGGACTCCTGCCTGATGAAGTTTGCGGGTTTCTCCATGATAGTGACTCTTGCCCCCTTTCAATACTGAACTCTTGAGAAAGAAACCACAAAGCTTTGTGCAGCCTACATTTAAGGAGTGCAAAGTGAGATGCCATCCCCTTGCCACGGCTTCTACCAAGCCATTTGGAATTTTTGAACAGGAGAGCTTTGTGATTTTTTAAATTATCATCTATTATATGGAGAGTTTTGTGTCCCAAATAAGCAGTCAATCTGATGTAGTGCTTTTTAAAATTCAAGGGGCCAGGTGAAGTGGCACACGCCTTTAATACCATTGACTCTGGAGGCTGAGGCAGGAAGATCACAAGTTCAAGTCTGGCCTGGGCAATTTAGCGAGATCCTGTCTTAAAGTAAAAAATAAAAAGGGTTGGGGATACAGCTCAGTGGTAGAGCTATATCTGGGTTTTATTCCCAATACTGCAAAAATAATAAAATAAAATAGGCCATGAATCCAGAGATAACCAGGGTGGACTGTTTTCCTGTGGTTTTTTAGTACAGGACTCATAATTCAAACCCAGACATAGCTATACAATTGGGGATTAGATGTCAATGGACGGAAACTGGTGTTTATCAAGCATTTTAGAGGGTAGTAATTATATCAAAATCTTGGGTGTTTCACACATTTTGATGGTTGGTTTCTATTGAAGTTTCTCAGTTTATTTATTTTTAGTTATGACAATATGAACATAGTCTTTGCCAGAATTAATACTTCAAGAGAAATGAATGTACAAGACTACTATTTTTTTTTTCTTTTGGCAGGGAGAAGGTAATAAATCACCTTTTAAAAGATTTATAGGTCTAACAGGGCATGGTGGCACACACCTGTAATCCCAGCAGCAGGGGAAGCTGAGACAGGAGGATCACAAGTTCAAAGCCAGCCTCAGCAAAAGCGAGGCATTAAGCAAGAGAGTGAGAGCCTGTCTCTAAATAAAATACAAAATAGGACTGGGGATGTGGCTCACTGTTCAGGCGTCCCTGAGTTCAATCCCTGGTACCTATAAAAAGATTTATAGGTTTGTAGTCTGTATCATCCCAGCTTCCTCTATATTTGATACCCGAACCTATTGTTAATGAAACAAAAAAAATCTCTATGTCTCTATTACAGAATTCTATTGCCATTTTATTCAGTGTGAATTTGCATGTAAAAGTTTGCTAGCTTATCTATGTCTGAGTAAATTTCAGTTTTTGCACTTGTGATGATATATGTCCATTTTCTTAAAGTAGGTTGAAGCTGGGTGAAATCGCAAAGTTCTCTCTGCAAAGTTCCTGATTAGTGAGAGCAGGCACTTCAGGTGGGAGCTGGGATATCCCCCAGAGCTGGGATATCCCTCAGAGCTGGGATAGACCCAGGGAGAGAGACTTAGGGTGTGTGATAGAAAGGCCCTGTGTGAGAAACAAGAAAGCAGAACCAGAGGTGAGAGGTCAATAGAGTTCAGCCTGTTGGTCAAGTGTGCATCAAGGTCATAAGAAGCAAAACCAAGGCCAAGACCATCAAGAGAAACAGGATGCAAAACAATCTATAGTCAAGCAATCTCAGTGGACCTGTGTTGGAAGCTCCTTCCACTTCTTTTGGGCCTCATCTGTTCTCTTGGGAGGCCCTGAACTTGACTGAGATGGCAGGTGAAAGAGGTACCCTGTGCTGGAGTTAAGAACAACCTTTCCCTCTGACAATCCTGAGCCCCTACCAATGTACCAGCAGGCCTCCCTCAAGAATAAGAATTCTTGGGGTATAACTGGCATCCTAGACATCAGAGAAACCTTAAGAAAGACTTAAGAGAAGGTTAACAAAGTCTGCTGGCCATTTTCCAGTCCTGGATTGTAAAATCAACACAGCTGAATTTTACAACAAATACTCTCATTCTTTCACTCTCTGCCATCTCTGGGGACTAACCTTTGATATTTCAGACTTGGCTGGAAATTAGTTAATTGCTAGTCCTACTCACATTACTTGGAACAAAAAAGCATTTTGGAAATAATGCTTGAATATTCCTCCAGGACAACACGTAGAACTGTGGGGCTTTGAAGCCGTGGTTAGTGTAGTTCCACGGGGCTCTGAGCTGACTGGTCTCCAGGAGGCTCAACAGCAAACTCGTACTTCTGAAAACAGCCTATACTAATATCCAGTCATGGTCACGAAGGAGGCAGAAGACGACAAGTACGTGAATATGTATTTGGAAACTCTCAGGTAGGCTAAAGGGCAAGCCTAAGCTTCAGGTTAATATACTTAAGTGTCCCAATAAAAATTTGAATCCAGGCTAACAGTGACATATAACAAACCATGGCTTTCGATCCAAACTAGGATTTGCTGTTTGTGTGATGACGAGCTGTCATGCAGATTTTTAACACAGCGCCTATTATGGGTCATAAAGGCAGGTATTTCTACTTAGCATATTAAGTAGGCTTTCGGCATAAATAAGGCATAGTGGGTTATACAGAAGTCAACATCACATGAATCTGTAAGAATCCTCATGTGTCACTTAGGCTAATTCTCCTGGCTGCCACATCATGAAGAAGCCTGGCCCTTGGAGACCCTCAGGCTCATTGTCAACATCGGTATCTGTGAAGGAGCGGGAGGCGCCACCAAGGCAAGACTTTCAATTCAAGGGAGACAAGATCCAACAAGGCAAACTTTCCTACCTAAAAATAATATGAGGAGTTGGGGAATAGGGCAATGAAAATCCCCTCCTCTTCCCCGTTCTAAGGTAGGGAGACTGAAAGACTTTCACAATCGTTATCAGTTTAGGGATGTTGTTTTCCTAGGCTGTGATTCATCCCGACCCTGTGGGGCAGACGTGTAGCAGCAGGAAGCACCAAGAGCCGCAGCACAGGGACTGGATGGGGTGGTTCATAAAGCAGTCACAGCAGCTTACTGAAGTGCTCATGGCTTCCTGTAGTGGTTAGAATCAGGTCCCAAGTCAGGGGAAAGGATTGGCGCACAATTAATCTGGTAACTGAAGTCACTTGGCTTTCTGCTAGTTGGGTAGGATGGCCTAGTGTGAAGAGGAAGATGAGGCTTGGCCTTCAAGACTACAAAGCCAAGAATTAATGAATTGGGTTGGGCGTGGTGGCACCTTTATTCCCAGAGGCTTCGGTGGCTGAGACAGGAGGATTCAAAGCCTGTCCCAGCAACTTAGCAAGGAGCTAAGCAACTTAGTGAGACCCTGTCTCTACATAAAATATGAAATAGGGCTGGGGAGGTGGCTCAGTGGTCAATTTCCCCTGAATTCAATCCCTCGCACACACACAAAACAAAACAACAACAACAACAAAGAGTTAATGAAATGGAAAATAAATATCATACACCCCTCTCTTTTAATTACAGGATATTTGGGATATTACTAAGGGACATTATTAAGGGACAAGGAATCCAGAAAAGGCTCAGCAGGATGTCAAGGGAACAAGAAACTGCATCACAGAAAGAATGATCAAAAGAGGAGTGTTTGTTTTCCTGAAAACCAGAAACCATGAAGCCAGAGGGCAACGTGTTGGGGGTAAGTAGATGTGGGGGAGGATGGTGCAATTACTGTTTTCAAATATCTGAAAGCGCATTTGGAAAAGCCTTACCCTGTGCTTTAGAGGCTGGCTTTCAGACAAGCAGCATGAAGCTGCAGCGCGGCAGAGATGTTCCCTCAGCTTCCCGTTTACTGCTCTGCCTTCCCAGCGCTTGCAGTAGACAGGACCACATGACCAGCTCTAGGCAATGATCTATGAGTGGAAAGGAGGGTGGCATTTCTGGACAGGGCATGGAAGAAATGTGGCCTGCTTATTACTGCAGCACAGCCAATCATATCCTGACTGATTCATAAATTACATGGAAAGAGATCTTGAGATCAAAAACATTCAAAGTTCTAGAACTGTTCAACCAGGCTGTTTACTATTTTTGTCGCCTTAATCTAGAAGTGACCGATGAGAGGCTAAATTTGGAATACGTTATAGAAATTCCTGACCTAAGAGAGTAGATTTTACTACCTCCAGGGGAAAAGGCAGTTTAGGAGCTTACCTTTATGCATAAAAATAAATAACTTTAAAACAGCTAAAATTTAGAAACCATGAGTTATAAACTTTATAATTACATATGTGGAGTTAGATTACTTTCATAGCAAATAATTTTCTAAATTTAAAAGAAAGAAAAAAATTGATAAATTTGGCTACATATATTGTGAAAACTTTATAGGTCACATAATGCCATTATAAAACCAAAATGTAATTACCCAAATATGACAAAGGTATCAATATCCTTACCGCATGATTGGTTTGATCAAGTAACTTAGAAAAATGCAAGATTCCAACAGATAAATTGACAGATTTGAAGAAAATCTGTGCCAATGATAAACTATAATGAGTAAACATCACCTATAAACCATTTCTATCACCATGGCGTTGACACACAGCGGGGCTGCCTGCAGCCGTGAATACAGGTCATGGTCCCCAGGAACCTTCACATGGCCCAAATGATCCCTTTCCCACTGCTGCAGCGGACATGGCACTGCCACCCAGTGTCCTCTTTCCAGAGGGGCATTTCTAACATATATTTCTAATATATAGTTGAAGTTTACAACTCCAGTTCCAAGGGCTTGTGTTGAAGAATCCAAAGACACATAATGAGTTTTATTCAAGGCACATTTATAGGATAGAAAATTGATACAAATACCCAACAATCAGAGAATAGCAAATGATTTATAGCGAACAGGGAAAGAAATACTGTGGGGTCATCAAAAGCCATATTTGGGTTTATTTCTAATGATTCATAAGGTGCTCCATGAAGTAATAATGCCAAGTTAAGAAGGAAAATATAGCCAGTTGTGATGGTGCATGCTTGTAACCCTGGCTCTGAAGGCTGAGGCAGAAGGATCACAACTCAGCAACTTAATGAGACCCTATGCAACTTAGCAAGATCCTGTCTCAAAATAAAAAATAAAAAAGGGTCTGAGGGGCTTGGGCTTTAGCTCAGTGGTAGAGTGCCTTCTTCGCATGTGTGGGGCACTGGGTTTGATCCTTGGCACCCCAAGAAATAAATAGAGATTTTTGTGTCCAATTACAACTAAAAAAATATTTTTATAAAAAGGGTCTGAGGATGTGGATCTGTGATTGAATGCTTCTAGATTTGGTCCCTGGCACCAAGAAGAAGGCAATGCATATATACACATAGATGCATATATAATTTGCATGTGTATAACAGTGTAAAAGCACAAATATATCCCCCCAAATAGTGAAAGACAATGTTGTTTGTATTAAAATTCTTTGTTCACGTATGAGTTTTCAAATTTTCTTCAAGAAAAATATATTGCATTAATAATCGAAAAAAAATACTTAAATGAAATTGGTGATACTCAGTGCAGAAGGGAGAGTAAGAAAGAGTCTCTCAGTTATTTGGGTGTGTACGCTCATACAGTCTTCTTCAAAAGCATCCAGATGCCATGAGCAAGTACTTAAAATGCCCAGGACTCCCTTTGACTTCTACCACATCCAGCTAGCCATCCTGAATCCTGACTTTCTCATGACAGCTAACAAGCTATTATGGATGCTAGTTATAATAGTGAAATTTGGGAAAGTTAGAATGTCCAGTAGAAGAGGAATAATTAATAAACTATTGTATAACATAGGATATAATGCAGTCTTGTCACTAAAAATAATGTTTACAAACAACTTTCAGTGACCTAATGATACAATATTAAGCTTATAAAAAAAGGGTTCACACATCCACAAATATTTAAACATAATAGGGTCCCAAATATGTAAGGACAAATAGAAAAAAAACACCTTTGGGTAGTGGGATTCTGGGCAAGTTTAGTCCGTTCCTACATAGTTCTATGATAAATAAAAAAAAATTAAGAGGTTGTAATGTAAACAAACAAACAAAACCACCCAAACTCCCACTGTCATTACTGTGCTTTTAACACTAGTTTTGATATCGGTGAGAGAAAGAACAGACTGTTAGCCGACTGAGATCCCCTCCGCGGGATAGAAGGAGGTTTGTGTCTCAGACCCCAGGGGCTGACTCACCAGCGGCAGGAGACAAAAGTTCCATCCCGTTTCACCCCTGGCTTTCTGGACACCATCTCCTCGACTCTCCCATCACACAGCGCTCTTCTCAGCCTGCCATGCTGGTTCCTCAACATCCCTGTGTGTCAGGGCTCTGCAGGGCTCTGCCCTTGGGCTGCTGCATGGTTACCCACTTTAGAGATGACTGACTGCACTCCCTTTCATGGGCTCAAAGCCCCCACACTGGTGTGTCTGCATCACCGTCTCCAGCCCAGCTGGGCCTGGGCTCCCTCCCCACTCCTTCTCTCCTCTCCACTTGGACACCAAGTAGGCAGACCTGATTTCAGCTACACCCGGCATGTCAATCAGACAAGCAGAGCCAGGGAAAATGCTGCCTACTTACCATCCTCTCCTTCAGGTACACATAGCTTCATTCTTCCAATTGCTTGAGTTGAAAACTTGAAATTCCTCATTAACATGGCTGTTTTTCTCAAGTTGCATGTCCAATATATTAGTAAAATCTTCCAACTGCAAGATCAATCCGGAGTCAGTGAAAGACGTAGGCCACTGAGCCCAGGGCTGTGGCAGTGGGGGTATGCAGAGGAGATCTGACTCCAGATTGATACTCCTCTGCATACCCCCACTGCCACAGCCCTGGGCTCAGTGGCCTGTCTTTCAGCTGGATCCTCCATAAGGGCTGCCCTCCTGGCTCTCCTTGCCTCCCTGGGGCTATTTGACTCTCAGCCAGATGGTTCTGATAAAGGTAAGTCAGCAGATACCACCTCTCTCTCCAAATTCCTCAGTGCTTCCCAGCTCCCTCTGTAAAACCAAAGTCTACAAGGCCCAGAAAGACAGTGGGACCGGCCCCTGTGCTCTCTGTGACCCCCTCACCAACACTCTCTGCCATTCTCACTGAGCTCCAGCCACTGTGGTCTCCTTGTCGTGCTTCAAGTGTCCAGGCACCGTCCTGCCTCAGGGCCTTTGCATTGGTTGTGCCTCAGTGCAACACTGCAGCGATCCACAAGGCTTGCTGCAGCGTCCGCCTGAAGGTCACCTCGTGCAGTTTCCCTGTTTAAAGTAGTCCCCACATCTGAAGCCCCTCACCCTGCTCTAATTTTCTGAAACCGGGCATGTTGCCTGTTACTGTTTGCTTACTGTCTTTTCTCTCTCCCTGAGAATGTGTGCTACACGAGGACCCAAGTCGTGCTGCATCTTCACGTCTAAAAAGTGCCTGACATGTAATGAGCATATATTTATTGCATAAATAAATGAAGGCTATGAATGGCAAAAAGAACACTTACTGAGTGCAAAACACCTGGGGCCACCAATAAGTCATTTGGAATCTGGGACCAAGAGTATTTGCAGGTGCTTGGTCTGTTCACAGGACAAGCAAAGACAGAGGTATAAAAGCAAGACTCCAAAACATCCACAGCACCAGATGAATGCAAAACTGGAGTCCTGTCAAGCTACAAGGATGTCAGAAAAGGGTGTGGTGGGTGAGGGGCTTCCAGGAGGAAATGGGTGTTTTGTTAGCTTGTTCGTTTGCCTTAGCTGTCTTCAGTCATGGGACAGCCAGGAAAAGCTTTGACTATTCCCTTTACATAGTCATCTTTGTGTGGGCCAGGCACTTTGTATACATCTCCCCGGCCTCCCAACCCTACCATGGTGCACATTTTACCAGGCACAAACTGAGCATGGTCAAGTGCTCTGGCTAAGGCCTCCCGCAGGGCTCCCCATTTAGCATCTTCCATGCCTCTCAAAGGTCAGTCTAGTCAGCATTCTTCCTTACTTGTAAAGAATGTCCCGTTGGTTATTTATGAATGCTAGGGCTTTTTTTAAAAAAATACACACATTGCTAGATTTTACCCTTATATAGTTTTAAACTATATGGAAAATTAAAATTTGATTCTATTAAGATTACACATGAAAAATGCCAAATTCATTCATTCAATCAATATTTAAAGCCCCACTCTGCACTGTACTAAGTTAGGCACGAGAGAGAGAGAGAGAGAGAGAGAGAGAGAGAGAGAGAGAACATTTACCAGAGGAGCAAACAATTGTACCTTTGTCCAACTTATAATCTGTTCATGAGGACAACTAACGTCTTGGGTAAGCAAATTCATGGCAATGGGTCAGAAGGTGTTGGGGGCCAAAAATAAAGGAGGGAAAGAGGAGGGGGAGAGTGGGGTTGCAGTTGTTAAGTGGGTGGTCAAGCAGGCCTCCCTGAGAAGGTGAGCACTGCCAGAAGGAGAGAAGGGAATGAAGGGCCAGATGGGCACCTGGGGAACGTTCCGGCTCAGGGGATCAGGTGGCCGCCAGAGACAGGAGTTGCCTGATGTGTGTATGCATGCTGAAGTATCCTGTTGTATACTATAAATATGTAAAATCACTGTATCAATCAAAATAATATTCTTTTTCAGAAGGAGTGATTGTGGGAACTCTGGATTTTACTCAGGGTGCACTGGGAGGTGTTGGAGTGTTTGAAGTAGAGGAGGGAAGTTTTTAAATGTCCTTATGTTTTGGAAGGATGACTATGGCTGCTATATTGAGAGCAAGTGTGGAACTAGGGAGGCAATGAGGAGACCATACTAGCAATCCTATGCAGAGACAGCGACGGCTTGGCTCAGCGGGGAGGAGCAGCTCTTCTGGGGTAATAGTACCCAGGATCAACAAATAGGCCAGTCAGGAGGCTGCCTGTAAAACACACTTCTCTCTTTTAAAGGGCGTGACAAACTCCTTTAACCAACCATCTCACCTAGCATGACTTGATTTACAGAAACTTGATCTGCCAACATCATTTTTGAATGTTTTCTGTAAAAGCAAGTTATGCCCCTTGTCATTATCGAATAGCATAAAAGAGTGTTTCAAGCTTGTTTTAAGTCTAGCAAGAAGAATGCAGACTTTCTTTTCTAGTTAAATTGTCAACAGTGGAATGTCCTTAGGAAGTCACAATGAACGGAACTATGGAAAAAAAAAAAATGAATCAACGTTTCCTGCCAGAGTTAAAGTCAGGCCTCCATGAGGAAAGGAACTACTGTGTGCTGAATGTCTCAAGAGCTCAAAGAATTTGCCCTCAAAGATGTTTTTGACAAAGAAGCTTCTGAGCTCACATTCTTTTTGTGGGGGTATAATGATGCTTTGCAAAAGGGGAAAATCATTTAGAGGCAGAATCAATGCAAGGCTTTTTAGGGACAGATTGACGTTGGCAACAAGACAGAGTCCCGAGCACACACTGAGCTGCTGTGTGGGGAAACCCAGGCAACAGCGAGCGAGTGTCCTGCTAATCCCAAGGCTCCACTTAATTCTCACCCTCTTTTCTAGTGGAACCACAGGGTCCTAGGACAAAGCGATGGTGCACAGAAAGCATACAGCAAGGGCCACTCTGGAGCTGATTTCTCTGACTTAGTCCACATGCACCCAAAAAGTTGCAGAACCATTCAGAAGACACAGGGCTTGGGCTTTCTGTTTTCCTGAAGCTTTAACTTTTTTTTTTAACTCAATCAAGAATTTAATGCACTACTGTTTTCCTCTTTTGGCCAGTCCTATTAAATGTCTTTCTGTCTGGTAAAACATCTGGATCAGCAGGACCTCAGCAGTCATTCTTGTCCAAATCCCTAACCGTACTCATGACCAAAGGATACTGTAGAAGTTAAGTCCCTTGTCCAGGATCACGTCTGGCAAGGGCAGTGGTTGGCTGGAACCCAGGTTCATTGGCATGGACAGATCCAGCCTCTTATTAAATAACTTCAGTTTTCATTAAAAAGAGAGATTTCAAACAATTAACAAAATATAGGTTGATTCTTAATTATGATCAGAAAACTGAACATGTTCTTTTTTTTAAGAGAGAGAGAGAGAGAGAGAGAGAGAATATTTATTTTTTTAATATTTATTTTTTAGTTTTCGGAGGGCACAACATCTTTGTTTGTATGTGGTGCTGAGGATCAAACCCAGGCTGCACGCATGCCAGGCGAGCACGCTACTGCTTGAGCCACATCCCCAGTCCCCCGAACATGTTCTTTACCTTCACATTTACTGATGCCTACTGTGTGCCAGGCTCTGATGACTGTGGAAATGAGTCATGAGAAGGCAAACACCGTACCTGTCCTTACGGGCAGGTGAGGAAACAGTCAATCAATGATTAAAATGAAGTGGCACATTACAGGAGCAAGACAGAGATTTGTATGGTTGAGTGTGTGTGTATGTGTGTGTGTGTGTGTGCGTGTGTGTGTGTGTGTGTGTGTGCACGGGTCTAGGGAAAGCCTGTCCACCATTTGTCTCCTGCGCAGGCTCTGCTCCTTACTCTCTGTCTTTCCATTGTCCAGTCTCCTCAGTGGCACTGCTGGGCACTGCCCTTCGTTTCTCCTGTTCCTTTGCCCCTCCCACCTAGTCCAGCATCAAGTTCTGCCAATGGGAAGTTTATGATTCCACCAGACAGTTTCCTCTCCCCACTCCTGACACCATGTGTCTCCCAACTCTGCTCTCAGGGTCCGGTCTTGCTCTTTTCAATTCTTTCTTTCTTTTTTTTTTTTTGTGATTCTGGGGGTTGAACCAGGGCCTCGGGCGTGCAAGGCAAGCACTCTACCAACTGAGCTCTATCTCCAGTGTCCCCAGCCCTTGCTCTTCTTACTTCTATTTTACCTAAAATGCCACTCTTACCTGCTGACCCCCCTGCTGAAAACTTTGGATGGCTACCCTCTAAGGATGGAGTCCAAGCTCATCACTGTGGCCCTAAAGCCCCCATGAGTCAGCCCTTCTGCTCCTCCCGCCCCTTCTCCTGTCTCGCACCTCCTCTCACTTCCTGTGCCAACAAGAGCCAACTGCTATAGCTCCTCAGGTGTGTCATTTGTGGTCACGTCGTGTGGGTTTCCCCCGGCCGCCGCTCCCACCCCACACGGGTCCTCCCCACTCTGGTGGGCCTCATGCTGCTGCTCACCCTGTGGGACTCACTCTGGGCATCTTCCCTTGGGGAGCCTTCCTCTCTGCTCCTGCCCCTCCCCCATGGGGAAGGGGCACCTTTTCTGTGTTCTCCAAAACCCTGGGCACATGCTAATATTTGCATATTGCAGCTCAAGTACAATTTTTTTTTTTTTTTTTTTTTTTTTGTCTGAAGCATGGTTTCCCTCCCAGGTTTGACTCCTGGAAGCCAGGGCGTGTCTCCTGCATCCCTGCATGCCCAGCACCCAGGAGAGGGCTGACTCAACAGATGTCAGGACCCACTTGTTTAAGGGAAGAATGATCACCTCAGATATCACATGTAGATAATCCTCATCCTGACTGTTGAAAGTGATATTCCTGCATGTGCAAGTAAAATATGGGGGTTTGGTTTTCCAGAAGGGGACTCCCTAAAAGGAATGATATTTTGAGCTTTCTGAAAGTTGCTGACTTTGGCTGGATGACTAATAATAATACCTATAAAGTCTACATTTCCAAAACACAATAGCTCTCACTGTTTTATTACCAAAGAAATATAAGATCAACATATGTACTGTTGAAAGATTTTAAGTGCTAAAAAATAGACAGCGTTGGTCTTGAGTCATCCCCGAACTTGTTTCTGGAGTAGCTTGAGGTAAACAAACTGGTATGAGACGGGCACCTGGGCTGGTCCCAGGAGTGACACACTGCCAGGTCATGCCACATTCACTGCCAAAATGACACATATTTACCTTCAAATTCCTACCCATGTTCTCCTTTCTCCTAAGTAGGTCTGCCCATCTCTAAAAGTCATTGGTACTTGGCAAATGCTGTTGGACACTTAAGGAGGCCTTTAGAAGGGAAGAATCCTCAGGAAATACTTGGAGAGAGAGCAGAGACTAAGCAGATTTTCAAATGATTACCAAAAACAGCAAACTACCTACAAATGTCCACAATGTCTATAAAAGAAAATCGAGTGTCCTTCCCTAACCACATGTAACCTGAACTGCAAATTACAAACTATATGATCCCTATGAATAAGTGCAGAAGCCATTTTTTGGGGGGTGGGAGGAAGGGAGGAAAGGAAAATAAGCATTTTGAGATGAAAACTACTGAATGCAGCGCTTCTCTTAATATAGCACACTCACTTCAGGGTTAGCACAGTGATTATTTGGTGGAGTTTTGTACTGCACTCCAGGTGTGTTTATTTATAATATGGGTGTGGGGTAAAATATCACATCACAATACATTATGTACCTTCTTGGGAACCTTCCCTCTCTGCCCAGAGCTAATTCTACTTTGCTTCTTAACCCTAAATTTAAAAAGTATCTTGTCAAATTGTGATAAACTGTTCCCTGACTGGCAAAAAAAAAAAAAAAACTTATTAGAAGTAGCTTCAAACTTCTTTAACTAAATCCTTTATGTAACAAATTGGATCTACTCTTTGTATTGCTGTAACCTTGGGAGAAAACAAAGGAAGCTCAACAAAACGCTTGGATTATTCTCAAGAAGGCTCCAACACATTTTTAAAAACATCTTAAAATGAAATATGCTGTTAACTTAAAAAAGCGAAACAGTATAGTTCTGTGCAGCGTGCATCTAAAAATAGATGTTTGGTGAACATATTGTCCAGACACCCAGGCTGTCTGTGCACATGCCCATAGATACTCATGTGCTGTATCACATGGCTAGAAAACAGTAACTTTAGCTTAAAAAAAAAAAAAAGATTTAAAAAGAGGTCTTGCAAAGTTCTTTAACAAAAGCTAAAACATGAATGTTTGCTGAAATGCTTTCAAGAACTTTATAAACATAGGAAATTGTGATTTGTTTCATAAATGTAAAACTTTAAAAGGCATACAAGATAAAATTTAGAAAAATGAATCTGGCCTTTTATATCTAGGAAAAAAAAAACAAACAAGTTTTAAGGCTTGTGAAACCCAGTAGGATAATTATGGTTGACAATGATTAGTAAAATATTTCAGAAGAGCTGGTAGAGAGGATGTTGAATGTCCCCGACATCAAGAAATGATGTGTTTGAGGTGACGGATCTGCGACCACCCCATCCCATCCTTTTCTGTGGTATGCCTGTATTGAGCTAACAGCATACCTTACAAATGTGCACAATTGCTATGTGTCAGTTAAAAATGAAAATATATCAAATAATGTTTTCTGAAACCTAAGTATTTTAATTACTGATTAAATGACCTTGTGTGATGTTGAATTGAACTCTGGATTCCAGACAGTTCCTTGTGGCTTTGTTTCCACCTATCTAAGGCTTTTCTCTGTGGTGGGACAGCTCTTTGTTTTGGGGGAAAGTGAAAGGACAGGAACCCAGGCAAACCTAGGTTGTGGTAGTGGTTGTGTGAAGGTGTTTTCAGTATGATTTAAGCTTCAATGAGCTTATTTCTTAGCCACTTGTGCTAGGATTATCAAATTATGAAAAAAACTTTTTGTGGGTTTTTTAGTATTTTTTTTAAACAAAATTTAAAAATAGCTAAGATTAAAAAAAAAAAAATTATCTGTGGAGGGTCCATGGTTGTGCCCCAGGGGTTTAACGATGGTGGGGCTGAAGCTGTCCTCATGCGCCTTACCAAGTGAGTCGGCACTGCTCATCCGTAAGTGTGCCTTGTTAGCTCAGTTTGACCTGCACCTGTGAATCTTCATTCTCCTGAACTAAGATGTCACTTAGCAGTAATATAATTGTGCAGAAGCCCATAATCAAAAACAACTGTAGAAGAAGCTCCTAGATCTAACCGATTATTTTCCCAACCTGGAAAATAAGCAAACAAAACACAAGAACTTATTTATCCCATAACTATTAGGCAACAACGGTTGAACTCATCAAGATGGAAACTGGAGATGCCCTGAGGTGCTGAGGTCTCCAGATTCCTAAGATCAAATAAGGTAGAGAAAACTCTGAGGTAGTTTCCACACATGGCATCGAGTCCTTTCTCTTTTTGACCAGGAAAAAAATTGGGGATACAAGAGAAAGTGTTTTACTGAAGATGCAAATAGAAATAAAATTATCCTGTTATCCAATTATAACATTCATTCATTAGAAATACTGATAAATATTTTCACTCTCTTCTGGACATTGACAGTTTAATACACTCTTTGCTCTGCAAGTCCACATCAGATAACAAGGTCTGAATGTAGACTAACCAAATAACTTTGTTTTTGCTTTGAGAAAGGCATGTGTGAGAAATCTGATAGATTACATAGAGTTTATAGTTCTTCAAATGCATATTTAAGGTCACAGATAATTCTGATATTCAAAACATATTGATAGTTACATTTTCCCCAAAGCCCCCTGCAAAGTGGTCAATACAAATAGTTTGTGGCAGAAACAACTCAAATCACTGGGTGCAGTGGCACATGCCTGCAATCCCAGCAGCTCAGGAGACTGAGGCAGGAGAATTGCTAGTTCAAAGCCAGCCTCAGTAACAGCAAGGTGCTAAGAAACTCAGTGAGACCCTGTCTCTAAAAAACTACAAAATCAGACTGGGGATGCGGCTCAGTGGTCGAGTGTCCCTGAGTTCAATACCTAGTACCCGCTTCCCCCAAAAAGCCTCAAAACTCTTTAATCAAAAATACATAAAGAGTCCTCAGTGGCATTTTACATTTACATTTTAACAGATAATCTGTTGTCCTCAAAATTCTTCTTATTGAAAGAGGAGAATCAACTAACTTCCTGTCAATTGTATGTTGAAGTCTCTTTTTATTCTTTACTCAAACTTTTCCTTTAATGACAAACAAAAAAGAAAATGAGTCAAAATAGAGATAGTTTTAAAAATCCACAAAAACTACAAAGGAACAGAAGCCCACACTATATACACATTGAAAGGAAATCTCGACTGTCAAAAAGTCACAGACCTGAAATAAGCATCGACCCGATATGGCAGACGGGTCACATTCTTGGTTTGGAAGAAGCTGTGATTTCTGAAAAGTCTTCCTACACTGTGGCATTTTATTCTTTTTATGTATCTTTAAGAAAGTAACGAGTCGGCTGCTGTTAATATCGGCCTTTTTGTTTGGGGCTCTTTAACAGAAGCAGTGAAGTGTGTTCACAGTCTAGGCTTTTTTTTTTTTTTTTTTTTTTTTTTAATAAACACAATTTTGCTGCCAAAAATATGTAAACAAAACACTTAAGAAAACAAAACAACAAAACAAAAACAAAAGCCATACGAAAAAGCATTCCAGTGAAGACCAATGACGCCTAAATGAGAAACCACAGGGCAGTGCTGTTATCCCAGGGGTTAAACAGACACACAGAGGGGCCTGCAGAGCAGAGAGCGGCTCCTTACAACAAATCTTAAAGACAACAAAGGCAGAAAGTTTCTAAAGAAGAAATTAAAAAAGGAAAAATAGCCTCTAGTTTGTTAATTCTAGTAAATAAATTAAAATTCTAGTAAAAAGTGGATCTTGCTTCTGAAGCAGCACAACAGGAGAACTGGAAGAGGAGGAGAAAGTGGGGGAACAAATTATAACTGAGGCCAAAAAGGGGGTTCAGTAAGGATGGAGATGAGGTGGACTCGGGTGAACTCCTCGGGAACTCTTCAGACCTCTAAATAAGCAAATGCACCGACAGGCAGACAAGGTCAGGCCTACACCCACCCAACACACGGAACTTTCTAAAGTCAGTTTCCTTGACTCGCTTCAAGAGGTGGTTAGAAAGCAGAGAAGGAATGGCCACTTGGTTGGTCCAGTCTAAGTGACAAGTTTTTTTTTGTGATTTTTCTAAAAGAATTGCCATCAAAAAAATCCTTGTTGGCAGGCTTCAGACACAGTCCTAAGCACCTGATCCCTTAGGGTCCTGTGACTTGCTGAGGGGCCCCTGCAGCCTGAAACATCGGCTACCATCTCCTGTTCGACCCTGGAAGCCCACATCTCTCCAGAACAGACCCTTCTCTCTCATCGCCTCCCTTCCATGGGCCTTTCTGAGGACAGAGCTGTGTACACATGGGTCATCAGGCATTTTAACCACAAGTTCCACAGTTACTACTACTGTGCACCAAAGTTCTCTGTCAAAGCTGCACCTGTATTAAAGATCCTGCAGATTGCTTGACCTTGGAGACATGGGATGTTGTAGGTCAGGAGTCAAAATTATCTTGGGCTACCTTAGCTTTTGCATCTGACCCAACATTTTCATGACCGATGTTCATTAAGCTTAGCAGACTGCTAGCCTCCGTCAACCCTAAAGAGAAGACGGCTAGGAGATAACATCTGAACCTACAGGGGAGATTTCCCTGCCTTGCTGTGGCTCGTCTACCTCATGCCCCGCCAGTCTAATTGGTAAATGTATTGATTAATGACTTTCTTTTGTTTTGTGTTATAAAAATTCATGTAACCTCTTCCACGGTGGAATGTCATTCAGGGTCATTTGAACCCATGTTCCCAGGCCGTGGTCACTCATATTTGGCTCAGAATAAACTATTTTCCTATTTCCTGCAGAATACATCACTGGTACTTTCAGGTTATCTAATGTTTTGGTCACCTACACTTTTATGTCTGTGTTTTGATTTGACAAACAGATTTTAAGTTTCCCAGGCCAGGGTTATATATAAATCTTTATGTCCATAGTTCCTAGGCATAGAGTAGCCACTTTAAAACTACTCAACTTATTCTTGAGTCTCAAAAAGAAAATCTGTTTTCTGAGCCCCAGCGTATGTTAACGATCCCTTTGCACACTGCTGGGCCTGTGGCAACCTCGACAAAGTTTCTCCCCATACGCCTGGCTGTTCCTCCTCCTCTGTACCTCCAGGTCCTGTCCCGGTCTGCCTTCTCTTCTCCCTCTGCACATGGACATGCTCACCCACTCCTGTGACTTCAAGAAACTTTTGTGAGCTGATGATCCCCCACACACCCAGGCTTCTAAGACCACGTCCACAAACGATCCATTTCTATTTGGGTGTCCTGCTGGACGTGCAAATTTTCACTTACCCACCAACCTGTTGCTCCTCCTGAGTTCTCCTCTGTCAGTGCACATCACCACTTTCCACCCAGGTCAGAAGCCTGGGCTCTGCATGCCCCCTCGCCTGCTCCTTGGCTACCCTCCACCCCACCCTACTCCTGTCCATCTTAGGCTAACCCCAGCCACCTCCTTTCCAGGCACCCACCAGCACGCCCTCATTTGGGCCTCTTGCATCTGTGCTACCTCAGCCACCTCCTCACCTATCTCTTGCACACAGTATTACCCACTAACACACAAATCCAAAAGTCACTCCCGGTGTTCTGTAAAGGTCTTCGTGATCTCATCTTGGTGCCTCTCTCTGGCTTCATCTTTGGGCATTTCTCACCTCAGAGGCACTATCAGTTATGTCTATTTCTTTCAGCACTTTTGATTCTCAGCTACAAAGATCTCCTGGATCTTTGCAAATGCGACTTCTCTATTTAGAAGATTCTCTCTTCTACCCTTGGCCCTCAATCTGTCGTCGTAACTCCTTCTTCCTGTCCACCTCAGCATGGAAATGACTCCAGAAGCCTCCCTACCTACCCCGTGCCCACCAATGCTGGCTTCAGTACACCCCACACCAAGGGAATTCCATCACAGATGAGTGATGTCCTCGCCTGTGTCCCCCACGTGCCTGTGAGTCCACTGAGGACCTTGGCCATGCCTGGCTGCTTGTTTCCACTTCACTCCAGGGCCTACAACGTGATGCATGATCCACACACATTTGCTCCCTGAAAACATGAAGGAGTTTTGGTATTTTATTGCCTTTCACCTTCATCTTTGGTTTCCTTATCGGTTTTTATTTCTAATGTGAATTATTTATAATGTCAAGTTTTCAAAAGGCAAATGATTCCCAAGATCAATCACTGCATTTTGAAAATGCTTATTTATCTCCATATCTTCAATTCTCTCCTTGTAGAATTGGACCAATGAAAGGAACCACTTCAGTCAGTGAAGAGGGGATTCACAGCTTCCTCATGTCCTCCCCAGAGGAGTTCTGCAGGGACAGAGGTGATATGGGAACCAGGAAACTGGCTTAGACATCCTCTCAAGCACGGCTACGACACACAGGTATAGATTTTAGTCTATTGGCCTGAGTTCCCTATACCAAACGATATTTGTATTTTCTTTCAAGTTATTTCTTAAAATGTAGGCAGAGTGTGGAACCTTCCAGCTACGGTGCAGATCGGTACTGTCGGGCGAATTTGTACAGAGGTAGTACTTGTTTATATTTTCTTCAAGACTTGTGTGCCTGTGTGTGTGTGTGTGTGTGTGTGTGTTGGGGAAGATTTAATTAAAATATTTTTTATATAATATAAAAACTCAATCTATTATTAAGGATTCTACGTCTGTCCTTTTTGTTTTACAAAGAGATTTGCTTATTTTGTGCGATTCCAAAGGACAAAAGCCAAGCTCTGTAAACACTCACAGTTTTTCTGAGGCAGGTGTCCCTAGCTGGCTTCCTGGACACCCAGTGGGGGGTGAAGGGTTAATGCAGTGACGTCCTTGACAGGGCCAAATGCAGGATGTGAATACTGACTGGATCCTGGCTAAGAAAACAGTAACAGGAATTATAAAAGGCAGCTTGAAGACAATTACGGATATTGGAATATAGACAGAGTATTACATGGTATTAGGAAATGGTTTTGAATTCTTAAAAGTAAACAGAAAGGGAAACTCTCATCATGTCAAAAAAAATATCCAGATTTGCTGGGATAAAATGTCAAAATGTCTATGTTCTTATATCTACGAACAACTTAAAAGTGAAATGTATATGCTTATGTATGTGTATACACATTAGAAGAGAGAAAAAAGAAAGAAAACTTATTTAAAGAAATAATGACTGAAAACTTTCTAAACGTTGACAGGGATATATGCATAAAGGGTCATGAAGTTCAAAAATACCCACAGAGGATCCACCTAAAAAAAGAATATACCAGATACATTATCATCAAATTGTCAAAAGTCCAAAACAAAGAGTGAATCTTGAAAGAGAAATGCAATTCATTACATAGAAGGCAATCAGCAAATTTCTCGTCCAGAAGAGAGTGGAATGATATATTAAATGAGCTAAAAGAATAATATTGCAAAATAAGAATATTATACTCAGAAAGATGCACTTCAAAAGTCAAGCAGAGATAAAAACTTTCTCAAAAGAAAGCTGAATCATCTGCCTTACAGAAATGCTGAAAGGAATTCTTCCAGTTAAAACAGAAGGATCTTAACTAGTAACACGAAAACACACAAAAACATAAGACTCACTGGTAAAGGTAAGAATACAGTCAAATCCAGAGTAAACAGGTCATCGTGGTGCGCAAGTCACTTTCAACTCCAGTAGGCAAGTAAAAGACAAAATAATTATATATATATATATATATATATATATATATATATATATATATATATACATACACTTGGTCTATGGTGTTGGGGGTTGAACCCCGGTACTAATGCCTGCCAGGCAGCAGCTCTACCACTGAGTTACATCCCCAACCCTAAGACAAAAGTATCTTTAAAATTGTAGACAAAATAACATATTAACAGATACACAACATAAAGAAATAAAATGATGACATTAATAAGATAACATGAAGATAGGGAGAAGTAAAAGTGTGAAAGTGTTTGCAAATAATTTAAGCTGTTGTCAGCTAGACATAGACTGAGATATTTTGCGTAAGCTTCATGGTAACCGTGAGAAAACATACCCCTAGTGAATACACAAAAGAAAGAAAGAAAAGAATCAAAGAATACCATTCAAAAATCATCAAATTACAAAGGAAGATAGAAAAAAGGAAGAAACTACAAAAAAGTCAGAAATAATTAACAAAAAGGCAAGAGTACATTCATATCAATAATTACCTTAAATGTAAATGGATTAAATTCCTCAATCAAAAGACATAGCCTGATTGAATGGGTTAGGAAAAACGAGCTCTAACACTATGTTGTCTTCAATGGACTCACTTTAACCTGAAGGGCACACATGGGCTGAAAGTGTGGGGATAGAAAAGGACAATCTATGCCAATGTTGACATAAAAAGACCCGCATGGCTACGCGTATAACAGGAAAAACAGACCTTGAATCAAAACTGTCTCAGAAGACAAGCTCATTATATACTAAAAAAGGATCCATTCATTAGGAAGATATAATATTTATAAATATACACATAGCCACTATCAAAGCATCTACATATGAAACCAACATGGACATATCTGAATGGAAAAACAGTGATGCAATAATAGCAGGAGACGTCGATACCCACTTCTCTACTTGGATAGATCATCCATACAGAGAATCCGTGAGAGGACAACAGAATTGATGACCACGGAGACAAAATGGGCAGACACACACAGAACACTCTACCCAACAACAAGAGAGTCCACACTCTCTCAAGTGCACATGGTACATCCTTCAGCAAAATCACATGCTAGGTCACAAGGCCACACTTAACAAATTAGAGAAGGGTGAAATAATTTTAAGTATCTTTTCCAATCACAAAGGAACGAAACTAGAAATCACTGAGCAAGATATCAGGAAAATTAAAGAATATATATATATATATATGGAAACCAAGCAACATGCTCCTGAATAGCTACTGGGTCAAAGAGGAAATTAAAATGAAATTTTAAAAAATAAACATAAAAACATAACATACACGCAACCAAAGGAATACAGCAAAAGCAGTGCTAACAGGGACATTCTATTAATCCACTTTCTGTTACTATAATGAATACCCAAACCCTGGGTACTTTATTAAGAAAAGAGGTTTGTTTAGCTCACAGTTGAAAATCCAAACAGCATATGCCATTGCTGGTGAGGGCCTTCCCTGAATCTATCACATAATTGTAGATGACAAACTGATGGGACTATGTATGGGAAGGAGGGATGACTGGGTAGACAGCAGTCAGACTCACGTTTTTGTAATAACTCTTTCATAAGGACTGACCAGGGTCCCATGAGCACTACATTGACTCCTTAGGAGGGCAGCACCCCCATGACCTCCCAGTAGGCTCTTTAAGTTTCTACCTCCTCTCACATGGCCACAGTAGAGACCAATCTTCCAACACAAATCTCTGGGGGAGGGGGGCACACTCAACACATATCCAAAATCATAGCAGAAGGTTATGCTGATAAATGCCTACATTTAAAAGAATAATCCAGGATTACAGTGGTACACACTTGTAATCCCAGTGACCCAGGAAGCTGAGGCAGGGGGATTGCAAGTTTGAGGCCAGTCTCAGCAATTTAGCAAGACCCTGTCTCAAAATACAAAATAGAAAGACTTGGGGATGTAGCTCAGTGGTAGAGCATGCTTGGGTTCCATCCCCAGTACCACCCAAAACAAGACAAAACAACAAGTATATGTATATAGAAAGATCTCAAATAAACAAACTAATAGTATACTTCAAGGAGCTAGTGAAAATAAACAAACAACACCCCCAAAACATTTAAGCCCAAAGTTAGCAGAAGAAAGGAAATAATAAAGACCAGAGAATAAATAAATCAAATAGGATTAGAAAAACTACAGGAAAAAAAAAAAAAACAACAAATCTGGGCTGGGATTGTAGCTCAGTAGTACAGCGCATGCCTAGCATGTGCGAGGCACTGGGTTTGATTCTCAGCACCACATATACATAAATTAAATAAAGGTCTATCAACAACTAAAAATAATTAAAAATAATCTTAGGGTTGATTTTTTTTTTTTAAAAAGTAAACAGTATTGACAAATCCTTAGCTAGACTAAGTAAATAAAAAGAAAGATTTAAATAAATAAAATCAGAACCTATTACAAGAAAAGAGAGATTACAATGAATATCTCAGACATAAAAATGATCTATTGGAACTACTATGAATAATTTCATGCTGATAAGTTGGATGATCAAGAAGGAATGGATAAGTTCCTAGAAACATTCAGCTTACCAAAAACAATTCAGAAAGACGTAGAAATTCTGAATAGACCAATAACTGAAAGGACATTGAATCAGTCATCAAAATACCCCCGAAAAGGAAAAACCCAGGATCAAATGGCTTGGTGGCTAAATTCTACTGAATGTAGAATAAAATATTAATGATGATGTTTTCTTGCATTCTTCCAAAAAACAGAAGAAGAGGAATTACCTCCAAACTCATTTTATGAGGCTAGCATCACCCCAAAACCAAAGCCAAATAAACACACAAGAAAATGATAGGACAATATTCCTGATGAACATGTCTTAGTCCATTTTCAATTGCCATGACAAAAATCCCTGAGACTGGGTAATTTATAAAGAATATTTATATTTAACCCTCACGGGACATTTTCTGGACTCCTGGTGTGGGCCTTATTACTGTTCCATAATGTGGTAGAGGATATCATATGGTGAGACAGAGCAAGAGTGCTAGTTAGGTTCTCTCTTCCTCTTTTTCCCTCTTAAAGACCATTAGCAAATGAATTTGGGGATTAAGTTCCCAACACATGAAATTTGGAAGACCTTAGGAATATAGATGCAAAATTCTCCAATGTAATACCAGAAAATCAAATTCCATAGCACATTAAAAGGATTACATACCATGATCAAATGAGATTTATCCCTGGGATGCAAGTAAGTTTCAACATACACAAATCAGTCAATGTGCACAGTAGCAAATTAGCAAAATGAAAAAGAAAAAAAAAAACACCCCACACCATTTTATCAATAAAGACAGAAAAAGCATTTGACAAAGTTCAACATAAATCATTTATCATTAGGGCTCTGAAAATGAACTGGAATAGAAGAAACTTTCCTCAATTCAACAAAAGTCATAAATGAAGAGACTACGGATAACATCATAATTAATGGGGAAAACCGTTAAGCTTTTCCTCTAATAGCCACTGCAAGGGAAGGGCATCCATTCAACCTAGTACTGGAAATTCTTACCAGAGCAATTAGACAAGAAAATAAAGAAGGCATCTAAATTGGAAAGGAAGATGTAAAATTATTTTTGCAGATGACATGATCATCTAAATAGAAAATTCTAAGGACCAAAACAGAACTGTTAGAATTAGTAAATGAATTCAATAAAGTTACTGGATACAAGGTTGACATACAAAAATCGATCACAGAGGAGGAGGAGGAGAACTCACAATTCCTAAGGCTATCAGTTTGAATACTTGGACTGTACTGTTTGATACAGATTTAAAATCACATGGCATGATTAGTTTCATTGCCTATGGAAAACTTTCTTCTAGATTTTTCCTTTGGACATAAACACAGAACCTGTATTGTAATATAGAATGGAAACATTCCAGAAAAATAATCCTCCAAATGTATCCAAATTGCTAGTTTAGCTGTAAGATTCAACTATTTTCCCTCAAAATTACCCCAGGGCACAATGAACTCTCATGGGGTTTTCCATACTAAGGGAAGTTCCAAAGTTGTGGATTGAAAAACTCCATTGAAACAAATGCATTATGTCACTTGAAAAAAAAAAAAAATCGATCACATTTCTATACACAAAAATATCTTAAAAGTAAATTAAGAAAACAGTTCCATTCACAATAGCAACAAAAATAAAATACTTAGAAATAAACAGATCAAATACTTATGCACTGAAAATGACAAAACATTGAAAGAAATTAGAGGGGTCACAATGGAAAGGTATCCTGAGTTTGGGGACTGAAAGAATTCACGCTGTTAAACCATCTATACTACCCAAGTGATCTGTAGGTTCAGTGCAATCCCTACCAGAATTACAGTTCTAATATTTAAATGGAACCACAAAAGATCCTGCATCACCAAAGCAAACTTGAGCCAGAAGGATACAGTAGGAAGCAGGTATGTCTTGACCTTAAATACGTTTGTATTTGTCAGCTGGTCCTCACTGTGACAAAACACCTGACAGAGCAACTTAGAGGAGGGAGGATTTATGCTGGCTCACGGTTTCAGAGGTTCAGTCCGTGGTCAGCCAGCTCTAGTGCTTTGGGCCTGAGGCTAAACAGAACCCCAAGGTGGAAGGGTGTGGCAGAGGAAGGTGCTCAGCCCAGGGCAGCTTGGAAACAAAGAGAAAGGGAAGGGGCAGGGACAAGATATAGTCCCCAGGACACACCCACTCCAGGACCTACTTCCTTCAACCATGCCCCACCTCCTCCAGTTCCCACTCCTTTCAGCAGGAAAAGCATTTGGCAAGAGTTCAACATTCATTTATAAGTGGAGCTGTGAAAATAAATAGCAATAGGAGTTAATCAGCTGATCGATCACTGAATCAACTGTATTGATCAGGTTGACTTATCAGGTCAGGGCCTCCTGATCCAGTCACTTCCCCAAACCCCCAACTTCTGAACATCGTTTTACTGGGGACCAGGCATTCAACACATGAGACCTTGGGGGCATCCCAGATCAGGCCATAATAACGCTACAGTAATCTAAACAATGTGACGTCCGCATAAGAACCAAGGCACAGAATAGAGAGCCCAGAAATGAATCCAGACCGCTACGCTCAGCTCATCTTTGACCAAGAAGCCAAGAGCGCAGCCTGGGAAGGTGTAGGCTCTTGAGTGAGTGCTGGGAAACCGGATACCCCTACGCAGGAGAACAAAGTGGACCTCACCTCACTCCAAGTACAAAACCAGCTCAAGCCCGATTCCACTCAAGGGGCAGACTGGAAACCACTAGAACCACTAGAAGAAAATGGGGGGCTGGGGCTGTGCCTCAGTGGCAGAGCGCGTGCCCTGCATGTATGAGGCATTGGGTTCGATCCTCAGCACCACATAAAAACAAATAAATAAAATAAAGGTATTGTGTCCATCTACAACTAAAAAAAAAAAAACATAAAAAATAAAAAAGTCAAAATAAAAAAAGAAAATGGGGGAAAAGCTTTTTGACAGTCTGGGCAATGTCTCTTTGAATATGACCCAAAGCCCAGGCCAAGAGGAGCAAAAACAAACAAATGGAATCACATCACCCTCAGCACAGTGAGGAAATGGAGTGCAAAGATCAAGAACAGAACGGAAAAAAGGTCTACAAAGCAGGAATCGGATAAGGGGTTAGTATCCAAAATATATGAGGAATCCAAGCATCGCAATAGTGAAAAACAAAAACCCCAATTAAATAATGGCTAAGGGTCTAAAGAGTTCTCAAAAGAAGACACACAAATAAATGATCAGGTGGCAGGTGGCAAGCTGCTGGGCCTTCCTTGCTGTTCAGCAGGGGAATGCAAATCAAAATTATGCTGTGATGGGGCTTCACACCTGTTAGAGCAGCTACTTCCAAAAAGACAGACATGAATAGGTAAAGACAGTGGGGTGTACATACACAGTGGAGTTTTACTCAGCTATAAAGAAAAATGAAACTCTGTTATTTGCAGGGAAATGGATGGAACCTGAGAGCATGATGTTAAGTGAAAGAAGCCACACTCAGAGGTCAAAGGTCGTGTGTTTCCTGTCATATGTGGAAGCCAGAGCAAAGGAGGGTGTGGGTAAGGAAGAGGAATCTCCTAAAAATAAAAGGGTTTAGCAGTAGACAATGGGGATCGAGGTGGGAAGGAAGCCGGGGGGCGGGGGGGGGGGTACCAGGAATGAAACCGACCACACTGTTAGGTGAGGCATGCCTTGTCACAATGAATCCCTCTGTGATGTGTGATCATAATGCACCAATAAAAAGTAACCCCAGCTAAAAGACTAAGGATAACAAGTGTTGGTGAGGAAGTGGAGAAAAGGCAACCCGGGCACACGGTGGGTGGGAACATAAACTGGCACAGCCCCCCCCCAAAACACAAAGATTCCAACAAACTAAAAATAGCACTCTCCTATAGTCCAGACACCCATCCCACCTTTGCTTACACAGCTGAAGGAAACAAGATCAGGATCTTGAAGAGATGTCTGTGCCCCTGTGTTCCCTGCAACCTATTCACAACAGCCAAGATTAGAAACGACCTAGGAGTGTGTTGATGGATAAATGGATAAAGAAAATGTGGTGCACACAGAGATGTCATGCAATATTACCTGGTCTTAAAAAGGAAGAAAATTCTGCCTTTGAGACAATAGGCACGAACCTGGAGGACACTAAATGAGATGTGCCAGACATAAAAAGGCTTTTATGTGTGGAATCTTGAAAATCCAGCTCCCAAAAGTGGAGAGTAGAATGATGGTTGCTGGTGCTGGGGTTGGAGACATGGGGAGATGCTGGTAAAGGGTACAGTGTGTGGTTTTAAGGGAAGAGTAAGTGCTGGAGGGCTCACATACCCGGTGATGATGATTAACAATATTGTATTATACCACTGAAATTTGCTGAAAGAGTGGATAAATATTGTAACCATGTGAGATGATGGATATGTTAATTAGCTTGATTATCATAATAATTTCACAGTGTATATACATATCAAGACACTACATTGCATACCTTAATATCTATACATTTTTAAATTTGTAAGTCTACCTCAATATCTGGGAAAAAATAATACAAAAGTAATGAAAAAAATAAAAACTATTATGCGCCAAAAGACATTCTTAACAATTGAAAAGCAACCTACAGAATGGGAGAAAATATTTGCAAATCATAGAGCAGATAAAGATCCAGTTGCTAGAATCTATGAAGAATTCTTACAACTCAACAACAAAAAGAAAGAAACACTCCAACTTAAAAATGCGTAAAGGACTCAAAGTGACATTTCTCCAAAGAAAAATATACAAGTGTCCACAAGTACATCCGATGGTGTCACTGTCTTTAGTCATTAGCAAATGCAAATAAAAACCACCATGAACTAGAAGGTCTTACCAGCCCTGATGTCTATATTTAATAGAGTGAAAAGTAACAAGTCTGGTGGGCTGTGGGGACTTTGGAACTTGGGCATTGCTGGTAGAAGGCTAAGTGGACGGGCCACCGTGGAAAACAACCTGGCACTTCCTCTGTGTTACACAAAGAATTCCCAAATGCCCCAGTGATTCTACTCTTGTGAAAACAGGTAACCAAACAAATACCTTCAGAAGAGGGTTCATAATAGCCCTATGACAACAGCCAGATATTGGAAAGGACCCAAATGCGTATCTGCAGATGAACAAATAAACACTGTGGTTTATACTCACTTTGGAATGTTCTTCAGCTACAGCAAGAGAGCCAGCATTGGCTCAGCACACGCAGGGTGAGCCGTGTGGGGCTGGGGGCGGGGACATGGAGAGAAGCTGCTCCTGGGGTACTGGACTCCATTACTTGGGGTGATGGGGTTTGGGATCTAGACAGAGGCAGCGGCCACACATTGCGATGTACTAAATGACAACTGTTCATTTTAAGTGGTTAATTTTGTTATGATAATTTCACCTCAATTAAAAATATCTTCTGTTCCCATATCTTAGGATGATAGTGAAGGATTTCTTCTGATAAAATGGGGAAGTCATTTTAAAATGAGGAAGATGTGGGATCCAACAAACAGCGGGTCAAATCTCAGAGGCCTGGGGACCTGCCGACGTCAGCAGGCGGACATGCAGCCGGGCAGGTCGCGGCGTGCAGAAGCTCCCGGGAGACTGCATGGAGGATGTGTACCGAGAAGATGCACAAAACTGGCAGAGAATTTGAGGTGGATTTAGTGAAAATGCATAAAGATTTTCCAAGAAGATACTCATCAATTCTAGGGAGAAATGTGGAAGTATGCTGTGTGGCCCAGTTACAAACAGCATTTCCACAGTCACAAAAATACGAACACGGAATAAATATCTAACCAAAATTACAACAGAATTACACAGGGAACAAATGGGAGAGGACATGTGTGAGAGTGTGTGTATAGTTTGTGGTGTGTGTGTGGTGTGTGTGTGTGGTATGTGTGGCGTATGCTGTGTGTGTGCTCCATGTCTCTTGTGTATGATACACACAGTGTGTGTGGTGTTTGTGAAAGAGTGTGTTATGTGTGCAGTGTAAGGGGTGGGTGTGAGGTGTATGTATGGATGTACGGGTGTGGGGGGTGTGTGTGAGAGAGGGGAGTGTCTGGGGATGTGAGAGGTGTGTGTGGTACGATTTTCAAAGCTAAATCTTACTATTCCAGAGTAGGGAGTTGTTGTAGTCAGCGTTTCAGCCACTGAGACTCCAAGATCTGACTAGCACAATTGTAGAGGAGGAACAGTTTATTTGGAGGCTCACGGTTTCAGAGGTCTCAGTCCCTAGTCAGCAGCTCCATTCCTCAGGACTGGAGGTGAGGCAGAGCATCATGGTGGAAGAGTGTGGTGGAGGGAAGCAGCTCACCTGATGATCAGGAAGCAGAGAGGCTCCACTCTCCAGATACAAATATACAGCCCCAACCCACGCCCCAAATAACCTGCCTCCTCCAGCCACCTCCCACCTGCCTCCCGTTGCCACTCAGTGAATCCCACTGGGGATTATTTCATTGATTGTGTCAAGATTCTCACAACCAAATAATTTCTCCTCTAAACCTTCCTGCCCTGTCTTACACGTGAGCTTTCGGGGGACACCTCACAGCCAAACCATAACCGAAGCCAACAGGCAGTGGTTACAACGGTAAAAGCCGTGTCTGGAATGGAAAGTTCTTGGAGGCTGAAGGCCAGGAGCCAGCCTAAAGGCTTGGAGTGGTCGTCTCTGTGGAGAAGGAAAGGCAGGGCCTCCTAGAACTTTCTGACTCTTTAAACTGCGTGCACATAGAAAGTTGATAGAAGAAAACAAGATTAACATAATTTAGAAATGTACCTAAATACATTGGTGGGGCTCAGTGACGGATAGTGGTTGTGGGGTTGTGTCAGGGAGGAGAGGAGACTGTGCAGGCTGGGGAAGGGGAGGAGCAGAGTGGAACTTGTGACTGCTGCAGTGCCGGGCCAGCGCTGTACCACTGAGCTACACCCCGGTCTCCCTAAATTGCCCAGGCTGGCCTCAAACTTGTCTTCTCCTACCTCAGCCTCCTGATTACCTGGGATTACATGTGTGCCATTGCTAGAGTAGAATTTTTAAAAATTGGGTTTAGGGGCTGGCGTTGTGGCTCAGTGGTAGAGCATTTGCCTAGCATGTGTGAAGCACTGGGTTCGATTCTCAGCACTGCATATAAATAAATGAATAAAATAAAGGTTCATCAACATCTTAAAAATATTTTTTAAAAAATTGGGTTTAATCTTTTGGGCCTTTTTTCTAGAAGTTAATATGACAAAGTGTTCATAATAGTTGACTGTATGCTGTGGGAAGGTTGGTAAGTTGTTTTAGCACTGTTCACTCTGTACTTTCCTTATATTTAACATTGCTAAAATTAACATCATCTAATGAGCTTTATAACAGCCACACAGCGGAGGACGGGGAGTTAGCTTTAGTGCAGTTTACACACTGAGCTGCTAATATAAAACAAACAATATTTTTTTTTTTTTAAAAAATGACTATTTTTAGAATAAATGGATGGGGCATCCCAACCAAGTGGCGGGGGGGGGGGGGGTCTGTCTTGGTTCCTGGTCCTCACCTGGAGCACGCGGTCTTCTCCACTCTCTCACATTTTCCAAGGTGTTGTGGAAGGACACATAGGACCTGAAGCTTTGACACTCCCTGGTTTGAGAGAAAACAAGGAACTCAGGAACTGAGTGCAGACATGGAAGGACTGTCACTGGAAGAGAGAGCAAGTGATGACTGGCCTAGGGGATGGTCCATACCGCTGATGACATTCATTGATCATCTGTGCACCAGGTTCTGTGGCTGCACCGAATCTCTTCTTTCTAAATCCAGTGTAGTATACTTGTTTTGTACCTTTGTAAGAAAGATGATAACAGCAAACCAGTCATCTGGTCAGAACAGCAATTTCCAAGACACAACCCCAGGGAATTTCAAATGCATCTTCTACGTTTATCAGCATTTATTTATTTTTTAATATTTATTTTTTAGTTTTCGGCGGACACAACATCTTTCTTTGTATGTGGTGCTGAGGATGGAACCCGGGCCGCACACACGCCAGGAGAGTGTGCTACCGCTTGAGCCACATCCCCAGCCCCATTTTATCAGCATTTATTTAATAGACTTCAATGATTAGTGAATGACAACCGAGTCACAGAATACTACTTTGACGTTTTGTGTGTTTACCAAACCACAGAAGATACAGTTTTTGTTTTTGTTGGTCATTTCAGAAGCCAATTTTAAAGCTATAAAAGTTCTTACGCAAGTTGAAAGAACTAATATGCAGTAAGAGAATGGTAGTTGATAAAGTGTACTCTATTTAGGATTTTTGCTAAAAGAATAGATTAAGCAGTTCTTTCCATAGGGTAGAAAATGAATAATTATGTGAGATGATGGATACGTCAATTTATTCCACTATAATAACCATTTTACTATATGTAGATTATAGAAGTATGTTGTATACCTTAAGTATACACACTAATATTAATTTTAAAGGGTCTTAATGATGGAAAATTTTAAAAGTATCAATACAATGTATATATGCCTTTTCATATATTAGAAAAACATGTGTTTTTACATACATATATCATATATAACACATGGGCCCAATTACTGTAAGAATAGAATTTTTAAAAATTAGAATGTATTCCAGTTATTAAGCATAGCTCTGAAGTTTTGCTTTCACTGTGCTTATATTGCTAATTGAAGTGGAAGGAAATTGTTACACTGATCTCAGCGGTGAAGTTTCTCCTTTATTACTTATTCAAATAGGGAAGAGAGACTTAAAGAGGAAATAGGATGTTCCCTTCCCCATACAATATATGCAGTAACCAAGTGGTTGGCCACACTATAAAGAGGAACCAAATAAAAATCTGTTTCAAAATATTAAGAGCACCCTTTGTGAAATGAGTTAGAATTACTATTAGCCTCCCACTCATTTACATGATTTTTTTTTCCCTGAGTGGATTCTCCACGGTGCTGAAGGTCAGTGGAAAGGTCACCATCTCACCCAGGTTCTGCACAACCTGCTGCAGACATGGCACAGGATTGCTATTGGTGAAGGTATCTACCCCCTCCTCCCTGGGACAGATGTGCACCTTGGTAAGCCATTTTTTTTGCCTGTTAAATCAGATGAGCAAAGAATGCTTTGTGAACATAGCTTTCTATGAACCCATCAACAGCACAAAGCACATGAATTTGCAGAGGGAGAATACAGTGTAAAACTGGACATTTTGAGGAGAAATAACCAATTGCATTGGTTTTCTTGTGTTATTTTATTTTATTTTTTTCTGGTCAAAATTACAGGTCTTGGAACTCCCTGACACTCTCTTCTGAACCTGGCCTTTACCTCCCTGGGTTTGAGCTAATCCAAAAGAGAGTCTCAGAGGACAGTCCTCCTCCAAAACCTTTCCTACCTTGTTTTTTTGTTTGTTTTGTTTTTTAATTCAAAGTTTATTGTTTGGAGCATCAGGGAAGAAAGTGAGATTGTCCCTCACTAGCCTCATGCTCTGTCCACCAAGCCACCTGAGGTGTGGTCCAGGAGCCAGCCATTGGCGGAGCACGGTCATTCCCTGGAGCGCAGACAGGGCAGAGAGTGAACCCCAAACGAACACCCAGCGGGGCGACGGTCCTGCCTGTCCCTCCTCGCAGGGTGGGGACCCTGGCTGCCCAGGCAGCGCCGCGGGTGCCCCCCGCCCATGCAGTCGGTCCCCGTGACTCTGCTGGAATGCAGGCAGCTGCTGCCCTGGCCGGCTCCAGCCTTCCCGGAGCCTCCGCCTCCCCATAGAGCAGGAGTGGTCCGCAGGAACGGGCCACGTGCCCGCACCACCTCCCATCCCTGGTCTTTGGGTTGCTTTCTCACTTTCAGCCCTGCTCCTGGCAGATTTTGCAGCCTCAGAAGGACTTGAACCCATCTGCTGCCTGAAGCCACTGAGGATTCTACGGTGCGACAGGTTTTGCGACTGGAGGCTCCTAGGGCTGCGGCCCCAGAAAAAAAATGTGTGGTCTGCCGCCCCCTGCCGGCCCTTGTTGGTATGCGCTTTTGTTTAAAAGTTGCCCCTCGTGTTCACAGAGCAGAACATTACAAAAGCAGAGTCGCTGAGGATAAATGTCTGCAAATTACAGAAAAGACTTTTTGTTTTTCCGTAAAAAAAGTTGCTCTTCTGTTTAGCAATAGGTTTTCCCAGCCCAGCCAGCACTTCTGTGGGTTGGTTTTAAGACTTGAGTGCGTCAGAGCTGTTGCCTCTGGGCAGTGGGATCGCCCAAGGGGAAGGAGTTACAGTAACTCTGAAAACTCCAAGCCCTTGGATGAGGCAACCTTTCCAGGGCTGGTGTGAAACATAACCTACTTCTCTCTTACGTTTTACCCACCCCACAAAAGAAGCAAGCCTCTGCAGAATAAGGCTTACCAAGAGGCTTTTGCAGAAGAAAACTCTGGATGAGCTGATTCATGACTTGGCCTCTGATTTTGACAGGCTCTTTGTTGAGCACCAGCATACCCTGTGCAGATTTGTGGGCAGACAATGGAAATAAGAATCCGCAGCACAACTCTTCCTAGAGTTTAGCTTCTATTTCGTGATGTTCATGCTAAAGACAAAACAAACAAAACCCTGCACAAGTAAGCGGTAAACTCAGTACAGACATTGGAAAGCACGTGCCCCGGCAAGCAGTCCCTGTGGTCGTCCCCTGTGGTTCAAGCAGATCTCGACTGGCCTTGGGCTCTGATTGGAATTCTGCTCCTTGTCTCATTGTTTGGCGTGGTCTCTTTGGGCCTCCAGGGTGATCTGATATAAAAGAAGTAAGTACTCAATAAACACTTATTCTGGGTCCTGCCATTGCTGACTGTGGTGGTGACAGGCTGGAGGGTTTTGCAGTAAGGCGTGGGGCTGAGAGGCCTGTCACTGGTATTGAATCCCTACTGCATCTGGATCTGGCCTGACCGGCTGTGTGACTTTGTGCGAGTTACTGTGCCTCTGCTAGTCTCTCTACTGGTACTTTCTGAATGATAGGATCAGTGCCTTCCTTGTGGGGTCACGATGAGGAGTGATCTATGAGATAACCTATGACCTGGTGAGATGAAATGACCTAGGTGAGGAGCTTAGGATGCTACCTACTATCCAGCCACTACGCAGTCGAGCTTGACCATTTTGATGATGGTAATTCCCTCCTCCCAGGCGTACACTGTAGTGCAATGGTTCCAAGCAGTCACTTGGACCCAGATGTTTGTATTGGAACTTGGCTCTGCCAATTTCCATTGACACCAGTTTGAGCAGGTGAGTTTCAATGTCCTGATCTGTGAAATAATAGCAGAGAACTCTGGTGATGTCAGCAGCGGGTGGGGCTTTGCTGTATGTGATTCATAGCTTTGCTGGTGCCTGGCACAGAGTAGACAGGACTATTGTAGCAAATGATGATATAAAACAGTTTTAAAATAAAAATGTCTTTAAATTAGCCACCCATGCTTAGCTGTTCCCCGAGATCATAATGTCTTCATCTAATTTCACTTTTCCATTTATTTGCTTATCGGGTTAATTCTTAGGGATTGCCACAATGTCTGAATTCAGTGGTCCTTCCCATGAGAAAACTGAGAACTGCCACAGCCCCGGGTAGAACTGTGGCTTCCCAACGGTGGTCCTCTGAGTCAGAGCAGTCCTATCTCTGCCCACCTCAGTACCATGAATTGAACCTAAACTACATCCCCAATCCTTTTTAATTTTGAAACAGGGTCTTACTAAGTTGCCCAGGTTTGCCTTGAACTTGTGATCCTCTTGCTTCAGCCTCCTGAGTCTCTGGAATTACAATGTTCCCCTCCGTCTGCCCCAATAGATCCTAGTCCTTCTGCAGGCTTTGATGCAAAGTAATTTTAGAAGCCCCTCAAGGACTTTTGGTGGTGATTCCTGCTGGTTATTGCCTGGTAGGTGGCAATGCTTCTCCAAGGAATGAAATGCTGAACTTTAGCTCCCATAGATACTCACATATTGAAACTTGGTTTTGAAAAGTAGGTCCAATAAAACTAAGCACTGTTTTCAATAATCTTTCCAATGCCTGGGTATGTACTTTTACACTTACCACTTAATTGTACAGAGTTTTGCCCTTAGAGGCATCCACTTTAGACATCTTCCTTTGGTGACAGGGGAGGATTGTGGAAGGAACTGGGCTAGGAAGCCAGGCAAGCTGATGTAAGAGAAGGGTTAGCTCTCCTTTTCCTGTGTATCCTGTCAAAATAATGTCCAAGCTGGATATGGTGTTGCACACCTCTAATCTCAGGGACTTGGGAAGTTGAGGCAAGAGGATTGCAAATTTGAGGCCAGTCTCAGCAACTTAGCAAGACCTGTCTCAAAATAAAAAAATAAAGAGGGCTGAGAATCCTGATACATAAACAAAACCAAAAACAAACAACCACAACAATGTCCACACAACTTTGTGAACTGGAATGTCAGCTTGCTGGATTTCTTTCCCCTCTGGCAATACAGAGGACACTGATCAGATCAGAAAGGGCCTCTGAGGGCCCAGGGAGCTCTGCTGGGTTCCTGCGCTCCATGAGTAAGAATCAGAGGGTTGTCCTGCCATGAAGGTCCAAAGGCCTAGAAGACGGGGGAGCTCAAGTCCCCCACAGATGACATCCTTTTGTTTTCAGAGGCCTGGACCTTCCCGAGTTTGTGGCTCTTCCGGCCTTTAGATTAAAATCCACAAGATTCAGCCAGCCAACGAACCTCTTCCCATTCAGCCGGCTCCAGTCTAACTCCCCTCTGACCTGCTCCCTGAGGTACCTCAGCTACACCTTCTGGTCTAACCGGATGTCTTACTCAGCTCAGGCTGCTGTAACAAAACACCACAGACTGGGTGCCTTCCACACAGACATTATTCCTCACAGTTCACAAGCCTGGGAGGCCAAGGTCGACAAGGTCAAGGTGTTGGCAGATCGTGTCTGAGGTGGGCCACTTCCTGACTCCTAGTCCTTGTGACTTCTTCATTCTGACATGGCATTTCCTGTGCGCTTGTGCAGGGAGGTGTGTGTGTGTGTGTGTGTGTGTGTGTGTGTGTGTAGATCTCTCATTCTTCTTCTTATAAGAGCATTAATCTCATTGTGGGAATCCCTCACCCCCCTTCAAGGCCTCAAATAGCCCTACTTACCTCCCAAAGGCCACACATCCAAGATGTCACACTGGGGCTTAAGGATTTATCATATAAATTTTGAGGGGACACAAACATTCAGGACATAACATCAGGGGTTGCAAACTCGGAAGATGCATTCAGGAGTCAGGAAGGCAAAGTGGATTATTTTTTGGGGGGCGGGTACTGGGGTTGAACTCTCGGGTACTAGACCACTGAGCCACATCCCCAGCCCTGTTTTGTATTTTATTTAGAGACAGCGTCTCACTGAACTGCTTAGGGCCTCACTTTTGCTGAGGCTGGCTTTGAACTCGAGATCCTCCTGCCTCCGCCTCCTGAGCTGCTGGGATGACAGGCGTGCGTCATCAAGCCCAGCCACAGTGAACTCTTGCTAAGAGTCAAACCCAACATTTTCATAACAGTCCTTAGCAAACTAAACAATTGTCCGCTCCTGCCAGCCACAGAATACCAAGCTCGCTGTCTCTTTCTCCTCCGAGATCCCCTACTGCCCGACCCAGCCAGGGCAGCTCAGACATTCCACACACAGCCAGGAGGCCAGTGTCCCCCCAGCCTTCACCCTGCTGGGACACTCCCTGCATGGGCTGAGGTGCTGGAGGCCAATGATTGGCCTGTCTCTTGGGAAGGTACCATGAGCTACGCCGAGCCCCAGCTGTGCCTGGGCCCAGCAGAGCCTGGAGTCCATTCTGGCATGGCCGAGCAGCCAGCCCCTGTGTCCCTGTGGGCTCCCATTGCCATCTCCTGTGGACAGCACAGACCTTCTCCACCGGCTCCATCTCGTCCTCCAGCGCATCCCTGAAATAAACCCTTCGATTCCCTGCCGTGAGAGCACACGCCGCCCCTTCACTCACTGCCCAGTTCATTGTCCTTTGCTCTGGTCGGGACGTCTTTCCTCCAGCGAGGGCTCCCCCTCCCTCCTCGGGCTCGCAGTGTGTTGGTGACCTGGCTGCTTCTCGCCCTCCTCAGTCTCCTCTGCCTGGACTTGTTGTTTCTGCATCACCCCCCGCTGGCTCTCCACCAGGCCTGGCTTCCCTTCTGGCCACTGGACCGACTCCTTCGCTGCTAACATCTTTCAGGGTAGGAACTGGAGCTCGGCCCCTTCTGAAGGACAGAGTCGTGGCTGCCCCGTTGACCTGCAGCCGGGCTTCAGCGCTGTCCTGGGGCTGGAAGGACCCCCTCGCTCTCTACTCACTCCCACGGGTTTGCCCAGGGACAGAAGGGAAGACCCTAGGATGCCCCGCTCTGATGCCGATGGAGGTGCAGCTGTGCCGTGCTCACCGGGATGAGGCTGGCTCTGGACTAAGGTCAGCGTGGGGGAGGTACCAGGCCTCCCCAGACGTGTTTCTTCATGAGAGTGCTGTGTTGGATACGTGCCCCCAGAGGCCACTTGAGAAGGGCTAGGTTCCAGGCTTGTGGCTCCTGGGGGGGAGGTGATGAAACTTTCAGGAGATGGGGCCTAGTGGGGGTGAGTGAGGTCCCTGAGGCTGTGCCCTTGAAGGGGACATTGGGCCCCGGCCTCTGGCTTCCACTTGGCTTCCCCGCTGCCATGAAGTAAGACTTTCTCTGCCACGCTCCAGCCACGAAGTGCGGCCTCACCACGGCCCAGAGGAACAGGGCCTGCGTACGCACCACGGCCTCAAACCTCCCAATTATGTGGGAATCTAGATATGTACCTCCTTGTCTTATAACTTGATTACTGTAGGTATTTTGTCACAGTAAGGAAAGTGGACCAACACAGGGAGAGAGGAGCTCGCACACAAAGCTGTCCCCAGCACTGTGACATCAGGCTCCTGGTTTGAGAGACTCCTGGTTTAGGGGCCAATGGTAACACCCGTCCAACCCTGCACCTCAGAGCAGAAAGCACCATCTGGCTTGCTTTGTGGAAGAAGGATGCATGTTGATGGCAGCCAGCTCTGTGTTGTGATACCCACTGACTGAACGTGCCACGGCTCACCTCTCCAGGAACAGACCTGTTTCCTGCACAATCGTACTGAACTTTGGGTCCAGAGACTCCAGAAATGAAAACCAGACCTGGAGAGAATGGCCCAGGCAAGGCTTTATTAGGGCCTCTGCTGGAGTCAGAAGGCAGAGGCGCTGGCCAAGAGGGTCCTGCTGGCACTGAGACCAGGTGTGCAGTTTGCAGGGTCAGTGGGTAGGCAGGAGGTCAGTCTCCCAAGGTCATCACATGTAGCCGAGGGTGTACCAGCTCTGACCCTCTTCCTCCTCGTGATTCTTCATGCGACAAGTCTCATGACATCTTGAGTCTCCACCTCGTGGTTTGCCTTTTACTATGCTCACAGGGTATATGCAACTGCAGGCTACCTTGGTGCACCACTCTTCATCCTCTGGGAAAGTCCCTAATGTAATATTGTCCCGTCTCAGTGGGTTTCATTAAGTTAGTGACCTTGTCTTCTCTGGTCTTTTGATACATCTTTTTTTTTTTTTTTTTTTGGTACTGGGGATTGAACCCAGGGTTACTTTACCACTGGGCTATATTCCCAGAACTTCTAATTTCTGTGTTTTGCTAAGTTGCTTAGGACCTCGCCAAATCATTGAGGCTGGCCTTGAACTTGGGGATCTTCCTGCCTCAGGCCTTCAAATTGCAGGGACTACAGGCATGCACCACTATGCCTGGCACCTTTTGACATTTCGGCTGTCCACATGGTCTCAAAATGCTGAGCTGACTTCCCAACCTCCTGTCTCCTGGTGGCATCTCTCACACCATAACCTTGAAGACTGATTCACTTTTCACTACGACTTTTCTGATGGCTGTTAACCCCATAGGACTGAGAGCCACACTGGCTGCCTGAAGGGCTTCATCCTTAATCCTAAGGAGCCCTGACTCTCCCACTGAGAGCTCAGAGCCCATTCCCTGGGAGCCCTTTGCCTAGTAAAGACGCAGTCCTACTGGGGGGCTCTGACACCACCGGCCTCTCTAGACGAGGATGGGAGGGCCACTCTCTTGATCAACCTTCAGCAGAAGCAAATGTGCCTGCAGCTATTTGGGACAGCAAATTCTAAGGATCTGAGCTGTAATCAGGTGGGAGAAGAAGGAATTTTAGGGAAGCCTGTTTTGGCAAACCATAGAAAAGGTTGACTCGAGGATCATAAATGGATAGAGACACATTTTCAGAGAAGTTGACGAAGCCAAGCACCAGGCTGAGTTATCTGGGGGTGTGACGAGAAAGAACAGGCCCAGGACCTCACGTTGTGTCATGATTGATATGACATGCGGATTTGAAGTGTGCAAATCTAGACTGTGGGAATCATTCCAAATCCTACAACACACACATACACACACATACGCACACACACACACACACACACACACCCAATTTTGATAGTTTTTCCTGAATTTGCCAACACTCCTGAAAACTTATTGTCATTATCAGTAATGAGTTATCAGCTGGAATAAGCTTTTAAAAATCTATCAATAATCAAACATTTGAGAAAAGATCAATTATTTTTTTTCCTTTTCATATGAAATATATTACACATGATTGTTATATAACAAGGTTATAAAAAATATTCAATCAAAAATGTTGGGAAAGGAGTGTTATAGAGGGAGGGAGATTAAAAGTTCAATAACAAGTGTTCTTCTGAGTTTCTGTTTGTGGTGGTGGGCAGCTGGGCTTGGGTGGGAGTGGGACGTCGGGATTTGGGTCACTGACTTCATTGTGGCCTCCTTTGCTCTTGCCTGTGGCCCCTGGTGCGTCTCTCCTGACTTCCTGGCAGCCTGGCCCTGGTGCCCACGGCCACAGTCCCGGTCCCCGGGCGTCTCTGGACCCACATTGTCAATTTTCCCCTTGGGCTCTTGTCATTCACCTCTAAATAAGTGGGTGTGGCGGAGTCCCGCTTACACTTCATTTACAAAAACAGAGGCTGCCCCAGCCTGTTATTTGCCAGCCCTGCTCTAGACCCCTGAATAGACTATTGCCTTCTGGAACTTTCCACCTGGGTTTCTGTAAGTTCCCAAATATAACTTGTCTCCAGGTAAATGCGTCTTATTCCCTCCTCTGTGTTCTTATCATTATCTATCAGATATTCAAGCCCGGGATTCAGGCAATGTCCTTAGCGTCATTTCCCGCCTTCAATTGGATGTGGAATCTTGTCGGTTTTCCTTTGCACACATCTCCCTGAGTCACCGCTTTTCCTTCTCCACTGCCTTCTTCCAGAGCCCTCTCGTCTCTCACCTCCTACCCTGCGCTTCTTATGATCCCCTCACTATGCTGCAGACTGAGGAATCATGCCACTCTTGGATTTCAAAGGCCTTCAAGGGTCCCTGCCATTCTTGGGCTCAAGTCTGACCTCCTTGAGACAGTGCAGGAGGCCTGCATGGAGGACCCCTGCCCACGTCACCTGATTTCTTTAGTTTGTCTGCACACGTCACCCTGGGACCCTGTGCACACGGTCCTCTCCTCCTTCCTCGCCACTCCAGCTGTCTATGTGGATTTCACTTCCTCTGAGCTAACTGGACCCTGGCCAGTCTTGCACTTGCCACCCACTGTTACAGTTCCAATTCAGAGATCTGCCTTGCGCCTGCTGCCATCACACGGAAAACTCCGTGGGCTGGGGCGGTGTCTTATTTGCTCTTGATTCTCCAGCACTCCCTCAGCACAGCCAAACGCTGCCCAGGCCAAGAAGCATCCAGTGAAGGGCAAGGGCTGACAGAGACGCTCATTGTCACTGAACCCCCCCACCCCAGCTGCACTCTGTGATCCAAGTCCGTCGGCTGTGAATTGTGGAGTCTGTGAGCTGGTGGTGCAGGGTGAGAAGAGGGAGGAGGAGTCATCACTTGGGGTGCAGTGGGGTCCTGGGTGCCTTTGGCTCCTAGGTGTTGCCTGTCTGCAGAGGCGGTGGATGCCCTGAGTACCCCAGGGGAGGCGGGAGCCGGCTTGGGCTCTCCCGGCTGCTAGATTCTGGATGCACACGCAGCAGATAGGGGTGGAGATGCTGCCTCCCAGGTGGCACCAATCGGTCCTTACTCAAAGTCTGGTCTTCACCAGGGAGGGGCAAGGTGGTGGAGAGCCCTCTCCTCTCCCACTCCTGAGCCCCTGAGCTCACAGGAGCCAGCCAAGGGCTGTCTGTACATCTCAAGTTAGAAATTGTGTAACAGTGGAGTCTCCCAGGCTGTGTGTCTGTTCTCTTTAATGTTATAGGAGCATCAGCTTCCCCTAAGTCCTCTTAAAATGTACACAATACAGGCAAATATATGTCAAGTACATGCATTAATATACACATGTACACAAACAGCGACCCATGTAGACACACTTAACTGCTTTTTATTTTGAATTAATAATAAATACACAAGAAGTCTCAAACATAGTGCCGAGAGCTCCCTGTACCCATTGTACTGCCTCCCCCAGAGGGAGTACCTCACAGGACCATGTCACCATCCAACCAGGAAATGGCCATTGTTCCATATGGTGAACCCCCCACAGACCTTCCTCAGACCTCACCAGCTTTTGCACACACTCCTTTGTTTTGTTTTGTTTTTGGTACTAGGGATTGAACTCAGGGACACTCAACCGCTGAGCCAAATTCCCAGCCCATTTTGTATTTTACTTAGAGACAGGGTCTCACTGAGTTGTTCAGTGCCTCACTGTGGCTGAGGCTGGCTTTGAACATGATCCTCCTGCCTCAGCCTCCTGAGCTTCTGGGAGTACAGGTGTGCACCACTGTGCCCGACTCCTTTGTTTTTCCTTGAAAGATTTTAATGATTTCTACTTGTTTTTTCTCCTCCAAATACTTGCAATAATTTTGCTTTATTTTCGTGAGCTTGGAGGACAATGGATGGGAGTGGTGGGAAGGGACTTGTTTCTGTCTTTTCTACAGTGAGTCTGGACCTTGCAGCCAGAAGGACCCTGCTGTTCTCTGACTTAGCCAGGGCTACTAAGCCAACTAGAGATGATTCTTTTGTCTCTGCTGATGTTGTTCTGAAGCGGGACAAGTCTGACGGAGATGGCCAGTGAAGCTAGCTTATTTCCAAGATGGGCATCTAATTGTCGTCAAGCACAACTCAATTAAGAAAATGTCACCTTACTGAACATCGAAGGCTGGCTCAGAAAGGATCCTCCTGTGGTTACATTTTAACCACTGTGCTAACTGGGCAGCCTGCAATCTCCTTTCCTAAGGTGAGAGCCGATAAGCATCTTGATGCATGGTCCCAGAAGCTGGTGAACCAAGGCTAACAAACATGAGATAAAGGTCAGATAAAGAATAATGGTCACTTCCAAATTAATTTGCACACATTTCTTAGGTGATCTGCCCAATACAACAACACTGTAAAAGCAACCTACAAGTTGGCATCAAGGGCAGAGATGACCTTGCCAAGAACCCTTACCAAAAAGGGATGCTTTGCATGAGTTCTTAATAGATTAGTTAATTCTTTGCTGTTTTCATTTTGAAATGACATGTATTATTGGTCTTATTGGGACTCCTCAGAGGTGCTCCCAGTAAGAAAAGCAGCTGCCCTAGAATGACAATCCCCAGAGGGCAGAGCCTGGAGCTGGAGGCAGGTGGCAAGGGCATGTGGAAAGGAGCTGACAGGTGCATGCCTCCAGCAACACAAGTGCACCTGCATGAGGCCATGTCACCTGGGGTGTCAGGACCAGGCTGCAGCTTCCACCTCAGGGGACACCGAAGGGTAAATTCTCCAGGGGAAGTTGACCCTTCATGTGCTTATGACTCTTCATGTGGGGAATTCCCACGGTGGTTCTGGGAGAGACCAGCTGGTTCCTTCCTTCCTCAAAGAACCCGCTCAGTCTTGGTTGCAGGCCTCAGACTGGGCAGATCCAAGGAGACCGGTTCTTCTCCCATCTTATTTGAATGCCCTTGTCTGGCTACAAGTCCAGCAGCAGAATCTCCACAAAGCCTAGGGTAGAGAGTGGGAAGAGCAGGGACTGGGACTTGCCCTTCTTATAATCGTAACAGATTCTAACAACACCCTGGAGACAATAGGAGGTCTGGGGTCCACCACAGACTGAACTCAGCACACACAAATCTCAGTATTTATGTAACCTAATAGTAGCCATGGAGATATGTCTTTCTCCCTTAGTTTCTGCTAGTCTTTCAGTAAGGAAATGGTTTCTTTTGAATCAGTTATCCTTAGAGCCATGGGAAAAATCCCTCTAAGAGTACAAAGAGGAATTCTCAGGAATGAAGTAGAATATTCCATTGCATTATGCCTTCCTGGGCCTATGACACTAAATCAGGTGGGGCAACGCCAGGTCTTGGCGCACCCACCCTAGGTGATAGCTGAGCAATCCATCCTCCTACAGGCTCTGTTGGCGCAAGCCTATCATCCTAGCTACTGGGGACGTGGAGGAGATGGGTGGAAAGTTAGAGGCCAGCCTGGGCAACTTAATGAGACCCTGTTTCAAAATAAAATTTTAAATAAGAGCTTGGGATGTAACCCAGTGGTAGAGGGCTTGCCAACATGCATGAGGCCCCAGGGTCCATCCCCAGCACCGTGAACCAACCTACAACCTCCTTTGCTCTTCTCTTTACATGCTACTGAACTGGGGGGTGCTGTGATGACCATGTGCACTTTCATGATGCTGAAATGTCAGGTGGTAGAGAAGAATGCAGAGTCAGGGGCTGCAGGAGGGCCACCTGGTTTGCAAAGTAACATTTTTAGAATCAAGTACATTCTAGAAATCCCCAGGAAAGGGGGGCAAAAGGCACACAAATGTCACCCAAATCAAAGACACAGGCAACAGGGAAGGGAAGATGGTGCAGATACAGAATTTCTGAAAGCACCATTCCTGCGGTGCTTTCCCTAGGAGGAAGTGCTCAAATAAAAGTGGAACTAAACACACGCTGGAAGCATTAGATGTTAGTGGACTCTGTTTCCCTGCACCAAAGAACTATCTCAAACAGACCAACACTGTTGTCTAAAAGACATTTTCCATGATTTCAAGGAAAAAAAAAAAAAGTCTGCCTGCTACTGATTTCTCAAGTCGCCTTCATCCTGGTCCCTTTAGAACTGGGCCAGTAGGTGCTTGGGGATAGAAGGAGCAGGGAGCCTCGGGTGCCTCCCTCTGGTTCTTCAGTGTTCTGCGAGTGCTTAGGTCCCAAGGCATTCTGCAGAGGTTCCACTCAGACCCTCGGGCACCCGCCTTGATCCTCCGCTGGTTAACAAGGGGAGGAATTTCATCACCTGGAAAGAGGAGCCAATGCTGATGGTCTTTTTTTTTTTTTTTTCTTCATAGTTAAAATTAGAGAGTTCAGTTTATTTCTAAATATTTTCAAATACCAAAATCGGAGTTTTAAAGCATGCTCCAGCTGGCCATTCTGACACTTAGCCAGGGAAAAGTACAGATTCAACAATTAAACTTGAGCTGACTCTTCCAGCAAAATTCTGCCACTCTTGCTTTATTTTAGGAGGATGAGAAGATATTGCACTGTAATTTGGGGGGATAGATTGATATTTTATAACGTAATTTATAGTTATGAAAAAGTGATAAAAGTTTAAGGAAGGAAAGAATGTCTATTTAATCGTCACCAAGCTGGGAGGTAGCTCAGTGGTGGAGCACTTGCCTAGCACTGCAAGGGTTTATGATCCCCAGCAGTGCAAAAACAAAATCCCCAAACTTGTAAATGTCACGTGATATATACATGTATTGAAATATCATGTTACTTCATTAATATGTACACTTTTGTATTTTTATGAATCCGTTTAGAAGTAAGTGTAATTTAAGTAAAATAACAATAGAAATTTATATTTATGGAAACACACGAATCCACTGGGAATAAAGACATTTTGATTTTAATAAAGCATTTTCTTTTTTTTTGCTTTTTGGTACTAGGGATTGAACTCAGGGGCACTTGACCACTGAGCCACATCCCTAGCCTTATTTTGTATTTTATTCAGACAGGGTCTCACTGAGTTGCTTAGCGCCTCCCGTTGATGAGGCTGGTTTGAACTTGAGATTCTCCTGTCTCAGCCTCCTGAGCCGCTGGGATTACAAGCGTGCACCATTGCACCCAACTTAATAAAACAGTTTCACTATGTCTTAATCAACTCTGGGTGGCAGGACATGAAGCTCCCCCGCCCCACCCCCCTCCAGTGTGTAGACTTGGGAAAGTTCCGTTTCGCCTCTTGATTTGAGGACCCTAGTAACGCTGCTTGCTGGGAAGGTGGGATGCGACATGGGTAGGGACCTCTGTGCACTGTCTGGCTCATGGAAAGTACTCGCAAATGCAAGCTCCTTTTATGATCTCCTTTTCTTCCCCAAAGGAAAGGGGGTGAAAACAGAGGGAAGGAAAGGGAAAGATGTGGTCTGGGGAAAGGGGAGGAGAGAGGAGAAAGGAAGCAGCCAGGAGTCACCTGGGAGGGGAGAGTGGCTGGAATTCCCAGCATCTCTTGCAGGCTTCTCTCTCAAACATTTTGTAATAGCCATTATTTAAGGTGATGTTTGTCCCTTGGAGCGCAGTGGCAGGGCCTTGGAGAATAATTAACCTCATTTGACTATCTCAATCACGGATGCCTCTGCGCTTTTGTAAGCCAACGGCACCTAGGACTAAGACACACTGTCCCCCAGGGCACTGCTGGCCAGTCCCAACATGGACTGCAAGGAAATAGTCCTTCTGCTTCTCTTATTTCTGAAATCAGGTAAGATTTTCTTTGCAATTCTGTCATTACATATTCCTATCAATATATTAAAAAGATAGGTACACTATGGCTTTTCCAGTTCAAAATCTAGGATCAAGGAATTCTTCAATATATTAATCTAATGTCTCTCTAAAGAATCTCAGAGTGTGGGGAATGGATGGGCAAAGAAGGTAATGGGTCACTTTTCAAATCTAAATGGCTGTGCCCAAATGATGTTGATTCTCATTGAAAAAATAGTGAATCTCTTTTCTGGTTCTCAGTTGAATTATCTTTTATCATTTTGGTTAACTTGTCATATTCCTGTCACTTCCAAATGTAAGCAACAAAATTCCTCTTTGAGTATATTTTATTTTTTGTCTTTTGAGTATATATTTTCATATTTGACCTATCTGCATAGTGTGAAGTAGCATCTATTTGTTCTGGTTTGAAGAAAGATTTCCATAAGTATATGTTGGGCCTCTTAATGTCTGGAGAAGTCACATGCACAGTTTTTGAAATGATGTATGTAATAATCATACATCATATTAATTTAAAGTTTGGAGTAGGCCAATCACACTTTATACATACACACAAATGTGTGTGTGTGTGTGTGTGTGTGTGTGTGTGTGTGTTACTAATGAGAGCTTATTTAGCTAGAGTATGGGTGGGGTAGCATACTTATCCCCTTTTCTAGATGATGGAATCCAGACTTAGCAAATCATGTTACTTGACCACTGTCCAAACTCCCAGATCAGAAAAGTAAAGAAACCTGGATGTAAACAAGGGCTTTCCAAGAAGGAAACCAGTGTCCTGCTCCCTTTTCCAAATGCACTGAGAACATTTTAAAAAAACACACATTCTAAATGTGTCTGGTAGCTTGCTTTTTTAACAGCTTATTCAGATATAAATCTCATGCTATACAAGTCACCCATTTAAGGCATGCAATCCAGTGGTTTTTAGTATATTCAAAGTTGTTCAACCCTAAGCCCAGTAAAGTCTAGAATATTTTCATTACCCAGAGAAATTCCATGCTCCCTAGCTATTGCCCTTAATCTGTAGCCCTTGGCAACCATTCTTCTACTTTCTATAGATTACAGATTTGCTGTTTTAGACATTTTGTATATGGAATCATGCATTATGCTAGTAGTTCCTCCAATAAATAATATATATAGATACTTGACATTCAACCTATAAATCACCAGATACCACAGGTTGTGCTTTACAGAAAAATGTATTTGAATTTAGTGGGATCCATTTGAAGAACTAGCAAGAAGATTGAACAAAAAGATAGTTGTGAGAAATGTGTGTGATGCGCGCACGCGCACGCGTGCATACACGAGCAGGTGTGAGCATTGTACTTCAGACCATGGAAGCAAGGACTGGGGACACTGTGCACCCAGGGGGCTACACCCAAAGGTTAGAATGGATTTCTCTGCATCAGGATTGAAATGTCTCAACCAACTAGGATGGGAATGTCTTTAACCATCTCTTTTTGAACGGAAAGTGTTTGCTCTTATTCTCTGTGGTGACTCTCATCTTTTCAGTACCCTCCATGACTGGATGCGGAAAACGGCATTTGCTTTTATAGCTGTGGTCAGTGAGGGGTGGATGAACATCTGCACTTCACAGACTGCTAAGTATTTTTTAAACACCACAAGAATGTGTGTGTGCACATACAAGGACACACACCCCACAGTGACGAAGGGTCTCGTGTCATCATAAAATGCGTTGCTTTGATAGCAAATACATCTGCATTTAGCCTGTGGTACAAAAATATTTTTCCTACCAAGATTTGTTTAATGTTTCTTTGTCAAAAATTGTGTTAAACCTCATTGTTATGTGAAGCCTGAAGGAGAATAAGAAAGAGAGAAAGGGAACAAAAAAAAAAGATTTTGGGGAAAAAATTTTTGATATAAAAATATTTGATTCCTTTGAGATGATTTTTTGGCACATCAGTGCCTAAGGTGGATCTCAGCAGCTGTATGCTGTGAAACATCACAAGGTGACATCATTAACGCTAACTTAAAGGATGATACAAAAGGAAAAATTCTCCTGTTAAATATCATTGTTAAATACATTCCCCAAGAACTCTTCCCAAAAGTCAACTTAACTCTTGGAGGATATTCTTTACAGATTTAATGTGTTTTTCAAAACACTTCAACAAAGTCCAACTCTTCTTGAAAACGAGAACTCAAGTTGAGAGAAATGTGAGGTGAAGAAATGGATATGGGCCCCAACTATCTATTTCTCCATGACCTCACACATTTACCAAGTGCTCTGAAAGTTTAAAACGCATCCACCAACTTCCCATTCAACAGTCCATCTTATCAATTTGGCATCTTAATTTGACGAAGGAAAAGCAGCAGAGGAGGTAGAGAGAGGGTGGACTTTGGAAGGTGACTCTGTGTTAACCTATTGTCGTCTGCAGTGCCACTTCCTATCCTGGCCACTCTCTAACCCACTCAGGCTGGCTCTGGTCCCACCACTCCCCTCAAGTGGCCAAGGTGGCCATGTGGCCTACACACATGGAAACTTTTCTATTTTAATTCCATTAAGCTCCTTTTGGCCTCGCCCCTGGGAAAGTCACCAGCATTTATATGAAAGGATGGGAGCTGGGTTCTGCAGGCTTAGATCAGAGCTGCCGACGCCAGACCCAGGTGTAGCAGGCAGCCTCAGAACAGGGGCCATTAGGCAGCCTGTGGGACCATGACTGGAGGTCCCTTGGCCATGCCCTGAGGTGGGGAGGGGGAGCAACAGCCTCTTTGCCTCAGATTTCATCTCATAGAACATCTAAGGCCAGTATTATTCCAGGTTCTGCTTTTTAAAATAATTTCCTCTAAAATGTCAGCTATTATTATCATCATCATCATCAAAAAATCCTTTATTATTGGAAAGTATGTATTGTTATAAATCAAAGAATGGCCTCCACTTATACCCAGGGATGGACAAACCCACGTTAGTTTTGGTAACGCATTTGCCATTGATGGTGTCTTCCCGGCTTATCATCACGTGACAATCAATAGCAAACAGGTAAAATTCATTCTCATTTAAAGTTCCTTGTCCATCAGGGTAGTGATAGTGTCTGTTGCGTGGTTCTGATCGGCCCGTCTAGGTGTTCCGTTAATGAATTACAGCGTTACCGGAACTGTTTTCCTGACTGAGCATTTTTATTCACACCGGTTTCGGCTTCCAAGAACACACCGAGTTTTATTTGGCGGTTATCAAGCAAACAGATGAGAAGCCATGGTAATCATGCAGTGGGGTCAGCCATTGATCAGCTGTTCCACTTTGATCGTCCACTTGTAGGTCAAGGAAGCTCCCTGGATGGCTATGTCAATACCCAAGGGGCTTCACTGTTCGGCGTCCCCAAGAAGCACCTAGGAGCACAGAGCATAGAGGAGTGTGCGGCGAGATGCGAGGAGGAAACAGAGTTTATCTGCAGGTATTTTCACTGTCATTGCACCTGTGCGGGAACCTTGCTGTTTGAGACACTTGTTTTGATGGCAAGAAATTTAGCTGTGGATTTATTAACAAAACTACAATTTAAGAGGAAAAGGGAGTTTATGGGCCTGGAGTTTGGAATCCATTTGCTCACAGTATCTGAAGCCATGACCACTTCTTGTTAAGGTTTATTAGTTCCCCCTTTAGAAAAGTGCTCCCAAGGAAAGGTACCGTGTTTACACATGACATCACCAGGAGCAGCTACCGTTCCAAGTTCCATTTTTTAACTCACCATCAGCAAATATTTATTGAGGATCATGTGGATCAAAGTGTCCAACATGGAGCTGAAGGAGGAAATAAGTACAGACCCTAGATCCAGTGCCTGCTTTTTTGTATTTATGGTGCAAAGAAATCAGAAATAATGTTTAAAAAAAATAAACAGCCAGCCCTAAATATTGCTAAGGGCATAATTGATACATGTGCTACAGAGGTTCAGAGGAAAGAACGACCCCTGGTTGAGACAGGTAGAGAAGGCCTCAGGGAGCAGGGGGCAGCTGAGCTGGGCTTGGAGGGTGGCTGAAGTCTTAAGCTCCAAGACAGGGAGGATTCCCAGTGCAGGAGAGGTGCCATCCTGAGTATACAAGAGGGACCAGGAGGGGCCAAGCGCATCAAAGCCGAGACTTCTCACAGGTGTTGGGCCAGACAGGAAGCTCTGCATGGCCTTGAATGCCAGGCTGAGCAGCCTTGGCAGGACCATGTGATTGGGGAAGGGAGGTGGGAGGCTTCCTTAGCCATCTGTCTGTTTCTATAACAAATTACCCAAGACTGGGTAATTAATAAAGGAAAAAAATTATTAAGTGAACAGTTCTGGAGGCTGGATGTTCAAGACCTGGTGGTTATAACAGTCAGGGGCCTCATGTTGAGCCACAGCATGGTGGAAAATCAGAAGCCAAGTGGGAGCCAAAGCAAGAACAGAGAGAGGGGTGTTGCATTTTATAGCAACTTACACAGGCAGTCACAGGGCATTCCAGGAGGCAAGAGCCAAGAGCATGCCTGAAGTCCACCCACTACGAAAGGCTCCCCGCTCCTAAAAGGCATATGATGACATATCAGGTGTCTTACTTATGAATAAACGGAGATGTTCTAGTATTCCCAGAATCAAGGAGATTTTTCCAGTATTCCCTCCTCCTCCTCCACAGGTCATTCCAGTATCACAGCAAAGAGCAGCAGTGTGTGATCATGGCTGAGAACAGCAAGACCTCCCACGTCATCAGGATGAGAGACGTCGTTTTATTTGAGAAGAAAAGTGGGTACTTTTCCCTTCCCCTCTCTCCTCCCCTTTCATATCCTTCATTGACGAGCCAGAGTGGAGAAACAGAATTCCGTCCCTGAACAGCTCTGTCAACTTGAACATGTGACTTCACCTCTTTGGTTTCATTTTTCTTATGCAAAAAATGAAAGGATTGGATTTACAAAATCACTTCTATCTCTGTGGCCATAAAAATAAATTCAGAATCTTTAAAAAAAATCTATTTATAAAGAGAGACGGGGAGTTAAAAGTTCCTCATGACCTTGGCCACTAGTTCTGCAAGGAGACTGAGGTTCTTGGGCTCCAGCTTCTGAATGACAGCCTGGGACAATGGAAATATGAGATACTTTCAATCTTGATAACATTTGGCTAGGGACAAAAATACTCCTTAAATTTTTTTCCACTTTTTTTTTTTTTGCCATGGTCTATATTTTCTTCAGGCTCAAAATTGTCTTTTGAAAGTGTGCAAAAATCGCAGTTCCTTTTAAAATGCAGATCAATAGTCCCATAGTTTAGTAGGAGAGGTGGCCTGGATTCTGAGGGAAATTGCACATCTTTTTAGGGATGCAAAGATGCCATTCTTTGTAGCATTTATATATGAAGATTTAAATGCAAGATGACACTTAATAACTATCTCCTATACTGTGGTGCTGGCCAGGCACCTGCAACCATTAGTTACAATTCAGCTCTCCACATATTCTGTAACACAGATACTACAGAATATAAGATATATCAGATTTCTTGTGTTCTTGACAGTGATTTGAAAAACATTGTTTCTAGTCTCACCACAAACCATAAGATTTTTAAAAGTATTCCTCTAGGTTCGGGTTATTGCTTTATCTCTTTCAGTTTCTAGGTTTGCTTGGCTGCAGCCCTCTTGACCTCTCTTCCTTACTCTGTCTTTAATTCTTGAGATCAGATTATTAACCCTAATCCTTATCTGTTATAGTTATTAGTTCTTACAAATAGTGAGTAAAGGATGAGATAAATAGGATCACCTACTATCCATCAGATTAAAAAGAAGTGGGGGTGGCAATTCTCCCCACAAAATGTTAAAATTTAAATATGTCATTTGTAAATTGTTAACCAGAAGGAACCTGGGGGTGCCTGTCAGGCTTGGTCTGAAGTCTGAAGTTTGAAGGCTTGGTTTGCTTGTTTTCAAGAGAGCAAAAGGTTATATAAACTCTGGTGAGGACATACAAACAAGAACGAGGCGAAAAGTCAAAAGTCAGTCATTTTTGATCCTTGTTTCTTTACTGTGGAATATGGATCCGCTGCTAACCTACCATCCAGGGGTTCTGCTGGGGACACTCCATGTTAGATCCCTGCCACTTGCCACCATCTCCAGGCCAACCCTCAGAGCCAAGCCACTGTCATGTCTGGCCAGGTCACTGCAGTCACTGGTTCCCCTTCTTGTAGCTGCACAAGTGATCTTTTAGAAATGCACCTTTTCTCCCTTAAGCCCTTCCTAGGGCACTTAGCACAAACCCCGGACTGTTCCAGAATGTAGCAGACCTTGCACTAGGGAAGTCCATGTTACGTAAGGACTGCTGCTTATTTCTGTCATTCAAAACGTGAAGTCGTCATCACTCCTGCCCCTGGACCTTGTCACCTCCATCCGGTTAGTGTAACTGTACAGGAGAGCTGGGCAATATAAACAAATGACACTTGGGACCTAAGACCCACCTCATGGTGACAGAGGTGGGTGGCACACTAGAAAAGGGACCATCCTGCCACTGTGGGCCACAGGTGGGTCTCAGGCTATTTCAAAGACAGGATGAAACCCATTGATTAACTGGTGAGCTGAGTAAGTGCAGGTTGGTTGAGAATATTTGCTGTGAACATTTAAATTAGACACATTTCTAGAACCCCCGTTTGGCATTTTTTTTAATTACCAGGAACCTGAAAAAATAGAAGTGGATCGGATCTCTTTTGGCCTCTGAAAAGCCTGCCCCCACCTGCCATCTAAAAAGCCCCTCCTGTTCTTCAGTTCTGACTCACCCCGCAGTTTATTTTCTCTGTAGTGCCTCTCATTGTGAAGTTAGCTCATTTCAAAAGGCCCAGCGGTTCCTTTCCATTCCAACTCTGCTAGAGTGTGAGCCCCTGGGGACAAGCCTTCGCCTGCTCTGTATTTATTGTATGTGTTCCAGCCCCATCATGGTGCCCGGTACATGCAGGGGCTCAGGACAGAGTTTTCAAATGAAGGAATCTAAGTACGAGAAGCCTCAGCTTATGGTGCCCTTCCTGGTGCATGTGACTTTGTTCAGCAGGAAGCGGCTCTGCGTTGGGAGCGGATTCTCTGGTTGGGACGGTGTGTGCAGACCTTGCTCCTGGGGTTTCTTGCTTGGTTTTTTTGACCACAGTGTGGAAATATTTCAGTCTATCTTTCAGAGTGCAAGACTGGAAATGGGAAGACCTACAGAGGGACAGTGTCCAAGACGAAGAGTGGCACAGCCTGTCAAAGGTGGAGTGCCAGCTACCCCCACAAGCCAAAGTAAGTCTTTCTCCTTTGCCTTTGTGTTCACCCTCCGTGTTCAGATGATCCCAGCACTTCCAACTCAAACCAGAGTACGTGGCGAGCAGAGAGAGCCTCTGAGATGTAGATACAGAACAGTTCAATTTCTTATAGCACAAAAGCCAAAGTGGTTGCTTTCTGTTTACTCATATCGTTTTTTGGAATAACTAAAACACAGAAGGAAGCCCAGTCAAAAGAAGACCAGCACTATGAACTTGAGGTTGAGGCTGAGAAAAAAGGCAAATTCAGTGTTGTTCAGGACTGGATGTGTCAATCCAACACGCTGAGCTAGAACTCACACCACAGCCCCCCTCATCATGCTGGAGCCAACAGTTCAGAAGACACAAGAATGAAATGCAAATCTTGCAGCATGCCTACTATTTGATGTCACTCTGCTTGCAATTTTCCCAGTTTGGTGTCAGGTGGCATTACGTTTTCTGCCACGAAGCTTATCCAAAAGGATGTTAGTGTCTACGACCCTGCCTCTCACCCCAAAAGGATGTTAGTGTCTACGACCCTGCCTCTCACCCCAAAAGGATGTTAGTGTCTACGACCCTGCCTCTCACCCCAAAAGAAGGACCCCTGGAGATGGGCAGATGGCATGTTCCCATTAGATAAAGTAAAAAATTCAACCCGATGTCCGGATCATAGGCTGCCAGGTAGATTACCCCGAATCATCTAGCTGAGGCCCAGAGAGGGTGGGGATTACCTGAAACAGGGCCCCCAAAGAACCTGAATCAGAAACTGCCTTTTTGGACTCCAAGTTCTTGTGCTTTTTATCTAATTTCTCATCTCTACATGGCAACTCCTCTGTAGCAGAAAATGAGCCTAACCCCTTCTCCCAGCCCCATCCAAACACAACTCAGACGTTGGAATCAGACTTGAAAGTCTTGACCTGCTCCGGGGTTGTTAGGACCTAGGCATGATCTGCTTTGCTTCACACGGATGTTGACTATGAGGCAGGGGTACACACTCCTGGTGGGTTTTTTGTTAAGTGTAAGTGACAGAATGTATAGAAAGATTCTAATGTAATCCTGGGTGCGAAGTTCACAGGGACAGAATGGTATCCGCCTTTGTGATATTTTTAGGAGAGAAGGGCCACTGTTGAAAGCAGGTTTTTAAAATGAACAGAGGCCTCTGTCTTCCTACTGGCTGAGGTAGAAATACAGCCTGCCTCTAAGACTCGGCCGTCAGTGTGAGCCATACAGCATGAGCCACTGTACCCGGAACAGTGTCAACTGAGATATGCAAATGGACAACTCAGGGGCGTCAGTTACTGGCCCAGTGCATTGGGATAACAAGCGCTCAGGCCCGAGTGTGGACACACACAGCATCCTGCCGACTTGCCCTCCGCATTCTGCCTCTCTGAATATCAGCCAAGTGCTCCTTTTCTGTCCTCCACAGGTATTCCCCTGACAAGTTCCCCAGAGAGGGCCTGGAGGAGAACTACTGTCGCAACCCAGACAACGACGAGAAGGGGCCCTGGTGTTACACTGTGGACCCAGAGAAGAGATACGAGTACTGCGATATTCCCGAATGTGAAGGTTAGAAATGGCGCTAGAAAATGCCTGCTCTTCACCAGCCAAGTAATTTGCTGTGAAGCTACTTCCCACGGGGGTATTATTAATAACCAATCAGTGCTGCAATTAGTCGTGCATTCACCTGTCGGGAAGGAGCACAACCCCCAGGTTATCATGGATTCTTTTTATTCAGATGCTACTTCGACATGCACAAATTTAAAACTAGTTGTAAATTCTGTAAGTCTTATGCTGAAAACTCTTAACACAGTATAACACTCCAAGCAGATTCCCAATTAAATACTAAATTAAAACCACAAAATCAATGACATTCATGTAAGCAATATTAATTTAATGTGAGAGATTTTACTGTTTTGTTGAAGCTAAGCAATGAACCAGTTTGGGGGTCAACAATCCCTTATTTTAGTGAGCCAATCTATTTAAGTGTGCTTCAAAGGTCAATGATAATACATGGAAACAGACTGGAAAAAATTTTATTTCATGTTTCCAGGTGTATATATTGGAGGGAGGGAAATAGAGCCAACTGGGATTCATACAACCACGCAGCTATTGTATCATGTGACACCTCAGCTCATTTCCTTTATTGATTTGAGCCATGGGGAACCTTTATTTGGACACTATATCATCAGTCATTTGAACTTTAATATAACAAATGCATGATTTTTATGTCAAGTCTGCATCTATTTTATGACCCTTAAAAGTCACAGTTGTATTTTACTCTGCCCCACCACATATGTGAATAATTCAATATTTCCAAATATTCAATAATTCCAAATTAAAGACTCAGTTTTAAAATAAGTTAGAAAGCAAAAACAAAAAACAAAAAGCAAAAAAAAAAAACCCAGCCCAGTCATGCTTCTCGTCAATATGAAAAGAGAATGCTGCTCTACAGCGAGGTCATAGGCACAGGCTCCAGCAAGAAACCCTAACAGATATGGTTCCCATGTATTTGGCAGATCTGAATAATTTCATAGAGTTTCTAAATATCATTATTGAAACGAAGATGCCCAGTATTTAAAAGTGTCATGCAACCAGGTGCAGCGGGGCATCCGGTCAATGTCGCTACTCCTGAGGCTGTGCAGGAGCTGGCGAGGGTGAGACCAGGCTAGGCGACTCAGTTGAGATCCTGTCTCAAAAAAAAGAAAGAAAAGAAAATCGTGGTAGAGAACTGACAGACTGCTGGGACCATGGGCACCCTCCCCTCCCTGCCTGGGATCTGGGCCTCTCAGTGCAAGGACAAGGCATTCATGAGCTTCTGAAGTGGGTCATGATGATTAGTTGAGGTGGCATTGACCAAAATAGCCTAAATAAACCATTTGAAGAAGAGAATGACATTTTGGATTGTATTAGAACATTCTGAGTCTTGAGCCAACGTTGCTTCCTAGTGATTCTTGGAAACCATGTGAGAGCATGGCCAGTCCCATGGGGGACATTTCTAGTGGGATTCTAGTCCTTCTGTCTGTTTTGCTCCATTTCAGTTTCTTTTTTTTGTTTGTTTCTTCCCTCCTTCCCCATGCTGCTCAGAGGAATGCATGCACTGCAGCGGAGAACATTATGAGGGGAAAATTTCCAAGACCATGTCAGGAATTGAGTGCCAGGCCTGGGACTCACAGACCCCACACGCCCACGGATACATCCCTTCCAAGTAAGTCCCACTGATCAAGACTCTGCAGACTCTGTCGTTACTTGGATGTCTTTGCCTGTCTCCGGACGGTTGTGGATTCAGAGCTGGCATCCTGCCACATTCTTCTTATCTTTAGTTGTTAGAAATGCAGAATCTCAGACCCTCTGCATCGAATTTGTATTATGACCAGATTTGCTGCTGATTTGTACATACATTGAAATTTGAGAAGTACAGGTACAGCTGTACTTCTTGTGTGTTTCCCAAGTATTTCCCTCTTCTCTTTCTTCTTCCTTTTCCTTCACTTTATACCAGCAAGATTCCTCACCGAGGGTCTGTGAGTATACCTCAGGGGTCTTGTGAATCCCCTGATACTTGGTGTGTATTTATGTTGGTGCATTTTGGGGGGCAAGAATTCACAGCTTCCACCAAATTCTCAAAGGCAACTATGAATTTTAAATGTGAATGGGAGTCCCTAATCCAGAAACTAACGATGATCTCAGGAGTAAGGTTCTGTGAGGATTCTATTTCACACTAATTACCCTGGAAAACACCTCCCCGCTGTAGCTAGCTGATCCAGTCTCTGTCTTTAAGATCTGAATATGTCAACTTACTGGCTGCCAGATCACTATCTCTAGGTAGTGACTAATTGGTGTTTTAAACATTGCTATTATTTGTAGCAGAGTAACCAGAGTTTGCTTACATCAATTTTTCCAGATGGCCAAATTGATAAGGTTACTGATCTTGTTCAGTGGTTTTTAACCGTGTAAATCATTAGAAAAATAATACCTGTAATGCCCAGCTAATGTTTCTTCCTAGATTACCATCGTATCAAGTGTAGCCTTTGTTCATTTACCTCTTGGGTGCCTGACTGTGCCTTGCACACTTTAGGTGCTACATACCTGCTCACCTTCGAAGATTCTCATCCATGAATGCAGATGTTCAGTGCTCTTAGAATGCTTTTTTGTACCAATAAAATTTTTAAAAAAATTCTTTTTGTCCATTCAGATTTCCAAACAAGAACTTGAAGATGAACTACTGTCGAAACCCTGATGGGGAGCCCCGCCCGTGGTGTTTTACCACCGACCCCAACAAACGCTGGGAGCTCTGTAATATTCCCCGTTGCAGTAAGTGTGACTCTTGTCCCATGCTCCAGGGTTCTGACCCGATCTGCTCTTAGAATCAAGAGGGAACGTGTGTTGGTTCCTTACTGCAGGGTCTAAGAAGTGACCTGCAAGTCGTATGCCATGCTATTGCTTTGTAACTTATTGATCTTTTAAGACCATGTATTGGCTCCTGTAGGTAATTGACGAGAACATCCTTTATCATGCTGTCTGTTTTCCCCTATCAGAGACTTGTGCCTCTTGCGAGAATGTTTAGAGGTAGGCTCTGGGGGGCAGCTCTGGTGTCCCACTTCCCTGAGCTAAAGGGAGACCAGAGGCATGCTCTGTTTTGTGGAATACATTATCAGGCAGAGTTTCTCTAACTGTGGCTTTGTCATCAAGGGGGTGACTCTGGGTACCCAGTTTTTAGCATGGCCAACAGGGCACAGTGGCAAAGGGGCTCAGGAGGAGAAGATGAAGTGGAAGACCTAGTAGACGTGAAATGGAGGAGAAACAAGAGCTGAACGTCTAGTCCGAGACCGTCGCTGACGGCTGAAAAGGGCCAGCCAGGGCCAGCTTCCCTCCTCTGCTCTGACAGGGTCCTTTGGGATGCAGGGGCTCCTTGGGTGTTCTCCCTCTTCATGAGAATCAAGTTCTCTTGATTTTTTTTTTTTTCCCATCAAGAATGTCTTGATTTCTGATGCACATAGTTTTCCTTGAAGACATTTTTGGCCTTCCTTCCCGTTGACTCTGTCTCAGTTGTGTCTTTTAGGGAATATCAGGCTGTGTTCCCTCAGTGATCACAAAGTCTTCCCAGGAAAACGTGGGTCATTGGCTCATGTATGGATTTAAGGTGGGATGGCACACTTGCTGATATTTACCATGTGTGATGAAACGAGCCAGGAGACTATAGAGAGAAGCATCTACCCCCAGGGTTGATCCTGCAGAAGCTCCTCATGAAATGGTCTCACAGACACAGATGCTTCTAGATGGACTTCTGGAGATGCTAAGCAGTTTTTAAACGCCAAATTCCAAGACAGAGGTTGGCAGAAGAGGCTGAGTGCCCTGCAGTTCCCTCCAGCGACACCCATCTGAGCATTCTTTATTTGAAAAATATTCATCGTAGTTTATTTTCTCCATTCAAGCAACACCCCCGCCCTCTTCTGGTCCAACCTACCAGTGTCTGAAGGGAAGAGGTGAAGACTACCGCGGGAAGGTGGCCGTGACCGCATCCGGGCACACCTGTCAGCGCTGGAGTGAGCAGACCCCTCACCCGCACAACAGGACTCCAGAAAACTTTCCCTGCAAGTATGTCCCCTGATGCCCTTCCCTTTAGGGACTGTGAGGTCCTATCGGCTCTGCCTTCACTTCAGTTACTAGAGGAATGCAGGATTAAAGTATTGAGGAACGAAAACGGATCAGGCATGTGCAGGGGACGTGAAATTCAGCAACTGTCTTTTTCCTGTGAGAATTTTTCCCAAAGTGTGGTCCCCAGACCAGCAGCCTCAGCATTACCAGGAATTTGCTAAAAGTGCAAATTCTTGGGACTTACTCCAGACCTAGTAAATCAGAAACTCTGGGAGTGGGGCCCAGCCATGCATTTGTATTTTACTTGTTCATACAAAGTCAAGAAATGTACTTCAACTGTTTACCCAAAAGAAGCGTCTGTGGCTTCTTTCTGTGGAATCCTGTGGAATCCCGCTCTGCTCAAGCTTCTTTTGGGCACCTGTTATTCCATGTGTGTGATCTCACAGCTTTAAATGCATCCATATCCAAAATCAGCATCAACAGGCGTGTGTGCACCTTATTTATTTACACTTTTTGAAGAGCTAAACTCCTCTTTCAGAGGTTTGGATGAGAACTACTGTCGGAATCCTGACGGAGAGACCACCCCCTGGTGCTACACAACCAACAGCAATGTGAGGTGGGAATACTGTACCATACCATCCTGTGGGAATTCTCCAACCTCCACGGACCCTCTGGATGTCCCAGGTAAGAGGCTTTATAGAGCCCAAGGACGCTCCATGTGTCTGCACCCCACGTCTGCACCCACTGTGTCAGAGCACAGTGGCTTTGTTTCCTTCAATCCTGCTGTGGTCAGGGAACATGCTCTGTGATTTCAGTTACAATATTTTAAATCGGTTGAAGTTTGTTTTATGGTTCAAAACATAATCATTTTCCATGTGTTCTTGGATGTGACTTTGTTGTTGGGTAGAGTTTCTCTAAAGGCCAATTAGATAAAACTGACTGATAACTGTTGTCCTGTGTTCCGACTGATTTCCGGTCACCTACTTTGATCACTGAGGGATGAATGGTGACAGGTCCAACCTTACTGTAGATGTGTCAATTTTTCCTTTCAGTTCTAACTCTTTTTGCTTTATTTGTTTAGAAACTCTGTTGTTAGTCACATGCACGTTTAAGACACTTGAGTGTTCTTGATGAGATGACCCCTTTGTTATGATGTTATGTTTGTCTTCATCTCAGAAAATATTCCTGTCCTGAAGTCTGTTTTTGCTGTTATGAAAACAGCCATTGAATATGTTTTTACTAGTGTTTGTGTATCTTTTTTAGCTTTTTTTTAAAAAAATTTTAGTTGTAGTTGGACACAATACCTTTATTTTATTTATTTTTATGTGGTGCTGAGGGTCGAACCCAGGACCTTGCATGTACTAGGCAAGTGCTCTACCACTGAGCCACAACCCCAGCCCACATTTTTAGCTTTTTAATGGAGATGTTTAGATCATTTTTATTAATGTAATTGTTAAAATGGTTGGATTTAAATCTACCATCAAGTCAATTGTTTCTCTTTGTTCTATTTGGACTTTGTTTCTTTTTGTATCTTTTTTCCCCCTTCATGTGGAATGACTATTTTATGATTACCTTTTATCTCCACTACTTACTTATTAGTTAAATCAATTTTTAATGGTTTTGGCATTTTCTTTAATGTTTACAACATACATCTTTAACTTATTATGTTACACCTTCAAACAACATTATCTTTGTTGATACATAAGAACCTTAAAAAATTGTACTTCTACTTCCTCTCTCAGGAATGTTGAGCTAGTAGAGAGAATGTCTGGTAAAGAGAATGGACTTCTGCTATGTTACAATCTCACATTACATTGATGCTATTTTTTTGGATTTTACCAGTGATCAGTGGGTTTTATTATAGTCATACTTCTTGTCTGTCTGTTCTACTTTTTCTGTTTTTCATCTAATTCTTTTTTTCTTTGTACATCAGTTTGGAAAACTTCTTGTAATTCATTTTCAACTTCACTGTTTCTTTAGTTGTGTCTTGCCTGCTGATCAGCGCTTTGAAGGAATTCTTCACCTCTTAAGTCAGTTTCTGTTCCACTCATTTCCATTTTACTTTTTTCTTGTTTCCTCCTCCTTGCTGAAGTTCTCCATCTATCATGCACATTGCCTACCTTTATCAGAAAATCCTTTAACATATTGATCATGGTTCTTTCACAATTCCAGTCTGATAATTTCCAGATGTGGTCATCTCTGAGAGGCAGTGGACCTCTGCCTAGAGCCTTGGGTGCAGGCCCATTGCCTGCCCCAACCCCTAGAAGCTTGAGGCTTTGGCTAGTATGAGCACAGGGTCTGGAGAAATACATGAGTCTCCTGTCTGTCCACCACTGACAGTCACCCCTGCTGTCTGCACCACTGGGGTCCTGCTCTACTGTTCTCATGAGACCCCAGTAGAGATCCATAAAGAAGAGCTTGCACAGGATTGCAGTTTCCAGCTATAAATACTCTAAAGTCCCCCCCCCACCCACTTCTGAGTTTTAAGTAAAATATTCCAAGAAAAGTAGGTCATAAGTTCTAGAATGCTATGTATTTATTGTGTGTGTGTGTGTTTGCTTGTCCACAGGCCTGCTCATATGGACAAGAGAACAGTGCACTTTAGTATCACAAAGGGCTTTACCTGTCTCTCAGTCGTTATTCAGCGTGATTTCTTCTTTTTCAGCTTTAGCACCACCTGAGCAAACCCCTGTGGTCCAGGATTGCTACCAGGGCAATGGACAGAGTTATCGAGGCACATCGTCCACCACTATCACAGGAAAGAAATGTCAGTCCTGGTCATCAATGACGCCACACGCGCATGAGAAGACCCCGGAAAAATTCCCAAATGCGTAGGTCCTTGATTTTAAATCACACATGGAGCAATAGCCAACTTAATTTTCTATTGGACGACCTGTGCTGTAAGCTGACTTCTTAGGACCAAATCTCCTAGGTCAGAATGGGAGGCAAATCATCCAGGACACTTGCTTTAGAGCAAAAGGTCTGGGAGAGGTTATAGGCTGACTGTCTTTCTTGAGTAATTTTGTGAGGCAGCGGGGTTATGTGGAGGTGGTGAGCTCACACCAGTGGAAAGCTCAGGAGAACAAATTACCAAAATCTTAGAAACAGCACCATTGCCCAGCACCTGCTAATATCAGTGCAGTTTTTTAGCTCTGGAATTTTATCACTCCAAACTCAAACCAATGAAGTGAAGTTTGTCTTGGGTCACAAGTCAATCTTTGTATTTATATCCACACCTATATCTAATCTTACCCGCATAGGCACCTTGGGTCCTGTGCACTACTGGTCTAAAGGGCTGGGGTTTGTCAGAAGAGCAGAAGCAGGAAGGCAGATGAGAGTCAGGAAGCACACAGATGCTGAAAGTGAAGTGGGAAGGCAGATGGACACAAGGCTAGACTGACCAGAGCAACCTTTCTACCACAGTGGCCTTAACCTATATGCAAAAAGCTGTTTTCCCTTGATGAACAATAAGCACAAGACTGAGATCTTTTAGAATGAAAGATTGACCCGATTCCCTGTCTTTCCTCTTGGAGGCAGTTCCTGCACTGAATGTTAGGAGATGGAGCTGAAGCAGACCATAGACATCTTGCTGAACTAAGGAGAGAGGCCGGAGTTTGGCATTACTGAGGCAGCTAGGATTTTTCTGTTGTGTAATCTTGAGAAAGATCCTGGGGAGAGGAGTTCCAGCAACATGCATAGAGGTCTCCTCAAGTCTCTGGCTAAACACAAGGCCACACATGCACAGGGAGAGAGTCTACAAAGAAAGGTGTACAAAGAACAGTAAGTGGGGAAAGAACAACGGCCGTATGTGGTATAAGCAGAGAATCCCTCGTGCTGGGATAGACTTACGCTGAGCCACACCATAAAGATATTAAATGTAAAAGTCTTAAACATCTCAATTAAAAGGGATAGAATGCCACGTTGAATGAAAGCCAAAGCCCGGTTATGTTTTCCTTACAATAGTGGGTCTTTAAATATAAGAACATTGGTTAAAAACTAAAGTGGGTAAAATAACATACCAGGAAAACATGAATCAAAAAACAGCTGGGGTGGTTTTGTCAACATTAGATACGTAGCTTTCAAGGCGTGAATTAATACCAGAGATATAAAGGACATTTCCCTAAGAAAAAAGTGTTCATTCATCAAGACTCAAGACTTACCACTGCTTGTGTGTGGTATCCTGGTACAGAGCTTCAGGGACATGATGCAGAAACTGACCACAGCGGGAGAAGCAGGCAAGCCCACAAGTAGAGGTGGACGTTTCCTTGCTTCTCTATAGGATGGTTTAAATCCTCCCCAAACAAAATATAGAACAAGGGAAAAAATCAGAAAGGATATAGAAATTTCAAAGTAAAACAACCTCTTTAGCCCTAAGGTGAACTACAGATTTGTGTTTGAGTGTGCATATAGCGCTCACCAACAAGCCCCACGTGCTTGGCCCATAAATTTAAAAGGGTTAAAATTATACAGTGTGTTTTCTACCACTGCAGAAGTCAATGAATGCTTTTATTATATAAGTAACAAAGCATTTGGGAAATTCCCAATATTTGGAATATATTTGAAAATAATTTAAGAGTCAAAGAAGAAATCACAAATTATTTTAGAAATGTTTTGAACTGAACAATAGTAAAAAAAAATACATCTAAATGTGTGGAATACAGACAGTGTTTTTAGGGTTTTATAATTTTAAATGCTCTTATTAGAAAATAGAAACATTTAAAAATCAATGATTTAAGCCAACAGTTCTCCAAGTGTGGTTTGAAAAACCCTGGGGATTTCAGGGCTCCCTCTAGAGAGTCTATGAGGTTAAAGCAGTCAATGTGTTAAAGATGGCTTGATTTTCCCTCCTCAAGTGTCTACAGAAGCTGCATAATATGCGGTACACTGTTTGAGGGCTATTGGGAGGTGTGCTTCTTTATTCTTGTTTTAAGAAATCCTCAGTCTTAGTTTCAATGCAGTAAATTTTTATAGCATATATCACAAACAATGAAAGCTGAATGGGATCCTCCACACTTATGTCCTATAAAAATAAAAGAGGGCATATTTTTCAACTCAATTTGTGAGGCCAGAAAAAGAAAAAACCCAGATACAGAAAGTAGACCTGGATTTTTTTTGCAAGAAAATATACAAAAATTATCTATTGTGAACATAAATATAAAAAAACTTAACAAGTGAATCCAGCAATATATAGAAATCATCTTTATCATGAACATGATAAACATGATAAACAAATGAAACTGCCCTTCAAGAATGCAAAGTTGGTTAACCTCTTTTAAAAACACCAATGTTATCCAACATGTTAACAGAATAAAAGTGTAGATCTTATGATTATATCAATAGATGCCAAAGAAAATTTGACAAAATCCAACATCTTCCAGGACAAAAAGTCTCAGCAAACTAGGAGTAGAAAGAAACTTTTAAAATATGATTAGGGCAACAGAAGAATTAACATCATCTTACTGAATGGATATAAAGACATCTGGGAAAAATTGTGGAATACCTTATTTTTATAAATTATTTATAAAATCCTTAATTTTCAGCAGTTATCAAACAGAAAATTGCAGTTGCTTCAATAGCATTGTTACATGTCATTGTGATTTGAACATATAGAGGATATAAATATTAGTTAAAATTTTTAACTTTTAAATAACTTTCTTCTTAATCTCTTCTATTTCCAATTTTCTGGGTAATAAAAGTGCTTATGATACTCATAGCCAGGACATCTGTCCAATATTTACACAGAAGCATCATTAAATATTTCTAATTCATTAAAAAAAATAAATAAATAAAATAAAACATGATTAGGGGCATCTACCCAAAACTTCCAGCTAATGACCAATAAGTACCTGAGAAAGAATATTCAACATCTACGCCATCAAATAAATCAGAATTATAACCTTAATGAGATACTACCAAACAACCAATGGAAATGACAATTAATGAAAAGCCAGACAACAGCTGAGGGGTGTCAAGGGTGTGGAGTAAGAATGTACAGCTGTTATATACACTGGCCTCTTTGAGAAATCAACCTGATGGCTTCTCCTAAAGTTAAATTGACATGCACCTACCCACACACTTGCAATTCTGTTTCTTAAATATTACCCTAGGGAAATGAAAATGTAAGTCCACAAAGAGAGCTACAAGAATATTCATATCAGCTTAATTTACAATAACTCCAAACTGTAAGCAACTGCAATGTTCACCAATAAAAAAACAGAATCAATAATTTGTGGTTTATTCAAACAATGGGGCCCTATGCAGTAATGAAAAAGCAGCAGCTACTGGCACTCTCAAGGAGCATGATGGAGCTAAAAAATATTATACTAAGGCAAGAAGCCAAATACAAAAGTACGTATTCTGTAGGAGTCCATTTATATGAGGCAAAACTTAATGGTGGAAGGAAACCAATAGCATTTGCTTTTGGAAGAGGGTGGCAGAGATTGAGCTGTGGCCTCTGGAGCTTCTAGGTGAGAAAATGTCCTGTGTCATGGTAGAACGTGGGTTGCACAGGTAACTGTGTTCTCAAAGCTCATCAAACTCCATTTTGCACGTTTGTCCTTCGCTAGATGTAAAGTAAGCCGCAACTAAGGGAAAGAGCAGGACTCTGTTTGTATTGCCTTGACACATCCCAGTGACTGGCTTCCTCCCGTGGGGCCTGGGCTGGAGACTGTGTCACTTGCCTAAAGGTGGATTCCTGTAGCACTTTCTAAGTTTCCTCACACTGCTGCAGGTCATGCATCTGAACCGTAAGGGACCCCAGGGATGAGGATGCTGGGAGGTTGGGACAATGTTCTCAGGGGGCTGTCTCCTCCAGTGCTCTCTGGGACCCTCACCTGCTATGTCTCTTATTCAGTTGTTGTTTTTTTTTCTGGCTACTCCTGTACGACTCCTCAGGGCCCCTGTTTCCCCAGATATCTCCCCTTAACCCTTTAGTCTGCTTATTAATCTCATCTCTCAGTCCCCAAGTGGCTACAGCTAGCAGAGGATGGGCCAAGAGAGGAGAGGATTCCTGTTCATGAACACACCCTACAAAAATGACCTCAGGTCTGAGAATTGTTTTTCCAGGCCAGTTTTCATAAGGCTTTGGAACCCAGACCCATTGGTCTACCTAAAGTGACATTATTTCCTCAATTTAATTTTATGGCAAAAGTACATTTGAACTACATTGTCAGTAAATAAGCTAAGAGAGCTGGCCTGGGAATATTATCATTATATATAGACCCTTGCTTCCTTGGGTGATATGTTTTCTTTCCAATTTACATTTTCCTATGAATTCATCTATAGAGGGAGATAGAGATTTGCATATGCTTAAAAAATTAAAATTATCCTTCAAAATCTATATTGGCTATCCCTGGGCAGTGTATTTGGCAGAATGTGTGAGAAGAATATTATGATATTTTGTCGTATGTATTTCTGTGTTATCTCAGCTTTTACATGGAGCCTATATAACTCTTGGTTAAAAGGGCCATTTGTGTTTGTGGCTCTATCATGATGATCACCTTTAATGGGGATATTTCCAAGTCACTTGTTGACACTTTGTTATAGTAAAATTCAGTGGGAGCAGAATTCTCCCACCCTGGTGACTTCATTATTTTGGGATTTGCAGTGGCTTGACAATGAACTACTGCAGGAATCCAGATGCTGATAAGAGCCCCTGGTGTTACACCACTGACCCCAGTGTCAGGTGGGAGTACTGCAACCTGAAGAGGTGCTCGGAGACACCCGGGAGTGCTGTGGAGTCTGCCACTGCTGTCCAAGTTCCCAATGTACAGACCACTTCTGAGTCAGGTGAGCAGCCTGACCCAGCAGGGGGTGAAGGAGATGGAAAATCTTACCAGTGCAGATGCTTCCCTGCTACACAGGAAGCTGAGTGTTGGTGAGGGTCTGCCGCATGGGGTGGGGGAGTCAGGGCTGGAATTGTTGCCTGAAGTGGGTGGGCAGTTTCCTCTGGACTCGTGCAAATCCCCCAGGGTGTTCTGACTCCCTACTCACTGGGTTATCTTGGTGTCCTGACAAAATTCTCGAACACCCTGCTAAATTCATGATTATGTCCAAGTCAATGAGCTTTCCTGGTAACGTCTTGAAATAGGCAGTGTTCGCTGAGGTCTCTGGCATCCCGGGGTCCTAGGGATGTGACACCCGTCTGGGGCCAGCCCACACTGCTGCATTTCCTCCCTGTGGCCTTGAGTCCACGCAGGGCCCTAACCACGGCTTTCTCTCCCACAGACTGCATGTTTGGGAATGGGAAGAGCTACCGGGGCACCAAGGCCACCACTGTCACTGGCACTCCATGCCAGGAGTGGGCTGCCCAGGATCCCCACAGACACAGCATCTTCACCCCACAGACAAATCCACGGGCAGGTCTGGAAAAAAACGTAAGCCACCTGGATTCAGGTTTCTCTTTTGCCTTTGGCTGACCGATCTTTGGACAGAATTGGTCCTGGGTTCTAGAAAACCAGCCTGGTCTGATCTTCCTTGGGGGAAAGGAAGGGAGGGCAATGGAGAGATTTCTGGGGACTAAGGCTGGTGTCCATGTGGGACCTGCAGGAAGGACCAACTGTGTAGATGCCCTCTACCTTCAGACCCTCCAAGGTGCCCACCCCATCCATCAGGGGAGAGGCCTCACAGCTGCCCCCCCCCCCCCCCCCCCGGACATGTAAGCACTGCATTCTGTGATTCAGAGGCTTGTAGGCATCTCAACAAATCACTTTTCCAAAAAATAAGAAAGGAAGGAAGGAAGGAGGGAGGGAGGGAGGGAGGGTAAGGAAGGAGGGAGGGAAGGAAGGAAGGAAGGAAGGAAGGAAGGAAGGAAGGGAACACTCCTTCAGTCCTGTAAGGACCAGAGTGTGATGTCCCTGCTTGGCCCCGGGGAAAGGAGCCGCTTCTCAAACGCTGCCTTTTTTCAGTATTGCCGCAACCCTGACAATGATGTCAATGGTCCCTGGTGCTACACCACAAATCCCAGAAAGCTTTTTGACTACTGTGACGTCCCACAATGTGGTAAGTTGCTTTCTCTTTTCCAAGGAAATTACCTTTCAAACGAATGCGGTGATCACCTCTTTAATAAGGATTCGTGTGCACACACACACTTGCACACTCACACACTCATGCCTGCACAAAATAGCTTTGGGCTGAGTGCCTCTCTGGGGGAGACAGCTGCCTTCTCCCCCGGGGCCTTTCCTGTTGTGGGTATCTTGGACCTGTGCTTCCAGAGGTCTCATTTGCTACTGGAATGCGCACACACACACACACACACACACACACACACACACACACACTGCATACATGTGTGCATATACACAAGACTTAGGTAAGGCAGAAAGCAAATCTCCAAAAGAGCAAGCTCAGGAGTGATGTAATCAGCCCCAGAATGGCCCCACAGCACTCTCCAACGTCTAGCAAGAGATCGTGAAGAAGCAGCTCAGAGTCACCTTCTCCAGAGGCCAAGAAATAAGAACGAAAACAAATGTCGATTGAAACCCATAAACTGTCTCCCTGAGAACACACTGAAAGGCAGCGCCGCTCCTCGGTGAGCTCCAACTGCTCCCTCCCGAGAGTCCCATTGCTCAGTCAAGCATGGGCCACTGACTCAGAGCTGCTCCTTCCTGATGGCTCCAAACTCGAGGGAGGAAGAGGCTTGGATTGGGCAGGACTGACCCTCGTTCTTAAATGATTGGAATAACGTGTCCACGGGTAGTTCTGGGGGAAAAAAAGCCAGAGTCACCTTTATTTTGTGCTGACCACAGAGCACTCGTCCCAGGTATTGCCCTGGACTCCTTTGCTGTTTGGAGCCTGTGGATGGTGTGTGCCACATGGAAGGACGGGAGCTGGAGGGGAGGAACTGGGCCTGCAGAGTTCCAAGGCAGTAGGGGGCAGTGGTCAGGAGTCTGGGAGCCGCCCTGCCCTGTTAGCTTTGCAGGGACATCAGGGGGAGGGAGATGGGCATGGCGGAAGGATGCCACTTGGCCAGCACCATGATGAGAGGGCATTGTACCCCCTGGGCTTAGGGTGGGTTTGTGGCTGCCTGTTCTCTAGCTGGGGCTTTTGTCTGTCCTGCAGAAGCTGTCAGAGGTCTCTCCCCTGAAAGCCCCTCCCTTTCACTCTCCACCTTGACTCTGTCCTTCGGCCCACCCACTGCCTCCCCCCCCCCCCCCCCCCCCCCGCCCGTTCTTATCCCCAACAGGCTGCCTCTAGGTGGGACCAGCCTGGCATCCCAGCCTCAGGCCTCATGGTGTGTGCCTGGGACTCAGGCACTTCTGATTCCCTTAAGCGGCGAGGTGGGGGACCTCACAGTCCATTGGAACAATTCTCTTCCCATTCTTTGAGCTTCCTCCAATCTGTAAGAACCTGGTTCTTTTACACCTCCATATGGTGAGGAAGCCAGAATCATTGAAGAGGCTATTTCCTTAGAAATCTGCACGAGGCTTTGTCTTTCAACACCCCTAAGCATCTTTTGGGTCTCAATGGAAAGTTCCAGTGTATCAACTTCTTACTCCCTGACCTTCCAGAATGGAAGGGTTGAAGACAGGCCTCTTATCTATTTCCTCTGTTTCCTGGGCCTAGAGACAGGCCTGGTGCGTAGCAGGTACTATGTATTTAAACACATATTTGCTGAATGAATAAGTAAGTGAATAAAATCACACACTGTGGTTCTTCCAGGACTTCAGGTCAGTGTTGTACAGGGTGATGGTCCCAGGTTAATGGCATCTTTTTGTGTGCACACGTGTGGTTTTGGGTAGTTTCATTTGGATTTTTCAGATTGAGAAATGGCTTGATTTTTTCCATTTCAACTGTATCATTTTTCTTAAAAAAATATTTTATTGCTCATTCCCTGGGAGATTTTAGATTTTGTTGATTTAAGTGGGAAATTCCCCAATGATCATTTTTCATAAAACTCCCCAACCTTTACATTATGTTTAATTTACAAGGAAAAGCACATCTTTAAAAGGGAAAAATACCATTGATCAACTGGTGCACTTCATTAAGCAGCTTTCCCGAAAGGATCTGTGTAAATGTCAAGTGTGATTAGAAAAAGTAACAGTACGCAGACTGCACAACCACAGCCCCGGCAAGGCCTCTGGAAGCCCAAGTGTGGTCTGTGCAGCCCAGTGTCCTTGAGTTCACCAAGGCCTGGGTGAAGGAATGACCACTTTAAATATAATACCTTTTGTTTACTTATATTCATTTAAAGTTACATGTTTGTTGAATGACTTCAATAACTTTCATTTCTACTTATTTATTGTTTGTACGGAATATATACTGGTTCCTCAGTCTCACTATTCAAAACAAGGAACCATCATCTCCATAGTTATTCTTCGAGCACTTATATTTTGCACGTGCATGTATTTTTAATACAAATGTAAAAAATACACCTACTTTAGTATGCTTATGCATGTAATCTATTAACATAAATAAAGCTCATTGTTAGGGTAGCCTTACATCACGTTTCTATTTGGAAAGGGCTTCGAATATAGACTCTCAACAGACCACAGCAATTAGAAAGTTCTTTGGAAAACCCAGATTCCAAATTCTCTAGAGAGTAGCGTCTCTCATTGGTTAAGATGGACGGTATTTCACCTTACAGACCCATCAATGGGGGAACCAAAGGCAGACACCAGTCCCTCTCTCCAGGAACCTTGCAGGCTAGTCTAAGGAGAGGGAAAGCAGGGCAGGTGTGTGGAGGTCATCCCCACAGCAGTTGAAGGGGGCTCCCTGGAGGAGGTGTGCAGAAGCTGGCGGAGAGAAGGCAGAATTTCAACTTAGGATAGTTAGCCTTGCTGCTGACAGACACACACACACACACACACACACACACACACACACACGTGCACATGCATGGGCACGCATACACATAAATTCACAGGAAATAAAACACCTTTATGTCTTCCAGTGGAGGTGATTGCTGTGGTCTTCAGGAAACCTCACCTGGCTTAGTTGGGGATGATTCTGTGTTCTAAATTTCGAGTTGGACAAACACAAATAGCCATTTGTACCAATCTAAGTCTTCTCAGTAAAGATGTCATTCTAATGATGAATTATACCAGATTATTTTATCCCTACTCCCCATAATGAGGAAGTACCTGTAATTCCTTCAAAGAAGAGGGTCTGTGTCATCTACTGCCTCCTTTGAAACCTGGAAAAGATGTTCCAGACGTTGCCTGTGATTCTGCTACTTCGCCTGCCTGGGCTTTACTATGCCATGAATTCTCAGCTTGGCCCACAGCTGTGAATTCTTCTTAAACTATGTGACGGTTGACACCTTTGACCCAAATGTGACTATTCTGACTTTGTGTCACAGCATCCTTGTCTTCATTTGATTGTGGGAAGCCTAAAGTGGAGCCCAAGAAATGTTCCGGAAGAGTGGTAGGAGGCTGTGTGGCCAATGCTCACTCCTGGCCCTGGCAGATCAGTCTTAGGACAAGGTAAGGACAATCTCAAAAACAGCTTATCCATCCTTCACTGAGAGCCCCCAAACCTTCCCGACAAGCCCATGGCGCTGAGACATCCACACCTCTATCTATTCTTCTAAGGAGAAAACAAAGCTACACATTTTTTTTTAAATTCTGGGTTTTCTACTTTGAAAGTGGCTCAAACTGGATTAAAACAAAACAAAACTAAAATAAACACCCCCTGGTATGTACGTCAAAGTCTGTAGACACCATTGTCTACATCAAGCTCTGATATTGCTGGAAAAATATTGAAGACACTCTTCATGGGTTTGTATGGATACCATCGGCTCATGGTAAAATGAAAAGAAGGGAATTTTTTCAGAAATGTGACCCTTTGGTAAGGGTCAAAGACAGAATTATGTACAACCTATCAGGCATCCAAACTTAAAAAAAAATACTTTTGCACATTTTTGCAAATCTTGAATTTGAGGCAGGGACTGCTTGCCCATTTACAAATACGTGACTGAATTATAGTCTGAAATCACCAAAATGTAGGGCTCTCTTTTCAGTTGACGTGCTTTGATAGTAAGTCAGTCTTCTTGGCACATCTTGTCAAACACAGGTGGGACACAGCCTTGTCTCCTGGCTTGCTTGCTTCACACGTGCGGGCTCAGCAGTTTTGCTGACCCCAGGGCCTCCCCTCCGCATGCTTGGGACTGTCATCCACACACGCAGTCACGTTCGTTCCCTTGCACTCTCTTGCGGAGGTGGCTTTTCCTGAGCTGGTGTTTGGTGAATCCTTGCTAGAAGAGCCCTGGCCTTCCACACACTGTGAATCTGCTCTTTCCATGCTGTGGTGACCTAGCTCCTGATCGACTTATTAACGGGCCTGTGGACACTTACCTTTAGTGTTCTTTTCATTACGATTTGGCTCAGAGTGGTTCACCCCATTATTATGTGCCTAAGCAGTACATGAGGGCAAGTGATATAGGGGACAGCTTCAAAAAGTCAAGTTCCTCAGGTGCAATCAGCAGACTGCCATGGGTCACTGCTCTTTGGGACCACCAGGGCCCTGAAGAATGACTCATCACCCATCATTAGGCGTAGGTCTTGTCAAAAAGAAACTTCCTCCATGGAAGTCCTCTGGAGGGTGGCTGCTGTTGGAGCCACAGGGCTAAGAGGTCAAAGCTGTGGGGCAGGACTTAATGTGGGAGCCCCTGGTTTTGTTTCCCCGTGGCCGGGCTGTGCCTGGAGCCTCCGGGTGTAGATGGAAGCTTCTGGAAAGTCCCATGCTGAAGTGTGATTCTAAGCTCCCGCCATCTTGATGTTGGACTGGTAGCCTTTCCTTTTGGGAACAGCAACATTATCAAAATTGCATGAATGTGTCTTTCTGGTTTGCAAAGAAGCAGGAGAAGCCATCAACTCTGAACTAAAATCTTGACTTTTTTCCCCCCCTTCTTCTCCTAGATTTGGAAGGCACTTCTGTGGAGGCAGTTTAATATCCCCAGAGTGGGTGCTGACTGCTGCTCACTGCTTGGAGAAGTACGTTGGGTAACTGATGTAAGGGCCCATCCCTCCCCGCCCCTGCCTCCTCCCGCCTGTGGCAGGGATCCGGTGCCGGGGAGTGGATATGCAGAAGCCCTCAGCAGAATTGCCAGGGCAATTGTGTGACAGTTCAGAAGTGTCTCTAGAAAGACCCAGTGCAGGCGACTGTGTGGGCCTGGGCTGACAGCAGTGCAGAGGGATTCACTGTGACAGACGTCTGTCCCCAATCCTTAACTGCCAGGTTCAGGAAAATCGTGAATTTTATTTCTTATCCCTCAGAAGTCACCAGTTCCAGTAGTTGTGGGTCTTGGGAGACAACGTGATATTTATGGCAAAGATGGGGACCCAGTGAAGGGGCTGGACAGTAATTTGCTCCTGATGACACTGTCTTTTCTAGGTCTTCAAGGCCTTCCTCATACAAGGTCATCTTGGGCGCACACCAAGAAGTGAATCTTGAGCCACATGTTCAGGAAATAGAAGTGGCTAAACTGTTCCTGGAGCCCACAAGAGCAGATATCGCCTTGCTGAAGCTGAGCAGGTACGAGCTCACCTGTGGCTCCTGCCCGGAGCAGAGGGAGGACATTGTTTCATGCCTGGGTTTTATGAGCCCTCGCTGTAGGGTGGGTGTCGGGAGGTGCTGTCTATGTGGTGGAAGGCAAGATTTTGGGAAAAAGCATCAAACTTCATCAAAAAATCTGGACTCAGCCCTAATACTACCACATGCCAGCCTTGATCCTGAAAAAGGAACCAGGATTCAGTTTCCTTAGGTAGAAAAAGAGTGAATTGAAATGCCAGGTGAACTGTGACCTCTAATATTCTCTCACTGTTCACCAGAGAGTGATTAAATGACTCCAGGCTGAGAGTCCCCTCAGCATACTTTTGAGAGAAACAAATGAGATTACATATTTCCAAGTACTTTAAAAAACCACAGTGTGAACAACAACAACAAAAACCATGCCCCAAACTCCGTGAAAGCAAACGATACCGTTGCTGTCATCTCTGGTTGTATTTCTCCTGTTGAGGTGGTGTTCTATGAAGATGACAGTGACAAATTTGCTTATGTCACAAAGTTAGGAATGTTGGGAAATAGGTCCCAGTGGAGGCAGCTCACAAGCAGATAGCTGTCTGAGAAATGCACATTTGGGACTGATGGGTTCCAGAGGACGAGGTGATGACACAGTGGCGAGCGTGGGCCAGTGGCACAAGGCTGTGGTCAGGAGCTGGGTGCTGCTGTTCTGCGTCTGGTCACAAACTCAGGAGACTTTTTTGGGTCTATCCACTGAGAGGTTGTGCTAAACACTGGGGTATTTGGACACTCTAGAAAGGAAAGAAGTGGGCTCCCTTGGCCCCCCACAATGCAGCTCACTCCCCTCTTGATCCCCAGCATTTCCCCCCAAACCTCTAGCAAATACAAGTCTCTTCTCCTTAGGTCCCCAGAGACTTCCCAAGGTGATCTGATGGCTTGAACAAATAATTTGGTAGATTTCAGATCCGGGAAGTGTTCTGTGGTATTGTGGGCTGAGCCTTAGTGCCTCCCCTGCATTCTCCAGGCCCCAGGGTCTAAGGTGTTTATTGGGCCCCGAGGAGACCTATGGAGTGAAATCCATGTGAGAGGCCTCCTCTATTCTGGTGCCTCCAGGAAAGTGTATCTGATTTGAAGTTTGGCAGCAATGGATGATGGTTCTTAGAAAAGGACATGTCACTTTTTTTTAAATTAAGGATTGAACCCAGGGGCACTCGTCCACTGAGATATACCCCCTGACCCTTTTTATTTTTATTTTGGGACAGGGTCTTGCTAAGTTGATAAGGTTGTCCTCGAACTTGTGATCCTCTTGCCTTAGCCTCCTGAGGAGCTGGGATGACAGATGTGAGCCACTATGCCCTGCTATTTCCAATCTTTCCCCCTCTTGGACTTTCTAAAGTAGAATCAGCTCTAAACATCAAAATTCTAATGTTTAAATGTCCCTAGGACTCCAATCCCCTTTCACCAGTGTCCAGCATTTTACTATATTCTTATAACCACGATGTTGGAACATTTATTGTCAAGGAAACTGAGGCTCCTAAATAGAGCAACTTGCTGGGGCCACCCGTGCTCTGGCTGTGGGGCAGCCTCATGAGTTGCTCCATCTAGATGATCCGCCCACTGACTGATGCCCTCCAAATTCATATGAAATTATTCTTGGTGCAAAGTTCCAACTCTGCACAGGACACATGCAGAGTGAGGCTTGTCATCCCTACTCCCCAAGGCCACGGCCCCCAGCAGGTTCTCGAACAAAACTGAAGCTGTTCAAATGAAATGTGATATTTGCTTAGTTCATAGAAAATTTTAGGCAAATGTGAGGACGAGAAGCTGCAGTCAGTGAAGTGAGGAAATACCAGCTCTGGGAGCTGGGGCTTCCAGGCAGGTGGCATGGTTGGTGGGCGATGAGCAGGTAAACGCAGGGGCTCCCACAGGGTGACCACGCCTACCTTTGGATGTTTCTCTTTCACAGACCTGCCACCATCACTGACAAAGTGATCCCCATCTGCCTGCCATCCCCAAATTATGTGGTCGCTGACCGGACGGAGTGCTACATCACTGGCTGGGGAGAAACCCAAGGTGAGACGAATTCTAGGGTCTGGTGTCGGATTGGCTTTGACCTACAGCCTTCAAGACAAAATGAGCATTTGAAGACAGTTGCACAAGCCCCTACCCCTGAATGGGTCCCGCGGGACCTCCTACTTTTGCCTAAACCCTTACCTTACTGCCTCCCTAATCAGTTATCAAGGGACATAGGCAAGAGGAAGGAGACTGTCTCCTGGAGTCCCCAAACCCGTGACTGCAGTGTGAACATTGCTTCCCCAGGTGAGAAGGTGGTGACACCACCCACAAATTCAGGGTACAGGTCATTTTTTACATGAAGTTAGCCATACTGGGTTCCAAAACTTGGTGTAAAGCAATAACAACAAAAGTTGTGAATTAGTCTTCTTCCCAAATACCCATGTGTCTAATGTGGGTGAGAGGCTGTCGGGGAAGGGACAGGCTGACAGATGGGAAGGAGAGAAAGCCCCCGGGGCCCAGGTCAGCATAGGTATGTGCTGGGGGGCCTTCCTGTGGGATCTGGTGTCAGCCAGCACCTGTACTTCACTCTGGGGACCCCCTCCTCTCTTTACAAGTACCCCAATATTAAGGTGTTCATTAGAGTGGGCCCTGGCTGTGGGAATATCAGCACTGCTTGAGGGTCCCTGCCTCACTTTCTCAGAAGGGTTGGTGTGAGCACTGGTTTTGCAGGAGCTGGAGAGAAGTTAATTTGAAGAAAGATTTTTGTGGATTTCAAAAAGAAGAGGGTGAAAACAAACAAATGAACAAACACCCAGTCTAGTTCATTTCAAACTTGGTTTCCCCCTTTCTGTGCTTTCCTACTGTTTTTTGAAACCTCATCTCCTTGACCTCTCATTTCCCCCTCTGCACTTCTGAGTGGGAGGCATTGGGGCCAAGGAAAGCGAAAGTGGAAAATGAAGTGTCCATCTTGGGGGCATCAGGTATACCCAGGTGTTTTGCATTAAAGAAATTTCAAGGCAGGGCTGGAGCGCCTCGGATGCGCAAGGCCCTGGTGCAGTCCCAGCACTGAAACAAAAAAGTTAAATGTTCTAAACTCCTGTGAGTTAGACACCATTGTTCCTGTTCTACAAGTAAGGAATCTGAGGCTCAGAGAAGGTACAGGATGGCACAGCAGAGAGCCTGCTCCCTGGGGTGAGCCCTGACCTGGAACCCTGGCTCCCACTCACCAGCTGTAGGTGAGAAAGTGCCCACACCTTGATGGTGTCTAGGCCACAAACCGGCTGCAGGGCTGCAGTGGGCGAAGCAGCGAGAAAGGGCACGTTCAGCCTCAGCCCTGCGTGAGGGGCGGCTCTTGTCAATGACATGGGGTTTGTATCCAACAGGGCTCTTTATTACAAGTGACAGAAAATCCAGCTCAAATTGTATTAAGAAAATAAAAACAGGGATTAATAGTAAGCTGAAGAAGGGTGGCTCCTGTGATGTCTGTCCCAGGCCTCTGGCCCTTTCCAACCATGGTCCAGGTGCCATTCTGGGCACACAGGTGACTGACTCCCTTGTGCTATAGATACTGTGCTGCCTCTGGCTCTGCCAGGGAGGAAGGGAGGCCACTTACCCCACAGCTCAAGCAACAGTCTGCCCAGCTTTGAAAGCTCAGGCTTGATTTCTGTGCCCACTTCTGTCCAGGACTGTCCAGGACTATCCAGCCTGGAGCTGAAGGCAGGACCCACTTGTGACCAGCAGGGGCAAAAGGTAGATCCCTCAACATCATTATGAAATGTAGGCTACAAAGCTGATCCGAAGCCAGAAAACCAACACATATCCCCTACAACATCTTGACTGATTAAATACAAACCTAAAACTCATGAGGATCTGGGAGTGAGCTGGCTCTACCATCTTCCAGTGACGTCAGGCAGTTATTTGACATCTTTAAGCCTCAGTTTCATGATCTGTACTACCCTGTAAGTTTATCCTGAGTACTAACATTATGCACCATCACCATTAGCACCACAATCAGCATCAATCTCAGCAACCACTACCACCACCATCATTATCACCATCATTGCCATCATCATCATCAACACCACCATCACCATTACATCATCATCACCATCACCACATCATCATCACATTATCATCACCACCATCACCATCATCATCACCACCATCATCGCCATCGCCATCACCATCACCATCACCATCACCATACCATCATTATCACCACCATCACCATCACCATCACCACCAACAGCATCACTGCCACCATCATCACTATCAACGGACATCACATAACCTGTGGGTGGTTGAGCCCTGAGAGAGGCCAGTCTGCCTGACTCCCAAGTCCATTCACTGTTTCTTCTGCCCCTCTTCTCCATCCACATACTTCTGACTGCCACCCTGCACTGGGTTTCCTGTCTCTCCTGGTCCTGTCACACATCCATTGAGAATATGAACCTCAGAAGTCACTCCCCAGGAGTCGTCCCATGACAAAACTTAAGCCCATACACTTCAGATTAACTAATGTTCTCAGTGTGAGATCAAAATTCTCCTCTCCTCTCACATCTTCAGACTTTCTCTGGCTTTAATATTCCAAAGCAAAGCAAGTCTTGAGGCCAAGGGGCTCTCCCAGGTCAACCTCCAACCTGCCATCCGGGGTACCTTCAGGGATCTGCGGCTGGCTTTCCTTCTTGCCCTCTCCTCACAGCTCCACAAGGATTTCTGTCCCCCATTACCCACAGCTTCCCAGCCCCCAGAAGTGCCTTCTCCACTTTGGCCACAGGAAGGCAGCACTTCCTCACAGACCCATCAGCTTCCCGTCACACTGCCAAGGATTGTTCACTGGCTTCAGGATGTCTGTCTTGCCCAGAAAGCAGATATGACAGCAGTGACCCTTGGATAGCTTAACCTTTGGCCAAATGGTTTGAGAAGGAGGTCTGCACTGAGCTACTCAGTTCAAGCTGTGCTCCCTGCCCACAGCTTTCTTCCTCGGCAGGCCCCTCCTCCAAGGCAGCTCTGCCAGCCAAGGCTGGGCTCGGCTTTCCAGCCGGACCCTAGGACAGGCCCCTTGAGGGCTCCTGTGATCTCCAGACTGACTGCGAGTTTTCTGAACCCACATCGACCATCTAAGTTCAGTCATAGTCTTTGGGGAAGAGATAGTACGTCATTTCTGGGCTGTCCCATGCCAGCAAAGCAAAGATATGTTGCAAAACTTCGGTGAAAGCTGGGCTTGCAAAATTGGAAAACTGTATTATCTGTGAAAACACTGAGATGTCCCTGGGTGGGTCCATCTGGGAAAGCAGTATTTATTTCCTTTGGTAATTCTGCAAATGCTCTATTTCAATTTGGCAAAGAAAAAATATCAGTTTTCCCCAAAAGAAGAAATGCAACTAGTAAAACAAATGTATAGGAGAATGTTCCCTCTCCCTAACTGTTCAAGAAATGTGGATTAGAAAGTGAATCAGGACAACTGCCACCTATTATATTAGCTATCACTTTTTAAAGTTATAATATTTTAATAATATTATAATATGAATACTCACAGCACACAGCCACACAGAGAAGAGACTCTTCGCGGCTGCTCTGACATTCTGAAGTCTCCTCCTGAGCATGTGCTGGGTCCAGTGACGGTTTCTTTACTCTTTAAACACAGGGACCTCTGGTGCTGGTTTTCTCAAGGAGGCCCATCTGCCTGTGATCGAGAATAAGGTGTGCAATCGCTACGAGTATCTGAACGGCAGAGTCAAACCAACAGAGCTGTGTGCTGGGCATCTGGACGGCGGCACTGACAGCTGCCAGGTAAGAAAGGGTTATAGAGACCCAAGCTGGTCTTGGGCTGGCCGGTCTCAGCCCCTTAGACATTGCAGTCACAAAGTGGCAAAGTCAAGAAGGAATCGCAACCCAAGTGCTAGTCTCAATGTTGTTGAGAAACCCTCTGCTCAGACCCTGGGTGTAGGTAGAACATCTGGGATAATTTCTCAGGCCTCGAGTTCCAGAAGGGCAGTCAGGGTGTATGTTCAGTACTGCAGCTGCTACAGGCCACAGGCCTCCCTGAGCTGTGCTCGTAGACGGGGTCTGGGGGAGGGAAGGGGTGGAGGGTCCAGGCCAGAAACCAGTGGTACCCCTTGACCACTGTGCTCAGGCTGGCTGGGCCTCAAAGAAGCCTCCAGGCAGCAGCATCCACAGGGATCATTTCCCAGGGAAAATGGAACAGGGTGGTTTTGCTGAATAGGATTCGCTAAGTATTTAAATGCTGCGGATGTTCAAAGGGTACGTCAATAAGTTTCTTCCTGACTTCAAATCCTGGGGAAACTTACATACTGATGGCAGAAGGTGGCATTCCATAATCAAAGAAGGGAAGTTTAATCTTCATATGGATTTTTCCCTCCCTCCATCTAGGGGGACAGTGGAGGGCCTCTGGTTTGCTTCGAGAAGGACAAATACATTTTGCAAGGAGTCACTTCTTGGGGCCTTGGGTGCGCTCGTCCCAATAAGCCAGGCGTCTATGTCCGCGTCTCAAGGTTCGTGAATTGGATTGAAGGAATAATGAGGAGTAACTGAATGGGAGATAGCTCGAAGCATCCACTTACCTAGAAGCTGGAACGTGGGTAAGGAATTCAGAGTGCTCAGAAATAATCGACAGTAATCAAACCGAGACGCTGTACTCAGCTGCTGCCGACCCTCACCCCGTTTTGTACTATCGTGGATAAATTTTTCATGGACCTATTGGATTCAGTAATAATAAGGCAACACAGCTATGCCATTTGTTGAAAATAAACTCTGTACTTACTTTGTTTTGAGTTGTTTTTCTTTTTTTTTGGGGGGGGTGGAGATTTTCGATATTTTCATGTTCTACATTCTTCTTACCAATTTCAAATGAACAAACTACAGTGAGTTAGCTTGTTTTCATAAGGAACCTTTGCTTACAGGAGTAAGAGGCCTGTAGGATCACAGAGAAGGGAGCCGAGAAGTCTGAGGAAGTCCTTCATACGCTGACCCCATCCACTAACGCTGGTCTGACACTATCTTTAAAGTCTATCCTTTGGCATTGGGCTGAATGTTCTCACAGCTGCCCCCTGTATGGGGAATCAGGAGAACAGGTTCTATTCCCAGCAGTGAAGTCTGTTATTGATGACTCAACTCTGGCCCAGCTGTGTATCGTGGTATGATCTGGGCAATGGAAGAGTAATACAAGACTAACCAGGAGTCTGCATGTTACTCTGGGTCACATCTAATTGTAGGGATGGTGTCAAGATCTTATAAAGGAACAAGAAACTCGTGTTGAAGGTAGGCTGCTTGTTTTCCATCACTGATTAGCACGGTTTGGCATGTGCTTTTTAGGCTTTCAGTGTTTTACAGCGATGTGTTCCAAAGGAAGAGAAAGGATGGATTCTTGAAACAATTTAAAATTTTTTATTGTTGCCAAACAAAAAAATCACCTCCAGATACAACTAGGTGGTGATGGTATCAAAAAGCAACAGCCATCTTACAGCAAAGAAGTGCCAAAAATATTTAAAAGCACAAATGTCCATGAGCGCAGGGTGAAGGTATTATCACGTTCTCACAAGGCTGTGCTGACATCATGGTTGAGTGTGAGCGTTTGTATTCAATTCTGATTGTGCTTTAAGGATTAAGGAGTTTATTCTGGAATCAGCACACATGTCTTATGTGCTATCACACATGTGTATGTCCACACAGAGAAATGTTCTTCTTCATTGGCAAGGTTTCCCTTTGGTACCCATTTTACCCATGCGCACAAAGTTTCTTCTTAAAGAAATTTGGCATATGATATATACTGACTCTGAAAGTATAACAGATGTAACACACAAAGCAGAATGCTGTGTTTCTTTTTTAAGTTCCTGGTTTCGAAAGTCTTGATAACAGAAAAGAAAGTTCAAATCCCTTATTAATAAGTATAAAGTCATTTATAAAAAGCTGCTGCTAATTCTTTTTAGCATGACCTTTCCTTTAATGAAAATGTAAGCTTTCCCCAGGACAAGTCCAGAGTGCCAAGGTGAAAGGAGAACTGTCTGTGGGTCCACTCTCTACCACAGGCACCGTCACAACTGAACCCACAGGTGCAACATAAATATCTCCTCACTTTTAGAACCCTAAGACCCAGGGACTCATAATCCATGGGTCTTGTTGAATAAAGAACAAATCTGTGGCTCCAGGTTCCACTAAAGGAGGACCAAATATATCCTGAATAATCTCAGGACCCAAACCTGATTTTATAAATAATAGAGCCAAACCCCAAATTGTCCAGTGGATCTGTTCTTATTATGGAGTGAGACCTAACTGTGCCTGGAACCTTAGATGCTGCAGAGGAGGTGGACAGGAGGGACGGCTGACCTGTCCATGCTGGGATGGCTTCCAGAACGTAAGCGAACAGAGACGGCGCAGGCTGGGCCCGTGTGGTCCGAGTTCTCAGTCTAGTCTCTTCCTTGAGAGGATCCCCACATCCTCCTCCTCCCTGCTCTCAGAACACTCAGTCTGTGCTACATCCCTTCGTGGGATTTCATGAACACATTTCTGTACAACTTTCCTAGATCCTTGGTTTGCACAGACTGCATTTGGTGTGTGGTACTAGGGATTTAACCCAGGGGTGCTTTACCTCTGAGCTATGTCCCCAGCCCTATTTTCTAATTTTATTTGGAGACAGAATCTCACTAAGTTGCTGAGGCTGGCCTTGAATGTGTGATCCTCCTGCCTCAGCCTCTCAAGTTGTTGGGATTGCAGACAAGTACCTCCATGTCCAGCTCATCCTGAATTTTTGATGGAGCTATTATAAGAGGCTTCTCTTGTTTCTCTTCAACAGTAAGAGTCAGGGACCGCTGCTCCAACATCAGGAAAAAATAAAAAAACAAAAAGTACTGTGTACCTAGCAGCTCTTGGCTAAATGGGCCACATATTACATGTTTCCAGAAACTTTGAAAGTATGATAAACCCTAACTCATCCAACATCATATAAAAATACTTCGGATAGTTTGAACGTATTCATATGGCACTCAATACACTGAATCGTGCGTGCCGCACCAGGGAGCTGAACACGCAGGTGCATCTCTAGAGGCTCCACATCTCCAGGAGGGTGAACTTCTGACAGCTCCTTCCCGCGGGCTTTGCAGGGCCCTCAAAGGTGAGAGCTGGAAACCTGGGTCTTCTTTTTCCTGTGATAGTGATAGAATATGAACTTATGAAACAACGGAGAAAAGATAAAGTCCTCGTGAAAGACTACACAACTAGCGCTCACGAGCATAGCTTTCATCAAAGCCACTCATGAGGAAAACCTCCTAACAACCTGACTCAAAGGTTACAAAAGAGATTTTTGGTCTGCTTTTGGACCCTACAGAGTGGTTCATTAGCATTATAGCCTGTAAGCTTCCTTGTGAATTTCTACTACACAGCAGGGCTTGGAAGTGAGCTGTTGATGTGAACAAAAGCAGCAGAAATGGTAGAATAATTTGCTGCAGCTTTAGAAGGGAGCATGCTAACAGCTTTCTGTCATTTGGTGCTAAGTGGTCTTGTTCCAGAGTAAATAATCACAGGCCATAATCAATGTGCTTAATTTATAGGACTGTAAATCATACTTCCAATAGATTGCTTTTCAAGGGTAGGACTAGATATAATCCATTCACCTAGCTTCTTATGAAAAATTACAAACATAAAAAATTAAAAAGAATCTGTGTAACTAAAAATTTTTTTTGTTGGTATAATTCTTCATGTCAGTTATCAAATAAAAATATTGGACAGTAGTTTCCCCATCTCTCCCAGTAATCTAATTTCAATACGACTGCTGTCGTTGAAGCATCCTGATCTCAGATGACTCCTTCTTCCTTTATTTTTTTCCTGATGAGTTAGAAAACCCCTGAATTAAGCAGAGCACATTGCTCTATTTAAACAAGTCCAGCCAGTGCGGCAGGACCACAAGGGAGAATGCCGGGCCCTTGTTGGAATACTGGCATGGAGGGTCACTAGTGAGGCAGTGAATCTGATGAAGAAGGCATCCACCCACTGAGTGCTGGAGACCTGGAGACCTCCAGGACCTACCCACAGGCCACCAGCAGCCTCACCTTTGACCCATAATCCCGGTGGGAGTGAGGAGCACATGGACCACGAGAATTTCCTCTTCCACTGTGAACTCTTACTTTAAGGGAAGCCCATTTCCTTCCTCCCTACTTTCCCCTTCTTCATTTTGGCCTCCTTGGACATTCTCTTTTTTCCTGGTCTTCTAGCATGGTTGTGACTGGGGGGACAGGATTGGACGCTGGCTCCTGACCCAGCCCCCATACCCTGATACAAACCTAGGGGTCTTAGAAGGCTCCAGAGGACTTCGTGGGGTTTTAATACTTTAAACCCACTTCTTTCGTTAATTTTGTTTTACAAAATGGTGGTACCACAGGGACCAACTCCCACCCATCCCTGACTCCAGGCAGTACTGTCCCCGGGGAAGGAGAGGCACAACGGCCACCCAGGCAGCGCAGGCACCGCCGGGGTCCTGGAGGGAAACGCCCCTTCCTTCTGATTGGCCTGTCCTGTCAGTCGGCAGCCAATGGAAATGGAGCTCAGTTTTCAAAATGGCACCACGAGGTTGGCTGTGCCAGGCAAGGTCTCTGCTCCCCAGGACCCTGGCAAGGTCGCCTGCCCCCAGGGAGGGCAGCTGCGCCCGATTAAAAGGAGGATCTGAAGAGGGCACTGTCCAGGCCTCTGGAGGGATCTCACGACTTAAAACAAGCCACAAATAGTTCGCAGCCGAAGTGAGTCTAGCCCGGGGAGCCCCGGGTGGATACCAGAGAGCAGCGGCCGGTCCTGCTGCCTAAACGGTGGGAAACCGGCTGACTTCCCAGCCAGGGGGCAGATTTCTATTTCACAGAATCCTGTAGAATATTAAATGGAACAGCGTGTGTGAAACCACCGATCACAAAGGTGCTGCTACCCGCATCAGCTTCTACTCTCTCCTCAACAAACGAAGGAGAGTTTAGTAAAATTCGGTGTGTGTGTGTGTGTGTGTGTGTGTGTGTGTGTGTGTGTGCCCGCTAGAACCCAGGGCCTTGTGCATGCCAGGCAAGCACTCTACCAACTGAGCTATATCCCCAGCCCTAAAACTCAGTCTTTTAAATAAATATTGTTGATACATTTTGTAAAAATGTAAAGGTCTATACACTTAATTTCTGGATCATTAAGATTGATTTCTAATTTTTAAGTTAGTTATTAATCATTTTTTAAAAATTACACATGTAATACCAGACCATATGTTCTAAAGGGGGAAAAACCAAAACAAATGTGATAAAAGACTGTCCTCTGTCCCACATGTCTTCCCAGCCCACTTCCATCCTTGAGGGTATGAATTATTGTTTTACATTTTCACTACGCATTATTATATCCACATTTTCTACCTTTTTATGATGAAAAATTTAAGAGAGAAAATGAGAATTTGTAAATGTGAATTTTTTATATTACTCCTCAAATTTATATATTGGTTGGATATTAATCAATGTATAACCTGAATACTATTTAAATAACCCACTTCAAAACTCAGTCTCTCTTTCTTTCTCACTCCTCTCTATGTCTATCCATCCATCCATGTATCTATTTATGTATCTATCATCTATGTGTCTTTATTATCCATGTTATCTATCAATAATTTGTCAATCACCTATGTGTCTATTTTTACCCACCTATCCATTTGCTTGTGTATCTATCATTTATATTGTCTATTTCTATTTGCCTATCATTTACTTATCAATCTGTTTTTGTCTGTCATCTCTCTTTCCATATAGCTATAGGGAGGGATTGCTATATAGGTTTAGTTTTTAATCAAAACTGTAACATTGTGCATGCTTCACTTTGTGGTGAACCCTGAGAAGCTTCCTATGTCACTCCATACAGACATTCCTCACTTCTTTTCCCCCCTGGTTTCAAATTCTGTTTTTAAACGGGACATGGTGGTGCATGCCTATAATCCTAGCAACTCAGGAGGTTGAGGCAGGATTGTAAATTTAAGGCCAGACTCCACAATTTAGTGAAGTCCTAAGTAACTCATTGTGACACCGTTTCAAAATAGGAAATAAAAAGTGTTGGGGGTGTGGCTCAGTGGTAAAGCACCCCTGGGTTCAATCCACACTACCAAAAATTTAAATAAACATAAAAAATAACATGCTGTTTGTGTTTGAGAGGTTTTGAATTTTGAACCATACCTGCCAAGTCTCTCCACGTCGTCCACTGTCTCTGGCAAAGCAATGCCCTTGGTTTCAGGCAAAAGCATCACGAGGCCTCCACAGACCGATGCCAGGACACCTGTGGAAGAGAGAGAGGCGTTACCGCTGGGGACACACAGGAGACGCGCCTGCCACACTCACTGATCTTCAGTGGCACCTGACAATAGCAGCACTCTGCTGCCCCAGCAGCTCCCCGGGCTTCAGCGGCTCTCCACCTTCCCCCAGCCCTGGGGGCACCTGGCTCCCTGCACCCTCAGAAGGCACCTGTCCATCCACTCAGCTAACAACTACAGTTACTGTAGTAACTGACCGGACATCCTGGTGTGGTGCCCGACTGTGGGGCACTGACTCTCCCTGCTCCACAGGAAACAGCCACCAGACAGGGATGCCTCCACCCGCTCCTGAGGCCACAGCTTAATAGCATCCTCTCCGACTCCATCACGTTACACTCTAAGACTCGGCCCTGCCTCTGCCCGATGGCAAGGCCCCCGTGTCTGTTGTTTTGACTTCTTGCTGACTAACCAGGGTACTCACTCCAGCACCTTCGACCTGTTGGTGGGAGCACTGGAACGCACTCGAACCCCCACCTTCCAAGAGCTGACTCATCTTCACCGGGGCCACCCTCCCTTCTCTGCCCTTTGGAGCCCTTCTCCTATTTCCTCCACTTCCTCATACCCCAGTGGTGTGCTGGCAAATGCTCAACAACCAGCTCTGGAAAATAGAGCCCTGGCTCATAGCTTTGCCCATTTCCATGGTGTAAATGCCCTCACCGTGGTGGCTATTTCCAGCTGCCAGCATGGGGAGGGCATTTACCTGGGCATTGACCTCCCTGAACGCAGCATTGGGAGGCACTGGACAGTAACCTTCAGTTCTGTGGTATTTCCAGCGCAAAGAAATGGTCCTTGTAAGTGACCCTCAGAACACACACAGGAAAATGAATTAGGAGCTGTTGCGTATTTATTATCCCTGTGTTTAATGTATTTTACCTACTGTGTTTCTAAATGACGGCTGTATTTAACGACTGGCACACGAAATTCTTGAAGACATCACATATGGCCCTGCTGAGCCATCAGGAGCCAGTTCCAACATACCACGCTTCTCAGACTGCAGCTCATGCTGTTCCAATCTGGGTTCTGCCCTGGGCCCTTCCTGGCCCTGCTCCAGCCAGATGCCCAATTGCCCCCTTCCCCCAGATGGAGTGGGGCTGCTTCTGGGCCTTACTGGTGGATCTTTCTCGCTCTACCCGCCCTGCGAGATTCCCACCTTCCCGGCTTGCCTGTTTCTCCTCCTCTCCTCTCACACCCCTCCCCATCTCTGGTGTCCTAATTCCCAGTCACTCCCCCAGCCTCACTGGTAATCTGTGCTCAGATGCTCCCAACTCCCCATCCCCAGTCCACGAGTCTCTTCTGGGCTTGTTGACACCAGGTGTCCTGGGTTCTCAACATTTTGACTTGGATACTTTCAGGATCCCCTTGTCACACGGCCTCCTGCGGACTGACTCTGTGCCTTTACTGATCTGTGGTTTCCCCTGGGGGTGTGGGCTGCCATATCACTGCTCTGCTGTCCCTGTCCACTGTCCTGCCTGCCCATCTAGCTCCCAGTGCTTCCTGCGTCCGTCTGCTCCTCTCCCTCCCTCTTCCAGCTTCTGCTTAGAGGAGGTCACAGAGTTCTCTGCCTAAACCATGACATTCTTTCCATCATCTCTCCACTAGCACAGTTTCCTCCCAATTCATTTGACAATTGCCATCAGAGTCCCATCTCCAAAATGCAAATCTAGCTGTGTCACCCCATGTAAAGCTTTGTGGTAGCTTCTCACTGCTGTTTGGATAAAGAACAAAGCCTCCACACGTCCGAGGAGACCTTCTGTGACCTGTCTTCCCCTGGTGACAATTCCCTTCAGGCCCCAAGGAACACTCTGGACTCTACCCTTTAACCTCCTGGGGCTCGAGGACACCGTCTTCCTCTTGCCCTGGGCCTTCCCATGGCCTGGAGCACAGCCCACATGTGTCATTTCTTCTCATCTCCAGACCACAGCCTGGACATTACTTCCGTCCTCCCAGCTTTCTGCGGTGGACTCCACAGGGCCAGCATCCCTGTGGTGTGCTCCTCCGGGGATTTCAACATTTCATTTATCAGGCTCAACTGTTTGGATTTTTAGAAACTTGGCTTCTCCCCAGGCAGCTTTGTGGGGAAGGGCCAGCCCCGGTGCCAGCTGGGGGAGCTCTGGTCTGCAGGCTGGGCTGTAGTCTCAGAAGACTGGGCTGAGACGTCTCCCAGACCACTCTGTCCTTGTGGGACAATGGTGCCCTCTTTGCTCTTTCATGCTGGCCACAGAATTAATCCTGAATTTGATTATCAAATCCCATTAAATAATTTGAAATGATCTTGTATTAAGCTCATTGGTATCACGTGGTCAGAAGCTGGTTGTCTGTCAGGGGAGTTTTGCATGAATAGAACGTATGTCTCAGGAACAACAGTATCTGTATTGGAATTTCAACTGTTGAGCAACAAATGAGCAACATTCCCTCCCTAGAGTAAGGAAGTGGAGACGGAGGAAGGGCAGGGTAAGAAAGGGCCATCCTGTGTCCTGACTGCTGCAGAGCACAGAGAGAGGTGTGAGATTCCAGGCAGGATAGATGGAACAGCCCTGGAGAAACCCTGCCCTGAGGTCCCTCCCCAGACAGGGCTGGGTGGCTGCACGTAATCCATGAGGACTGGGAAGGAGGGCGTGAACTTGAGGGACGTGGAGGAGGTTATAGTGTATGTGGAGGTGGTCTGTGTCCCCTATTTTTTCAGAATAGCCTTTTTAGATCATAGCCAAATAAGATCTGATATTGACAGATGTCAAACATTTAAAAACACACAATTAATCTTCAGGCTGATTTTTAAATCATAAATCATAAAAGAGTTTTGCAGTATTTAATTTTAACTCAGAACTAAAGAAGAAGGCTAACAGGATCTCCGTTTACCTCCACTCTTCAATATAAAGTAAATTAGAACCATTTAGGATTTCACATTTTATTATTATATTATTATTACCAGATGTCATCAACATCAAACCTCGTGGTCACTGCAGCTTCTGTTAATACAGAGAACACAGACGGAGGAAGCCCTTTAGGGCACCACGTAACAGAGTCCTTACCGAAGATGATCAGAGGTAGCTCTAGCCACACGGCTGCCAGTCGAAAGAGGAGAAATGGGGCTATGATTCCCCCAAAGTCACACAAACCCGAACAGAGCGACACCCCAAAGTTTCTGCAGAATGAAAAATGGTTTTAAATGAAAAGCATTTAAATAAGAAAATCAAGATAATTATAATATTCAGACATATTAAATAGCAGAGAATTCGTGGCCACACTTTCCATTTCTACCGTTTTTAACTCTGAAAACAACTATTCTCTTGCAATCCAGCCCTTTCCTTGCTGACTGCTTCCCAGCGAGGGTTGTGAGGAAGCTGCAGTGTTGGTGGAGTGACCTTCATTCATCACCAGCTCACTAGCTGGCCTGCTCCGTGACACACGTGCCACCTTGGTACCCTTGCTTGACTGCAAGATGTGCCCATTGGGATATTTCTCCAGCCAAGGAGGCTGGTTCGCCCTACACCATGTGCACCACTGGATGTCCTTCAATAACCAGCTGCTCACAGGAGCAAGGCTTGCACTGAGCTCAGAGGAGACACCACAGCCTGGGCACAGGGCGGTGCCGCAAGGGCAGGCTGAGCCCGCCTTCAAAGAAAGGGCACCAAGCGGTTCCAGTTCCAAGCCGTGTCCAAGCTGTGTCCTGTTCACAGAGCCATAGCTGTGGATAAGGTCATTTTAATGGGGAACAGGTCTATCACACAGGCGGCAGGTAGCAATACAGAAAGCAGATGGGATTCAAAGCTTCTCTCTTTGCTGGATGAGCTCATCCCAGCCAACAGAGCACCAGGCTAAAGGAACATTTGGCTGCAGTTAATTAGGAGAAATAGGACATATGTGTTGGAATTACCGTAATGTTGTTGGGTACAATTCTGAATTCACCAAATAAACTATTTCAAAGGCCATGGTTATCCCTAGTCGTCCCAGAGTAGCCACGGTGGTCCTCAACCATGCCGTCCCTGCAAGCATAGAACATGGAGTTAGGGGTCTGATTCATGAACATTTTACAGAATGACAGAGGCATTGGCTTAGTGTCCCCCTGCCTAAGTCTTTGCTAATTTAAGCACAAATAATAAAATTTTCTAATACTGCAGACAAATTTTAAAATAACAACAACTAGGATGGTAGCTAATATTTTGGTGTTAGAGATGCCGTTCTGAGCAGGGTTAGATTATAGAATTACAATTCTAGAGCCACTTGTCAAGTGGTTATTACATGGAACCAATGTTCCTTGTAGTGTCCTCTTAGAGAGCAGGAGCCCACTGTCCTTTAGTCTGGAAGGCAGTCTCATTGTGCCCTTGAAAACATTATCAGAATCAAGTGCTCACCTGTGTTCTCTCTGTACAAACCAGAAAAATTCTCACGAACTACCTTGGTTTTAGAGAGTAGCAAGGCTTTGAGGATTGGGATCTTGGGAAGGGGACATCTAAGCTGAGTGTCATCCCTAAGGCATATGCCATTCATTGTCATCCTCATCCCCAATCATGCTACTTCCTCCAAGAAATCTTCCAGAAGGAACCACATTCTTACAAGCTAATGGGTTCACCCATTTTAAAATGGACCATTTAAGGTTGCTGTAGCTATGTGAATAAACTCCCTCTTCCTCCCCAGAAAATTTGGGAAATGCTAAACATTCTCTATTAAACATTTTCTTTCTTTAGTTTTAAGGATAGAGGAATTCATCATTTTAATCCTGAAATATCTGTGCTCTAAATTTCTTAAGAGTTGTGCAATTCACATTTCCCTTTCCTAGAGGCCATGATATGAGGATCTGTGACTGCACCATCAAGACCAGAGCTGCCCTCCAAAGCCAAGCGGGGCTGCCCAGCGTCTTTGAACATGGAGCCGTTACCGTCACCTTAGTTTAGTTTTAGTAGAGAAGTAGTCGTGAATGAAGGGAATGAAACAAGAGGCTCAAGCTCAGTAGAGCTGTGTGTGTTCTTTCCAGAGACTATTCAACCAAATAAACAAACAAAAGCTAAAACTCTCTCAGTAAAACCATTTCCAGGAGGGCAAGCAGAGAAAAACATGGGCTGAGAGTCCAGATTGCGTCTTTACTGCAATTTAACTGCAAACTGCCTGAGGAGCACTTCCTAATATATTTCTTGTCTTCCCAGACAGAACACCTGTGGCTGTCACATCAATAGTTACACCAGGGAGCGATGGTTATCCGAGCAGTGCTGATGCGCTGGGCCACCATCCGCTCTGGCACAGAATGGTTGTAAACATGTGTTTTGTTTAGGCTGCGCTTTTTCATGAAGCCCAGGGAGGGGGACTAGGAAATTCATTCCAGTCCTGTCCTTCCAAGAGCAGGTGCTGCTGGGAATGGAAAGTAGGAGCTCTGGCCCAGATTCCCTGGGTCCCAGCCTGATGGGGCCACCTCCCGCTGCTCTCAGGCTGCACTGGAGAAGGCCACCTGCCACTGTGGAAATAACTCCCTGATCCACACTAGGTATAAACCAGGGCTTCTTTTTACTAAATCGAGATTGCTCTATAATTGAGTCCTGTGACGAGTTCAATTCCAATTTAGGTTTATAACTGAGGATGGAGCTGTTGGGTAGAAATGAGGTAGCATATAGCATGATTATAGTCTGGTTGGTGACTCTAGAAAGGACAGCAGGTTCTATGTTTAAGATAAGTGGCAGGACGCCATTTCCAGCCACATCCACTGTTCAAGACCAACAGGGGATCTGACCACAGCTGCTTGCTTGAAAGTAACTGAGACTCTCATTTAAATGCATCTATAGGCTAAAAGGTACTAGGTGCAGGGGGAACATTACACATTTTTAAGCACATTGTGATCACATGGAATTGGCACACGAAGATGGCAATGCAGCTTAGGAGTATGTTAATTTCTGGTCCTCAAAACCATGTATATACTGTTAACCCCTTGATTTTGTTGCTACTCTACGTGTGGGACAATGGGACAGTCTCTGTCCTTGCCATTCTGTCTCTGGGGAAGCCAGCTTTCCATGTGAATCAATTGCAATAAACAACCCTATCCCTCTCTTTGTGAGTCACGTTTGATTTCTATCCTGCATGAGCTCAAGGACCTACTGAGGTGGTGGCCAACAGAACCAAGTGAAAACCAAGAAATCAAATCAACACACACGCACGCACGCACGCACGCACGCACGCACGCTCGCACACACCATAAAAAGCCTATGCAGTTAACTTAAATAGTCAACTCAGTAAAACAGAAAATGCCATCAAGTTGAGCTCCCAGTTGATGTACTGCTCACCGACCTGGATCTGAAACACTCCCAGTTCTTTTCCAAGCAAGGGAGTTTAGACTCAAACTATCCTGGAACAGAGATTTTGTGGAAATGTGTACAAAAGAAGTCCCTATGGCACTCCACTGTTCATTAATGAGAAGAGTGAAAAAGAAAACATTCTATTAGGAAGTCTGAATTACATGTGAAAAATTCTGTATGCACATGAAAAACTTCAAGTGTCCCAGGAATATGTTATTAAATTCATTTTAGAGCAGAAATAGACATGTTTTTTTGTCAGTAACAAAAATCACATTAAAAATGAGCACTACAGTGCATCTTCCATGGAGTTACTTGAAGACATAGAGATTTCCCTCTCTGAGTAGTGACTTGGTCAAGCAACTAGAGTTTTGGGGAGTGACACCTCATTTCTTGAGTAAAGGATGCAAAATTTAGAATACAATTTTAGCTCTCTTTTGAAGGTACCAGAAGCTCTGAATTCTGAAATAAAATTTAGTGAAAAGTCATAATAAAGATATGTAAATTACATAAAGATAGATAAAAGTAGAAAAAATTTTCATTTCAGAAAGACTTCCCCACACTGCTGGGTTTATAGCAAGCAAAGTAAGCTCAAATTAAAGATAACAGACAGGTATAGATAAAGAAAGCTATTAACTTCCAGACTTTGATTACAGTTCAGAAATTTGAGTCTAAAGAAGGGGTCTTAGATGAAGATAAAGCCAGAAAGACAATTTTTCCAGAATTTTATTCTCAGGCCATGAAAAGCTGGGCTCCGCAGAGGGAGGGTTGGTTAAAGGGTATTCTGTGAGATAATTTTAAAGCTGATTTCTGTAAAATCAGCTCATCAGCATTCTGCATGGGGGCTGTCCACCTACTGGTGACATCAGAACGGCAAGAGAAAAGCCTTCCTAGTCTGGACTGGACTGTTCCTTGCAATCAAGTCTGAAAGTGTCTTTGAGTTGGAAGGATGGCCCACTCCAGGAAAGAACCTCTGTCATATAGCTGGAACTCACTTTAGAGATTTGAAACTCATTCTTGCCAGTCATCCATGACTGACATGTGACCACTGAAGGAGTCGACTATGCAGAATATATAAATAAGACGTGCCCAGACGAAGCGCAAGCAGTGCTCAGTCCTGCAGAAAGCACTACTGAAGCCCCAGCTGGGAAGTCATATCTACAGAACAAAACTGAACAGATCACGCAGAAAAGATTGTATTTGAAGTTATCTGTGTAATACCTTGATTCCTAACCTACTGTGTGTGGTTTTGGACAAGAGCAAAACGTTTTATTCAAAAGATGAGAGAGAGAGATGCGTAGGGGGCAGGGGGAGAGATCCCTCCTGAAAAGAGAGGGTCCAAAACTGGTGCCCCATGGACACAGAGTCTTAAATGCTCTCTTTCTGGGGTCATGTTGAGAGCAACACACCTTGAAATCATCTCAGTTACTCGAGGATCAGAGAAAATCTGGGGCAAAGTAAATGCCATGAAATGATGGGCCACGCTTATACATCAGTACTCTTTCTCCCTGAGTTCTGAATTTCACCTTCAATGAACACCTCGTCTCTATTTCACAGCGACGGGAACTACATTTTAAACATAAACCCCAAACCAAAGTAAAATATAAAGTGCAGTGAACTCCTAAATGTTTCCGTTTTCCACCCTTCCAACTTAGCCTTGTGGTCGGGAATTACACCTATCTCCTTAACCTCTCTCTCCCTCTCCTAGTGGAGTGGCCTTCAATTAATAAATATTAAATTGATGCATATTGACAGACAGCTATCATACAGCTCCCTCGACTCTCAGAGTGTGTTGGCTCCATGTAATGAGTTGAATAGTGTCCCTCAGAATCCAAGCCTACCCAGAACCTCAAAATGTGATCATATTTGGAAATAGGGTCTTTGTAAGATGTGATTAGTTCAGACGGCACAGAGACACAGAGATAAGACTGTCCCCTGAAGATGAGGCCCACATTGGAGCCATGCCAGGAGAAGGTGAGGGTTGCCAGCAACGGCCAGGCACCAGGAGAGATTCGTGGGACCAACGTTCCCTCAGAGCCTCTGGGAGGAACCAACCCTGCGATGGCATCAATTTCTGTTGCTTCAAGCCACCCAGTGTGTGGTACTTTGTTACCGTGTCTCCAAGGAACCCAATACACTCAAGGGAATACGATGAACAAGTTTCTGCTTATCCTTAAAAATCCCCACATGACAGGTGACTTACACATCTTTTTCCTTTTCTGTTTTGACGATTGGCTTTTCTGCAATTTTATTTAAGTGGCGCCTACCTGATGTCATGGGAATTCATAAACCCGCACCTAGTTAGTGAAGTCTCCTGTGAATGTAAGGCTGTTCGGACCTTTGCAAAATTTCCATGGTCTTTCCTGATCCATGGATGATCCTCCAAGAAAGAGCCTCCTGTGCAGACACCAAAGATCGCCAGAGCGTCCAGCCTCTGTGGAATCCCCACTGCACCCAGGGCCAGGAGACAACCCACTGCCTCTCATCCTGGGAGAGTAAAGGACTCCCCCTTCTAGCCCTTGTTGTGTTTGGGGTCAGAGGTCATCTAGGCCCCTTGACCCCACATCAGGAGACACCCGCGATCCCTGGCTTTCTCCTCTATTTATAGCCACTGCACCTCTGAGAGGAGATCCCTCTCCCACCCGGACAGATGGGAGAGGCCCACACTTCATCTGAGCCCTCAGCATTTCTCCTTCCTCATAGCCCTCCCTTCCTCCTCCTCCTCCTTGGCCTCCTCCTCCTCCACATCTTCCTCCTCCTCCTCCTCCTCTACATCTTCCTCCTCCTCCTTGGCCTCCTCCTCCTCCTCCCCCCTCCTCCCCTCCCCTCCTCCTCCTCCTCCACATCTTCCTCCTCCTCCTCCTCCTCCTTGGCCTCCTCCTCCTCCTCCCCCCTCCTCCCCTCCCCCCTCCTCCTCCTCCACATCTTCCTCCTCCTCCTCCTCCTCCTTGGCCTCCTCCTCCTCCTCCTCCCCTCCCCTCCTCCTCCTCCTCCACATCTTCCTCCTCTTCCTCCTCCTCCTTGGCCTCCTCCTCCTCCTCCCCCCTCCTCCCCTCCCCTCCTCCTCCTCCTCCACATCTTCCTCCTCTTCCTCCTCCTCCTTGGCCTCCTCCTCCTCCTCCTCCCCTCCCCTCCTCCTCCTCCTCCACATCTTCCTCCTCTTCCTCCTCCTCCTTGGCCTCCTCCTCCTCCTCCCCCCTCCTCCCCTCCCCTCCTCCTCCTCCTCCACATCTTCCTCCTCTATCCTCCTCCTTGGCCTCCTCCTCCTCCCCCCCTCCTCCCCTCCCCTCCTCCTCCTCCTCCACATCTTCCTCCTCCTCCTCCCCCTCCTCCTCCTCCTTGACCTCCTCCTCCTCCTCCCCCCTCCTCCCCTCCCCTCCTCCTCCTCCTCCACATCTTCCTCCTCCTCCTTGGCCTCCTCCTCCTCCTCCCCCCTCCTCCCCTCCTCCTCCTCCTCCCCCCTCCTCCTCCTCCTTGGCCTCCTCCTCCTCCACATCTTCCTCCTCCTCCTCCTCCTCTACATCTTCCTCCTCCTCCTTGGCCTCCTCCTCCTCCTCCCCCCTCCTCCCCTCCCCTCCTCCTCCTCCTCCACATCTTCCTCCTCCTCCTCCCCCTCCTCCTCCTCCTTGGCCTCCTCCTCCTCCACATCTTCCTCCTCTTCCTCCCCCTCCTCCTCCTCTACATCTTCCTCCTCCTCCTTGGCCTCCTCCTCCCCTCCCCTCCTCCTCCTCCTCCTCTACATCTTCCTCCTCCTCCTTGGCCTCCTCCTCCTCCTCCCCCCTCCTCCCCTCCCCTCCTCCTCCTCCTCCACATCTTCCTCCTCCTCCTCCCCCTCCTTCTCCTCCTTGGCCTCCTCCTCCTCCCCCCCTCCTCCCCTCCCCTCCTCCTCCTCCTCCACATCTTCCTCCTCCTCCTCCCCCTCCTCCTCCTCCTTGGCCTCCTCCTCCTCCCCCCTCCTCCCCCTCCCCTCCTCCTCCTCCTCCCCATCTTCCTCCTCCTCCTCCCCCTCCTCCTCCTCCTTGGCCTCCTCCTCCTTTCCCGCTCTCAAGGCTCACCAGACAGTGCCAACTTCCAGCAAGCCGGCAGGGACAGTCATGCTGGTGACTGACTGTCTTCAGGCCTCCTTGCCTGGATTCCAGAGATAACGAAGAACATTTTGTTCCTGAACCCACAGGTTTTCACATTTCTGGGAGACGTTCTCTACTGTGGACACATTGCCCCTCTTCTCTGTATCTGGTGCGCTTTCTTCTTCACACATGCCTGGCTCCCACTTTCAGGGCCCCCCCTGGAAATCAATCCATCACTCTTCCATCCTCCTCTCCTTCACCTCCTCCCTCCCTCCCTCCCCTCCCCTCCCCTCCCCTCCCCTCCCCTCCCCTCCCCTCCCCTGCCTCTCTCTTGTAAATAACCCCATTGGCTCCTTTATCACAATGAAATGTGACAGTATTGAAGTGTCTGTGTCCCTTAGTGAGTCCTGATTCACTCAAAGCCGAGAACCGTGTCTCTGTGTCACCCACCACCTCAGTGCTTAGCATGGTGCCAGCGCATGGCAGATGGCAGGAAGCAGTTCACACAGTGTCAGCTGCACCACGACAGGAAGTCAGACAGAGGGGAGTAGAAGGAAACACATCACTGTGAGCTAGAATCAGCATGACAGCTATTTCATCAATCAGTCTCTAAAAATTGAGAGAAGAGGAAATTCTATAGAACTCATCGCTTCTCTCAGACTTTATACTGATTATCGGGAAAACTGAGTGACCTCACCAAGCTCCCCTGGTGTCAGATTACGACGCGATGGCACAGTTCCTAAAGACCATCGATTCCCTATACTTGATTATTTGGATCTAAGGGTTTTCTAGTTCTTCAGCAGCTTCCAAACAAAGTGAAGGACAATTACCTTCAGGTAAGAACGCGGTGACCAGGCACGCAACCCCCGCCACTACATTGCTCGCTGCGAAGGGGAGGCGGCGTCCAAAGCGCTCGATGGTCAGCAAGATCAAGAGAGCCCCTGGCAGTTCCACCACTCCCGAGATGAAGAAATCTATGTAGAGGTTGCCGCCGATGATTCCCAGGCGCATGACCAGTCCCTGATACACCACGGCGCTGGTGAACCTGCAGTGACATTGACAGACACCAGGGAAGAGCAGGTGAGCGCTAACCTGGCCTGACTTGAAGGGAGTGCTGGGTTGTAGGAGTGACAGCAGCTTTAACACCTGTCACAGCTCAAACTTACCAAGCAAACATGAGTATAAGTGTGCACTTCCTCATCTGGGGGGTTCTCACCAGATCTAGAAAGGACGGGTTACTAACTTCCTCGTCAGTAACGGTGATCTGGGTGAGAGAAGCAGATTTCAGTAGCAATATGTAGCAAGGAACACCTGCAACAGCACAAGCTTTACCAGCTAGATTCAAACTACAGAATCCAGGGATCCTACTGAACTGACGGGGCTGTTTCATAATTACATCTACAACATGAGCGCAGAAAGGCTTGCCCTCAGACACTCGGAATGGGTCAGATTCACAGAGAAGAGGTTTCCCAATTGAGACTGTTCTCAGGATAATCGAAATACTTAGGTTAAACTGCTCTGAGTCAACAAGGAGAAAAGGCGTGTTCTAAAGTAAGATTGGGGTCCATTTATCGTATTGAGGGAAAACGAGAGCAAACAAGTGTGAGCCAATCAAGTGTTTCTTTATATATTAAATCATCAAGTCTTACTTTGACAAATGAAATAATTAGTCCAAGAACAAGCATCAAGGATATTATTTTGCTTTCTTTTATCAATAGAAAGCTAGCATCTTTTTGATCCAGGAAAATTCAGCTCATCTCCTTTTGGCCATCCAGAAGATGGTATTGTCCTCAGTTCAATTCAGCAAACACTGTTGCTGGCTGCTGTATACAGGCTCTGCATAGGAAATGCAGCAGAGGAGCAAGGCCCCTGTCCTCCAGTTCCAGTCTGCCAAAGGTCCCAGCGCAGCTGCTCACAGCGACCACTGCTCCACATTCCATGTGGGTGGACAGTGTGTACCTCTGCCTGGGCGCCCATCCCAGTCCTGCTATTAGTCTGCCCCCGGAATTAAATGATGACCTTCAGGTCTAGCTCCACTCCTCATACCTCCACCAGGGCTCCTCTTATGGGTCTGTTCCTCTATCCAGGAGCTCTGGAGCTGGGGGCGAGGAACTGCAGTGTGGCACCAAGCAAAGTGCCCGGTGCTCAACCCATTTGCTTAACATCAAAATCTAGAAGCAACCTGGGAAGCTTCTCAGGGCCTAAGGAGGCTGAGGCAGGAGCATTGCGAGTTCAAAGCCAGCCTCAGCAAAAGCAAGGTGCTACACAACTCACTGAGACTCTGCCTCTAAATAAAACACAAAATAGGGATGGAGATGTGGCTCAGTGGTCGAGTGCCCCTGGTACCTCCCAAAAAAGAAGCCAAGTGCCTGGGCCATACCAGCTCCTCCAGAGTACAGCCTTCAGTTGTGGTCCTTCTTTTAAGCAAGAACCCAGGCTCCTAAAGGCAGGGCCTTTCCTGTCTGTTTACTCAACTTGAAATCTGGCTCAGAAGGAATGTAAATCTAGGCACATTTTCCCTAAGACCTCAAGTCCCTCTACCAGCTGTCACAAGAATTTGACTTAGAGCGCATCCACACTGATGGGCCCTGTCAATCAATCATCCTAAACATCCTAAAGCAGTCAATGTGTCAACCAAAGCTTGATATCTCAAGCCTATGTTTTTGCCAGGCAAAGTCTCACACATACAGCAGAAGACTGAAAATGAATGGTATACCAAGCCACATTCCCCCCTCCATCCTGCTGCATTTAAAACACTTGAATTGGGATGTGTCTCACCAATGAACTTATAAGAAAGTAATGCATCAGTTTAAAGAGCATGGGTTTTTCTTACTTGGAACATAAAATCATCACCTTAAAATCAATATGATAGAGTCGACAAGACAATAGTTGTTTCCACAAGGATAGTCAAGGAAGGCTGCTAATGGATTCCACCCTCCATTCTTTCCTTCTCTTTTACAGGAATGACTCCATGGAATTTAGCTGGGCACATGGATGCTAGCTAGAGTCTTTTTCTATCTTCTCTTTCAACGATGGTTGTTCTGAGACTAAGACCTCAACAATGAATTGGTCATAGGCACCATGAACACACATTCCAAGTTTCACCCTTTGGAAACAGCTTTCCCCTCCCTTGCTTACAGTCTTTGGTTTCCTGGGATGGAAGAACATGT